>NC_037668.1:44853854-44948513 GCF_003255815.1 Theropithecus gelada
CCCCCAGCAGGAATTCAACCTTCTTTCTTTTCACCCCCACACAACATCCTCTCTTCCTTTCTTGCCCCTCTTTTTTTTTTTTTTTTTTTTGAGACGGAGTTTCGCTCTCATTGCCCAGGCTAGAGTGCAATGGCACAATCTCAGCTCACCACAACCTCCGCCTCCCTGGTTCAAGTGATTTTCCTGCCTCAGCCTCCCGAGTAGCTGGGATTACGGGCATGCGCCACCATGCCTGGCTAATTTTGTATTTTAATAGAGATGGCATTTCTCCTTGTTGGTCAGGCTGGTCTCGAACTCCTGACCTCAGGTGATCCACCCACCTCAGCCTCCCAGAGTGCTGGGCTTACAGGCGTGACTTACTGCACCTGGCCGCCATTCCATTTTTTTGATACCAGGTTGACTTGTGTGAAATTGCTGATAGGTGCCATTTTTGATTTGCAAGAGTGGAACTTTCGTCTGGTTCATCCTAATAGTAACTTATAGTAGTGATTATGTCCAACATCGCATCTGCCTGCTAGAATACAAGCCCGCGGAGGTGGAATTTGCAGCAGATTCATTTCTGAAACCTCCCCGTGCTCCTCCTGCCCGCTGTAGTGGCCCAGGCTGGGTCTTATCCGCCTTCCTTTGGGGAGGAGGCTGGGAGCCCTGGCACCAAGAGGCCTTCTCTGGCCCATCCTAGCTGCATCGGGAGCCCCTCCTCCGTGTCCCCACAGACCCCTCAACCCCTCACCCCCTCATCACCTCCTAACCCTGGTGCTCACTGCCTGGCTCCCGGTTTTCTCACCTTGAGGAGGGGTCTGAGTTTTGCTCACCAGGGGTCACCAGCACCAGCCCAGGCACCACCAGGAGTGGGAGGGAAGGGCGCTCCTGCAGGCTCATGGCCTCTCGTGCACTGGGCAAATATGGGGCAATAAGCTCCGCTTTCTGAGCCCCTTCTCTGTGATCAAACATCTCATGGGATGTGCCCTTGACTGCAAGGGTAAGAGTGCATGGATGGTTTCATGCCCCCATCCTGGCGTTGGGCACCAAGACCCGGGTAGCACGCACAACAACCTCCTCTCCACTCACTCCCACAGGATGAAATGGAGATCGGCTACATCCAAGCCCCACACAAAACGCTGCCCGTGGTATTTGACTCTCCAAGGAACAGAGGCCTGAAGGAGTTTCCCGTCAAACGCGTGATGGTACCTGCCTGGGGTGGGGAGGGGGCACAGCTGCCGAAGCCCTCTTGTCTTGAGACTCCCTCCTTTTAGCCTGGCTTCCCCGCCTGCGTCTGTGGCTGAGTAACCCAGGGCAAGCAGGTGGAATTCCTACCAAAGTGGGCTTGTGTAGGTGGGGCTTGTTATTTTTGTTATTACCGAGATAAGATCTGGCTCTTCATTTCCCAAAGTCCTTGTGGCCTGTGAGCTCAGCTTGGTCTCCAGGGAACCCTGCCGAGGAGGTGGCTCAGGCTTGGACCTCCCTGTGCTCTTAAAGAAGCTCTTGCTGCACGGCGGAGGTGGGGCCAGGGCTGGAATCTTTCCCAACGCCCAGCTGGAGGCTCCGTCTTATGGGTGGGGTTTGGCCTTTAGGGGCTCCATCTGGGATGTGGGGGATTTGGGGATCAGTGTATCAGTGGTCACTTCCTGGGTGTGACTCTACCAGCCAGAGGCTGTCCATGTGGGGACAGGAAGTACATATTGCTGACTCGTGCTTGACTAGCCTGGCAGGTTGATGCAAACTCAGCACAGAACAATAATAATAATAATAGTTGCATTTATTGAGCATGAGTCGTGTGTTAGCCAGTGCTTCATTCTTTACCTGCACTGACTCATTTAATTTGATAAACTTTTATGGAGATGCTATCAATAGGCCCATTTTATAGAAGAAGAAACTGAGGCTCAGAGTGGAGAAGTTGGAATTCAAACCCGGCCAGTCCGGCTTGGTGAGCATGCTCTTCCCCGCCCTGCCTCCCTCTGCCTGCTTTCCCAGGAAGACTCCAGGCCTGCACTCTGAGCCCTGGCAGCCCCTTGGCTCAAGGTGCCCAGGGAAAACGACGGAAGGAGCATGGGGTCCAGGGTTTGCTAGGACACATGGCTTTCCGACAAGCATCTGTACTGTGCCCCAAGGGCAGGAAGAGTGGCCCTGCCCACACAGAAGGCTTCAGAATGAAACTTCAGTCAAACTCAACGACTTGCCCCGAGGCTTGCTTCCTCCTGGCCAAGCTGTGTGCCGAGCAGTGGAGATGCAGAGATGCTGTTGGATTCACAGTGTGTACTCAGCCACGGGGTCGAGTCCATCCTGTTTCAGCAGCGCTGGGGCAAGCCAGCCAGCTGCTACCGTGACTTTACCCTCTTTCCGCTGCTTTCAGTCCTGCCTAGTTCAGTGGCTGTGTCTCCTATTTTGATGCTCCAAGTATAACAAAGGTCAGATTTTCTGATGCCATGAGTCCTGCTGGACAGACAGACGGACACCTCGGCACCGTTGTCATCCCCTTTCCCACAGACAACTTTGGATGAAGGCAGGTGGCACTGGTCCCTCAGCTAAGCACATCTGCGTATTCCGACTCAGATCACTCAGAATGAGGCCAGGCGCGGTGGCTCACACCTGTAATCCCAGCACTTTGGGAGGCCAAGGAGGGCGGATCACCTGAGGTCAGAAGTTCAAGACCAGCCGGGCCAACATGGCGAAATCCCATCTCTAAAAATCTCTACAAATACAAAAATCAGCTGGGCATGGTGGCGTGTGCCTGTAATCCCATCTACTCGAGAGACTGAGGCAGGAGAATCCCTTGAACCCAGGAGGCAGAAGTTGCAGTGAACCGAGATTGCACCATTGCACTCCAGCCTGGGTGACAGAGCAAGACTGTGTCTAAAGAAAAAACAAAAACAAAAACAAAAAAAAACACCCAAATCACTCAGAATGAAAAGAATTGGAGAAAAAGTCACACTCGGCACCAGGCTTTGGCCCCACCTGCCTCTCCAGCACCATTGTGGGCCACTCTCGCTGTCCCTTACCCAGCCCCACCTCCACTGGCCTCCGTCCTATTCTTCAAACTTGCCTAACGTTTCCCCACCTCATGGTCTTTGCATATGCCATTCCCTCTGCCTGCAACGCTGTTCGCTGTCCACGGGGCTGGCTGCTTCTCAGCCTTCAGGTTTCAGCTTCGATTCCCTACTCAGTGAGGCCTTCCCTGATGCTGAAGGAGGGATCCCTACTCCCACCCCAACTCCTAGCCTTCTCCACTACAGCCCCCTGTTGACTTCTTCAGTGTATTTTGTTAAAATCATGGACTCCTTCATCTATTTTTTATTGCCCACGCTGCTGGGCCTGAGGCTGTTATGCCTTAACGCTGTCCATCGGGCAGCTGGCACGAAGCTTCACACAGTGGTGGTTCTTCCCGTAAGCATCGTCAGTCAATTTTCTATCACCGCCGTCAATGGGGAACCAGCAGCACTTCCTACAGATAGAAGGCAACTGTGAAGTTAAACAAACTGAAACAAGATCCTGCTACCAAAGCCAGCTCGTTACAAGTGACTGCAGCATCTCTGAGCTGGAGGTCAGCTCTCTGGTTGTTAACATGAGAGATGAGCAGGTGTCAGGGTTGTGTTTGCATCACTGAAACTTGAATTTTTGAGGAAGCCAGAAAAGACTGGAGGAAAACGAGAAGGGCAACAGCTTTCCAACGTTGTGTGTGCCTCAGGCTGCATCCCCTGGCACCCGTGAGCATCCCCCGCACAGCCCACTCTTGGGGGGCCACTTCTGCAGACTCTGGACACCCCTTCTTTTGCCTGCAGAAATCCAAGCCTGAAGGCTGTATAACTTACCCCCTCTCACAGCAGCAGCTGGGGCAGTGATGTGGATGAATTTACATTCCTTCATCACTGTTCGAACACATACTCAGCCAGGACTTGTTCTGGGCACTTGGGATATGACAGGGAGCAACGCCAAGGTCCCTGACCTCACGGAGGGGACATTCTGGCCCGAGAGACAGACAGCAGACAATGAATGGAACAAAGCAGTTATACAGTTCCTTAGAAGGCGACGTCAAGAGCTGCAGGTGCCGGGTGTGGTGGCTTATGCCTGTAATCCTAGCACTTTGGAAGGCCAAGGTGTGAGAACTGTTTGAGCCCAGGAGTTTGAGACCAGACTGGGCAACATAAGGAGACCTTGTCCCTACCAAAAAAAAAAAAAAAAATTGTTTTAATTAGCTAGGCATGGTAACGCATGCCTGTAGCCCCAAGTACTAGAGAGGCTGAGGCGGGAGGATCGCTTGAGCCCAGGAGGTCAAGGCTGCAGTGAGTCATGATTGCACCACTGCACTCCAGTCTGGGTGACAGATGAGACCTTGTCTCAGAGGAAAAAAAAAAGAGCTGCAGGAAAAGACAGAGTACAGCAGAATGGAGGGGCTCGCAGGTGCCAGTGTGGTAGGGAAGGTGGATTAGGTTACATTCTTAAAGCCGAGTCTGGTGGCTCATTCCAGTAATCCCACCACTTTGGGAGGCCAAGGCTGGTGGATTACTTGAACCTAGGAGTTTGAGACCAGCCTAGGTACCATAGTGAAACCCTGTCTCTACAAAAAAAAAATTTTTTAATAAAAATATGGTGGTACATGCCTATAGTTCCAGCTACTTAGGAGGCTGAGGTGGGAGGATCCTTGAACCCTGAAGGGTGAGGCTGCAGTGAGCCATGATCACACTACTGCATTCCAGCGTGGGCAATAGGAGTGAGACCTGGTCTCAAAAAAAAAAAAAAAAAAAAAAAAAATTGCATTCTTAAATAGGGGGGTCAGGGGGAGCTTCACAGAGAAGCTGACCTTATAGCAAACGCTTGAGGGAGGTGAGCGAACTGGCCATGTGAATGGGTGTCTGGGTGAAGAGTGTTGTAGGCAGTGAAACAGCCAGTGCAAAGGCCCTGGGGCAGGAGCCTCCCTTGAGTGTTCAAGAATAGCAAGAAGGCCTGGAGGGGTGGAGCAGAGCAACCAGAAGAGCGGGAGGAAAGGTGGTCAGAGAGGAGATAGGAGGTGGTAGGAGAGGCAGCCAGAGGTGATGGGAGGTGGTAGGAGTGGCGGTCAGGGAGGTGATGGGAGGTGATGGGAGGCGGGAGGAGAGGCAGTCAGGGAGGAGATGGGAGGTGGTAGGCATGGTAGTCAGGGAGGTGATGGGAGGTGGGAGGAGAGGCGGTCAGGGAGGAGATAGTAGGTGATGAGAGGTGGTAGGAGGGGTGGTCAGGGAGGTGATGGGAGGTGATCAGAGGCGGGAGGAGAGGCAGTCAGGGAGGTGATGGGAGGTGATGGGAGGTGATGGGAGGCGGGAGGAGAGGCGGTCAGGGAGGAGATAGGAGGTGATGGGAGGTGGTAGGAGAGACTGTGGTCAGGGAGGTGATGGGAGGTGGTAGGAGAGACTGTGGTCAGAGAGGTGATGGGAGGCCGTAGGAGAGGCAGTCAGGAAGGAGATGAGAGGTTGTAGGAGAGGCAGTCAGGGAGGAGATGAGAGGTTGTAGCAGGGGTGGTCAGGGAGGAGATGAGAGGTTGTAGCAGGGGTGGTCAGGGAGGAGATGAGAGGTTGTAGCAGGGGTGGTCAGGGAGGAGATGAGAGGTTGTAGGAGGGGTGGTGAGGGAGGTGATGGGAGGTGGGAGGAGAAACAGTCAGGGAGGAGATGGGAGGCGGTAGGAGAAGTGGTCAGAGAGGTGATGGGAGGTGGGAGAAGAGGCAGTCAGGGAGGAGATAGGAGGTGATGGGAGGTGGTAGTAGAGACTGTGGTCAGAGAGGTGATGGGAGGCCGTAGGAGAGGCAGTCAGGGAGGAGATGAGAGGTTGTAGGAGGGGTGGTCAGGGAGATGATGGGAGGTGGTAGGAGAGGCTGTGGTCAGAGGTGATGGGGAAGGGACAGGATGACAGGATGGAGTTGGGCTTGTTGGCTACTGGTGAGGCCATTGTTTAGAAACTGAGAATCATCACAGGGTCTTAAACAGAGGAGGATTATGATCTGGTTTGTTAGAAAAGAGAACAAGCCCTGCTACGCGTTGTGTAAAGAGAGCAGAGGCAAGGGGGAGGGGAGTGGGCAGGTGAAGGATGCTGGGAGTGCAGGCAGGGCGTGGCCGGAGGAGGCGAGAAGCCGTAAGATTCCAGCTATGTCTAGAAGGCAGAGTCAGCAGGACATTCGGACCCCCACTATGAGAGAGGCAAGCCAAAGCCGACAGCAAGGCTGTGACCTCTGTGGGTGGCAGGCACCATCCCTTGGAAGGGGAGGACTCTGGGAGAAGGAACAGGTTGATGGAGAATGAGGAGGTGGGAAGAGGGGGCCCAAAGTTCTGTTCAGGGTAAGTGGGAGATCATTGGTCAACATGCAAATGGGAAGTCAGGTGAGCCACAGTACACATCTGATGTTTGGGAGGGAAAGGATGCCCAGAGATGCGAACACGAGGGTTGTCGGGTCAAGAATGGAATTCCATGAGACTCGGCAGGACCACTGAAGGGGCAAATGAGGTTGGAGGTGAACCAGGATCCCCCAGAGTCCTGAAAGCCAAGTGCAGAAAGTGTGCCAAGAACGCAGGCATGACCGGCTGATTCAGGGGCTTCTGAGGGGGAAGGTGCGGGCCAGGCATTGCCCTTGGGGTTTGGCTGTGTGTTCCTGGAGACCTGGACAAGGAAAGCTTTGATGGGCAGGGGAAGGCAGGTTGGTCTGGGTTTTAGAGAGAAGTGGAGAGAGGAACTGGAAGTGTGGTTTTTAAATTTGTGGAATCAGGCTGGGTGCAGTAACTCACACCTATAATCCCAACACTCTGGGAGCCGAGGCAGGAAGATTGAGCCCACAAGTTTGAGACCAGCCTGGGCAACATAGTGAGACCCCATCTCTACAGGGAAAAAACAACTTTAAAAATTAGCCAGATTGTGATGGCATGCACCTGTGGTCCCAGCTACTGGGGCGGCTGAGGCGGGAGGATCGTTTGAGCCCAGGAGGTCAAAACTGCAGTGAAGAAGTACATTTGGAGATCACAGACCTTCTTGAGACCTACTCATCTTCCCAGAAACTCACACCTGGGCACACAACTTGGCATCTACTCTCAGGAAGTTCATGGCCCCCATGAAGCCTCAGGGAATGGACCATCTATGTGTGGAAGGCTAGATGTACCCTCTCCTGGGAGGCGGGGGAGATGGGCGGTGGACTGAATAATGGCCCCTGTACATCCTAATCCCCCCGAATCTGATGTTTCCTTATAAGGTAAAAGGGACTTTGCTGAACGTGATTATGTTAGGGATCTTGCGATGGGGTGATTATCCTGGTTTATCCTGGAATGGGGGAGGGCCTGTGATGATGGAAGCAGAGACTAGAGATCTTTGAAGGTGGAAGAAGGGGCTGCCAGCCAAGGCGGCTGTTAGAAGCTGAATAAGACAAGGAAATATAATAGATTCTTTCCTCAGGGCCTCCAGGAGGAACCAGCTCTGCCATCCCTGGACTTAAGCCCAGTGAAACTGATTTCACACTTCTGGCCTCCAGAACTTTAAGAGGATAAATGTGGCTGGGCGTGGTGGCTCATGCCTGTAATCCTAGCACTTTGGGAGGTTGAGGCAGGCAGATCACTTGAGGTCAGGAATCTGAGACTAGCCTGGCCAACATGGTGAAATCCCATCTCTACTTTAAAAAAAAAAAAAAAAAAAAAAGATGGGGGAGGGATAGCACTAGGAGATATACCTAATGTAAATGATGAGTTAATGGGTGCAGCACACCAGCATGGCACATGTATCCATGTGTAACAAACCTGCACGTTGTGCACATGTACCCTAGAACTTAAAGCATAATTAAAAACTATATTTAAAAATATATATATATATATACACACACACATATATACACACACAAAAATTAGCTGGGCGTGGTGGGGCATGCCTGTAGTCTCCACTACTCAGGAGGCTGAGGAGTATTGCTTGAACCCAGAGGCAGAGGTTGCAGTGAGCTGAGATCACACCACTGCACTCCAGCCTGGGCAACAGAGTGAGACTCTGTCTTAAGGTGGGGAAAAAAATGATGTTTTGCAGATTCGTTTTATGCCAAAGTTAAGGTTTCCCAAGCAGCTGGCATGCGTTAGCTAGTCCCTTTTCTTGTCCACTGAATGAAGTTAACATTCCTTTAACATTCCACACGTGATAACAGCACCTGCTATGTACCAGCTGCAGACGGTACTGAGTTACTTCCTGTGCCCAAGTTCATCTCTAAACTTGGACCCCCGCACCCTTCACCAGGGACCTCATTCCTCTAACTCTTGGCACTCCCTTCTCGTATCTCAGGGTCCAGATTTTGGCTACGTAACTCGAGGGCCCCAAACAGGGGGTGTCAGTGGGCTGGACTCCTTTGGGAACCTGGAAGTGAGCCCACCGGTCACAGTCGGGGACAAGGAATACCCGCTGGGCAGGATTCTCTTCGGGGACAGCTGTTATCCCAGGTAAGGAGGGGAGTAACAGGAGGGGGCGGCCAGGACCCAGGGAGGCCGTGGAAAAGCAGAGGCCAGAGTGGAAGCCTCACCTACCTGCTTCCGACTCTAGAGGGCGCAACAGGCTTGAGGGAGTATGAGGGGAATCCAAGTACAGGGTGAGGAATGCAGGCTTTGGAGCCCATAGACCCAAGTTCAGTTCCAGCTCTGCCACTTACCCTCTTTCAGTCAGTGAATATTTACTGAGCATCCAGAATGTTCTGGGAGCTGGGAATGCAACCATGGACATGAAAGACAAGTCCTTACCACTACTCTAGTGGGGAAATAGATGATAGAAAAGTAGACAAGATAATTTCAAATAGTGACAAAAATAAAAGAGAGGGGCACAGGAGGAAGAGGAAACGTTAGGGTGACCAGAAGGGCCTCTTTGGGGAAGGGGCTTTTGAACTGAGGCCTAATGACAGAAGGGACAGGGCCACATGGAGATCTGGGACAGAGAGTTCCAGGCAGATGAAAGTGCGTGTGCAAAGGCCCTGAGGCAGGAATGAGCTCCTGTGTGCAAGGCCAGGATGGCTAGAACTAATTGAACAAGAAGAAGAGTCTGGGCACAGTGGCTCACGCCTATAATCCCAGCACTTCGGGAGGCTGAGGTGGGTGGATTACCTGAGGTCAGGAGTTCGAGACCAGCGTGACTAACATGAGGAAACCCTGTCTCTACCAAAAATACAAAAATTAGCTGGGCGTGGTGGCACATGCCTATAATCCCAGCTACTCGGGAGGCTGAGGCAGGAGAATCACTTGATCCTGGGAGGCAGAGGTTGCAGTGAGCCGAGATTGCACCAGCCTCGGCAACAAAGGAAGACTCTGTCTCAAAAAAAAAAAAAAAAAGAGCAAGAGCAAGGCAATGGAACACTAATGGTTTTTTTTAGGAGACAACTGAGGCTCAAACAGGTGAAGGAATGTCCCCAAGGCCACACGGCTAACAAGAGATCACCAACTTAGGTCAGTCTGGCTCTAAACCCATCTGTACTCAGAACACCAGCATCTCGTCTAATTCAAGAGGCAGTGCTTTCTGAGGCTAAACTCTGTCCTACTTAGTGCTTCAGTTTCCCCCAATGAAACTAGAATGACAATTCCTTAATTTGTCAAATGTTAGGGGATAAAATAAAGGCATTCCAGCCTCCTGCATCCTTTTCTCAGCCGAAAGAGAACCCTGACCTTTTTGCCAGGCCCCTTGTCCTTCAGAGACTTCCCTGTAGTCCTTGCTGCCAATAACACCCCTTTAACCCTGCCATGATAGCAGTGACAGCCGGGAGATGCACCAGGCCCTGCAGGACTTCCTCAGCGCCCAGCAGGTGCAGGCCCCTGTGAAGCTCTATTCTGACTGGCTGACCGTGGGCCACGTGGACGAGTTCCTGAGCTTTGTGCCTGCACCTGACAGGAAGGTACAGTCTTGGGGGCTGCCTCAGGAGGCCATGCCTCCTTCCTGAGTAGACCCTCTGCCTGGGGTGGGAGCAACTTTACTTGTCTGAGTCAATTTTTCCTTCACCCTTAGGATGGGAGTAGAGGAGGTGGCCAGCTTGGGTCCAAGTCCACACCCCTCCCACCCTCAGCAGATCCACCCTTCTTGGAGCCCCAGGAGGCAAAGCTGACTTCTAACCCCAGTGTTTCTGCCTCCAGGGCTTCCGGCTGCTTCTGGCCAGCCCCAGGTCCTGCTACAAACTGTTCCAGGAGCAGCAGAATGAGGGCCACGGGGATGCCCTGCTGTTCCAAGGGATCAAGAGTAAGTTGACCCTGCCTTGTTCTCCCATCCGTGCACCTTCCTGCTTCCCGTGGTCTGCTGTTGCCTGGAGGGAATCATCCAGGCAACAGGGTAGCATCTGAGCACCTACTGTGTGCCAGGAACTGTGCCAAACACTGGGGAGACTGCGTGGACAGGGCAGAGCAGCTCGCTACCCAGTGGGTTCACAGGCCAGGGGAAGTGAGTCAACAGAACAACTGCAACACAGGGGCTTTGAGGGGTGTCTGAGTGGACGGAGCTCAGGGAAGCCTTGTTAGAGGAGGCAAAGGCCAAGTAGGAGCATGCAAGTAGGACTTGGCTGGGCAAACGGTGCAGGGAAATGACAGGAAGAGAGATACTGCAGGCAGAGGGGCAGGGCGTGTGAAGGCTCAGAGGTGGGAGAAAGCGTGATGTGTGTGAGGACCCGGGGGAGGTTCGGTCTGGCTGGAGCACAGATGAAATATTACTCTTTCAGCAGAGCTCACAGACACGGGCCAGGCCCACGGGCTGAGAAGCCTCCGTGGCTGAGAGCTCCACCTCAGGTCTGAGTATGTTGTGTGGCGTCAGGTGAGGGCGGATCTGTTTCTTCCTCTCTCAATGGGATCTCTTAGGAGACAAGAGAATTTAGCATTAATGCAAGACAAAATATTTTAGTGAACAAGTTTCAGTGGTTCAACTTTTTAATAATTATAAGTAAACCTGTTAAATTTTTCTGGACGTTTTTTTTTTTGAGACGAAGTTTTCCTCTATTGCCCAGGCTGGAGTGCAGTGGCGCAATCTCAGCTCTCTGCAGCCTCCACCTCCTGGGTTCAAGTGATTCTCCTGCCCCAGCCTCCCAAGGAGCTGGGATTACAGGCGTGCACCACCACACTTGGCTAATTTTTTGTATTTTTAGTAGAGATAGGGTTTTGTCAGGCTGGCCATGTTGGTCCCGAACTCCTAACTTGGTGATCCGCCCGCCTCAGCCTCCCAAAGTGCTGGGATTATGGGCGTGAACCACCGAGCCCTGCTCAAAACAAGGAAATTTCTTATTGACAGCAACTAAATGGTATTTGTAGCATTTTTATCACACAGTAGATTCCATCTATTCACTATACTTTTCTGAGCTGTCTGTCCTGCATGCAAATAGATATTTTTAATGTTGTCTGTTTTCTGTGCTGTTCCTATAAGTGTGCTATCAAAATACATTAAACTAGGCCAGGCGCGGTGGCTCACGCCTATAATCCCAGCACTTTGGGAGCCTGAGGCGGGTGGATCACTTGAGGTCAGGAGTTCGAGACCAGCCTGGCCAACATGGTGAAACCCCGTCTCTACTAAAAGTACAAAAGTTAGCTGGGTACGGTGGTGTGTGCCTGTAATCCCAGCTGCTGGGGAGGCTGAGGCAGGAGAATCGCTTGAACCTGGGAGGTGGAGGTTGCAGTGAGCCAAGATCGTGCCATTGCACTCCAGCGTGGGTGACAGAGCAAGGTTCCCTCTCAAATAAATAAATTAATTTAATTTAACTATAAAAATATATTTTAAAAATAGAATTTAAATGAGGTGAGAACATTTTTAATGAGAACTTATACTGCTAAAATATTGTATTAAGGCATTTGACTCACAGATGCTCATAGCAAACCTGTATGGTAAGAATTATTACTGCCTCCATTTTATAGGTAGGAATACTGAGTCCTCCTGGCACTGGCTGGGAAGAGGGAAATCGACCTCTGAATTCATTTGCCTTTTTTTTCTTTTTTTCTTTTTTTTTTCTTTTTCTTTTTCTCCATGACAGAAAAAAACCAGCAGAAAATAAAGAACATTCTGTCAAACACGACATTGAGAGAACATAATTCATTTGTGGAGGTAGGAGCCTGGGTGCCCACACCCCAGTAGACCTGGCGCCCCACCCTTCCCGCCCCCCACTCCCCACCCCCAGCCACCTTCCCAGTGATTAGAGGCACATCGCAGGAGTCTCCCTCAGGATCTCAGGATGTGCCGGAAGACAGAGACACAGAAGCAGGGGCGAGGCAGAGACTGGGAGAGGCTGAGGGAGCAGAGGAAGCAGGAGGCCCCAGGGCCCCCCAAGAGTACTGGCCAGAGGCCTCTCTGTGCAGGGGGCCCTGGCAGCTGCCCTCACTGCCTTCCTGACACTGTCCCAGGTCCTTCTCTCGGCCAGGGGGCCTCAGTTCCACACTGTCCCCCACCAACCCCACCGCCAGCAGTCCCCCCACTCACTGCCCCTGCCCTTCCCCTCAGAGATGCATCGACTGGAACCGCGAGCTGCTGAAGCGGGAACTGGGCCTGGCTGAGAGTGACATCATCGACATTCCGCAGCTCTTCAAGCTCAAAGAGTTCTCCAAGGCCGAAGCCTTTTTCCCCAACATGGTGAGGAGGTGGTGGCTTTAAAACCCCGGAGGATGGCATGGAGGTAGCTCAGCCCGAGAGGCCAGCGGGGCACCCGGGCGGTCCCAGAGGGCTTGGCTCCTCTCCGTAACCGCTTGTAGCTTTGTCCTGAGTGGTACAAGGTCAGACGTGACCAGGTCCGTGCACGTTGGTGTCTTTCCACGAGGTCAGGCTTCTACTGATGCTATTTCCATCATAAAATCCACAAGCCACACGGAGTTCCCCGGGGGCAGTTCTCAGGTGGGCAGAGCCCTGGGCACGCAGGCTCAAGCCACTCCACAAGTCAGTCAGTACTGCAAACCATACATAGTAGTGTACTTAATCAACATAGAAATGTTGTAGACAAAACATTCCACATCAAACAAAGCAATATTTAACATCAAGAGAGAAAGGGATAGGAAAAGGGGTCAATGAACCAGTCTAAGGAGAGTGATGTGGACAAGGAGAGGGTCGTAGGTTGATCTAAATGCACATCAACGTCTTGCAAGGAAGAGTGTAATTTTGGCAGAGCCTTCAACAGCTGGTGCCAGGTGCTAATCACTAGTGACAGCAAGACAGTGTCTGTTAAGACAGTCACCTTGAGGCCGGGCGTAGTGGCTCACACTTGTAATCCTAGCACTTTAGTAGGCCAAAGCCGGTGGATCACTTGAGGTCAGGAGTTCGAGACCAGCCTGGCTAACATGGTGACACCCCATCTCTACTGAGAATACAAAAATTAGCCAGGTGTGGTGGCAGGAGCCTGTAATCCCGACTACTTGGGAGGCTGAGGCAGGAGAATCACTTGAACTCAGGAGACAGAGGTTGCAGTGAGCCAAGATTGCACTATTGCACTGCAGCCTGGGTGACAGAGTGAGACTCTGTCTCAAAAAAAAAAAAAAAAGACAGTCATCTTGAGCTAGTGAAGACCTGATCTTTTTATAGCTGGAGTCCTCTGGTGTGGACTGATAGTAATAGAGTGTGCCTGCTTATGTCCCTGCCTGGTTGGGTGCAGTCTCTGTCGATTAGGCAAATATCTGGTTCCTGTTAGCATGGTGCCTTTTGAAATGTAAGATGGAGTCTTTTTCTAAGATGGAGTCACTTATGCCAAGGGTGCTCTCTACAGGCTTACATGGCCCTGTACCACTTCCAGAGCACCTTCTGGTATCTCACAACAATTCCGGGAGTCAGAGTCTATCGCCGCCTCTGCCAGGGCTCTGACTTCAGACCCCACACCAGAACCACCATGCTGCCTTCCCACCTAGCAGCTTCCCTGGGGCTTGGGGGTGGTGCAGGGGATGGAGGGACGGATGGGGAGTCAAGCAACAAACAAGATGCCCTCAGGTCGCCTTATGCACCATAACAGGGACACATGTGGGGGCACTACCTCAGACTGGGGGGTCCGGGAAGGCGCCTGTGAGGAGGTGGGGCTGGCACTGCCTAGGCTGAGTGGGTGGGATCCACCTTCTGGAGGCTGCCCTTGAGGGTGGTCCCACCTTTGTCCTGAGCGTTCACTGTGTCCCTGAGTGCTGTCTTCATATCATCCACTGTGTGTTTGCCACTCCTTGGCCCCATTCCTCCCTCTCTTCAGAGCACACCCGAGGCCCAGGCAGAGACTTCGCCCAGTTCTATGGGGGAACTCCAGCCACCCCCTTCTTCTGGAGCTGGGGGTTACAGTTCAGGGAGGAGCCAGCAGGCCCTACCACAGTGATTTTCAAACTGGGTTCCCTAGGGCCCTTGAGTTTGAAGGCAGGGCCTCAAATCCAGTGGTTCCGATTTTCTGTTTCTGCATGGACATTCTGCAAAAGACTGGGTGTAGATAAAGGGTCCCTTGGCCAAAAGAAATTAAACTATTGACCCCAAACATTTTGTTTCCCTCCAGTTTAGCCAAGCCAGGCTTCCCAGTGCAGGAATGAAAGTGGATGCTCATGGCTACGGTAGCCAGCAACGCTGAGAGCTGACTGTGCACCTTCACTGTTCAAGGTCCCCAGAGGGAGCCTGAGCATGAGACCTCTCTCCTGGGAGCTGGCTGTGGGAGGCAGGGAAGAGGGAGTGAAACAGGCAGAGAGATGAACAGTGCGAGGCACTTAGCACACACGGGCTGTGTCTAGGTGGTGGCAAAGAATGAGACGCCCCCTTGAGGACCCATGGAAAATGGCTGTGCACCTACTACGTGCCAGCACAATGCTGTGCCTACGTGTTCTTACCTAATTGTCATTGCAACGGGAATGTGTGTTGGGCTCATTTTGCTGATGCGGCTCAGAGGGGTAATGTGACTTGCCTAAGGCTACACAGCTATTGAATAGCAGAGTTGGGATTCAAACCCACATAGGCCTATAGCCAAAATCCTCACCTTTCCACCTCACCGGGCCGCCTGCCAATCTAATGGAGGAAGCAGAGTCATTTACATACATGATTTACATATGGAAAGTGCCATAACAGAGGTAGTCATTTATCCATCCAGTCAACAGATATTTATTGAGTGCCTACTATGTGCAAGGCACAGTGCTGGGAGTTATGGGAACACAGAGCGGGAGTGACTGCCAGAGCTCAGGGATTCATGAGCAGTTTCACAGAGGGGCTGCCACTTGAGCGGGGCCCTGAGTAATAGAAAGAGTTTACCAGAAGGGGGCAGGCAGGGGAGGAGAGTGTAGTGTTAAGAGCATGGGCAGCAGCAGAAAGAATGAAATCAGCCAGGAGGGGTGGCTCATACCTGTAATCCCGCACTTTGGGAGGCTTCAGCGGGAGGATTGCTTGAGTCCGGGAGTTCAAGACCAGCCTGAGCAACTTGGAGAAACTCTGTCTCTACAAAAAAATACAAAACTTAGCCAGGCATGGTAGCATGTGCTGAGGCAGGAGGATTGCTTGAGCCCAGGAGATGGACATTGCAGTGAGCTGAGATCGCACCACTGAACTCTAGCCTGGGTGACAGAGTGAGACCCTCTGTCTCACTCGAAAAACAAAAAAAAAATGAAATCATGTCCTTTGCAGCAACATGATGGAGCTGGAGGCATTATCCTAAGTGAACTAAAACAGAAAATCAAATACTGCATGTTCTCACGTATAGGTAGAAACTAAACAGTGGTGCGCATAGACACAGAGATGGAAATAATAGGCACTGACGACCACCAAAATGGAGAGAATGAGAGCGAGGTGAGGGCTGGAAACTTACCTCTCGGGTACGATGTTCACTATTTGCGTAATGGATACACTGGAAGCCCTGTGCCCACCAGTAAGCAATATACTCGTGCAACAAATATGCATATGTACCCCCGAATCTAAATTTTTTAAATTTAAAATAAATAAGAGTATGGAACTTGGAGTCTAATAGCTGTAGTCCTAGAATAGCTGGGTGGCCTTAGGCAAGCCATTTTCCACATCTGGGTCTCAGTTTTCTCATTTGTAAAGTGGGGATATTATTCTTATTTTGTTTTATTTTTTGAGACAGAGTCTCACTCTGTCACCCAGGCTGCAGTGCATTGGAATGATCTTGGGTCACTGAAACCTCCACCTCCTGGGTTCAAGCGATTCTTCTGCCTCAGCCTCCTGAGTAGCTGGGATTACAGGCGCATCTGGCTAATTTTTGTATTTTTAGTAGAGACGGGGTTTCGCCATGTTGGCCAAGCTGGTCTCGAACTCCTGACCTCAGGTGATCCACTCGCCTCGGCCTCCCAAAGTGCTGGAATTACAGGCGTGAGCCACCACACCTGGCAATTTTTATTTTTGAGATAGAGTCTCTCTCTGTTGCCCAAGCTGCCAGGCTGGAGTGCAGTGGCACAATCACAGCTCACTGCAGCCTTGACCTCCTGGGCTCAAGTGATCCTCCTGCCTCAGCCTCCAAAGTAGCTGGGACCAGAGGCACGCACCCCCATGCCCAGCTAATTTTTAAAAATACTTTTTGTAGAGATGGGGTCTCACCATGTTGCCCAGGCTGGTCTCAAACTCTTAGGCTCCAATGATCCTCCTGCCTCAGCCTCCCAAAGTGCTGGAACTACAGGTCTGCCACTCTGCCTGGAGGGGCTGTTATTTCCAAAGGTCAGAGAAGGGAGGGGCCGCTCAGATTGCGCTGCAGGCTGCCTGCTGCTGCCTGTGACCTGAGCCCTCATTTCTCTGCAGGTGAACATGCTGGTGCTGGGGAAGCACCTGGGCATCCCCAAGCCCTTTGGGCCCATCATCAACGGCCGCTGCTGCCTGGAGGAGAAGGTGTGTTCCCTGCTGGAGCCTCTGGGCCTGCACTGCACTTTCATCAATGACTTCTACACCTACCACATCAGGCATGGGGAGGTGCACTGCGGCACCAATGTGCGCAGAAAGCCCTTCTCCTTCAAGTGGTGGAACATGGTGCCCTGAGCCCATCTTCCCGGGCGTCCTCTCCCTCCCGGCCAGATGTCGCTGGGTCCTCTGCAGTGTGGCAAGCAAGAGCTCTTGTGGATATTGTGGCTTCCTGGGGGCAGCCAGCCCTCCCAGCACTGGCTTGCTTTCTTCTTCTATGTCCCAGTTTCCCACTCTGAAGACCCCAAGATGGTCCTAGCATTGCACACTCAGTTCTGCTCTAAGAAGCTGCAATAAAGTTTTTTTAAGTCACTTTGTACGTGAGGTCAAGATGTTGTTGGTGTCGTTCATTCATTCACTCATTTGTCATGGTTGAATTGACTGTTACAAAACAAACTGAAAAGTGTTAACAGGCTGCGCTGAAGGCCACGTTATTGTGTGTGTGTTTTGCTCCCAGACATATATTTGGGCTATAAAATTTTGCATGATCCTAGTTCATTCTGAGTTTCCCACAGGACCTTTCCAAGAAGAGGAGGAGGGAGCAGAGGAGGGGTCAGCCCCACTGAGGGTCTGGGCATATCCCTCTTTAAATTCACCTACAACTGGGCATTCACCTACATACTGACAGTGATGGATTTTTGTGGAATGGAGTAATTCATCTCCTCGGTGTTCTTTTTGTATATTGCCTTTTATGGCTTTGACATAAAGACTTAGATTCCTCTGTAGAAAATAAAACTCGATGGCTTGAGATCATTAAAATTGAGACCAGATATTGGCTTGAAAGTGTCCGAGATGTTCAGAGAACACCCAGGGATCCTGTTATTTTCATGTAGGTCATGGAGAACATATGATGGTGGAAAAGATGAATATCAAAAACCTCTGCCTTCACACTTCCTGATTTCAAAACATACTACAAGCTATAGTCATCAAAACAGTATGGCATGGTCATAAAGACAAATAGACCTATGGAATAGAATAGAAAGCCTGGAAGTAAACCCTCGAGTATAACATCTCTCCAAAGATGATGTACAAATGGCCAACAAGCACATGAAGAGATGCTTACCATCACTAACCATCAGAGAAATGCAAATCAAAGCCACAGTGACCTCGTACCCATTAGAATGGCTACTATCAAAAAAAAAGTGTTGGTGAGGATATTGAGAAATTGGAACTCTTGTGCGCTATTGATGGGATTGTAAAATGAAATGATGCAACTGCTATGGAAAAAAGTATAGAGGTTCCTAAAAATAATTAGAAATACAACTGGTATATGATCCAGCAATCCCACTTCTGGGTAGACATCTGAAAGCAAGATGTCCTTTTTTTTTTTTTTTTTTTTTTTTTTTAAGAGGGGGGGTTTTACCATGTTGCCCAGGCTGGTCTCAAACTCCTAGGCTCAAGCAATCTGCCCACCCTGGCTATGGAATATTATTCAGCCTTAAAAAGGAAGGAAGGAAGGCCAGGCACGGTGGCTCACACCTGTAACCCCAGCATTTGGGGAGGCCAAGGTGGGCAAATCACTTGAACCCAGGAATTTGAGATCAGCCTGGGCAACACAGCAAAGCCTTATCTCTACAAAAAACTACAAAAAAAAAAAAATAGTTGGGCATGGTGGTGCTCACCTATAGTCCTACCTACTTAAGAGTCAGACGTGGGAGGATCACCTGAGCCTAGGGAGGTTGAGGCTGCAGTGAGCCGTGATTGTACCACTGCACTCCAGCCTGAGTGACAGAATGAGGGAGGCCCAGTCTCGAAAATAAGGAAGGAAATCTTGTCAATGTTACAACATGAATATGCTTTGAGCACATTATGCTACAGGAAATAGCCAGTTACAAAAAGAGAAATCCTGTATGATTCCACTTACATGAGTTATCTAGAAAAATTCACAGGAACAGAAAGTAGAGGCTGGGCCAGGTGACTCACACCTGGAATCCCAGCACTTGTGAATCTGAGGCAGGTGGATCACTTGAGGCCAGGAGTTTGAGACCAGCCTTGTCAAGATAGTGAAACCCCATCTCTACTAAAAATATGAAAAATTAGCCGGGTGTGGGGTGCACATGCCTGTAATCTCAGCTACTCGGGAGGCTGAGACACATGAATCTCTTGAGCCTGGGAGGTGGAGGTTGCAGTAAGCCAAGATCACCCCACTACACTCCAGCCTGGGCAATAAAGGAAGACAGTCTGAAAAAAAAAAAAAATAGAATGGTGGTTGCCAGGTACTGGAGGAGCAAGAAGAGGGGAGTTGTTGAATGGGTGTAGACTTTCAGATTTGCAAGATGAGAAAGTTCTGGAGATCTGTTTCACAACAATGTAAATATACTTAACACTGTTGAACTGTACACTTAAAAATGGTTAAAATGGGCCAGGTGCAGTGGCTCACGCCTGTAATCCCAGCACTTTGGGAGGCCAAGGCAGTCAGATCACCAGAGGTTAGGAGTTTGAGACCAGGCTGGCCAACATGGTGAAACCCCGTCTCTACTAAAAGTACAAAAATTAGCTGGGCGTGGTGGCGCTCGCCTGTAGTCCCAGCTACTCAGGAGGCTGAGGCACGAGAATCACTTGAACCCAGGAGGCGGAGGTTGCAGTAAGCCAATATTGTGTCACTGCACTCCAGCCTGGGCATAGAGTGAGACTCTGTCTCTAAATAAATAAGTAAATACTGTATTTTTTTTTTTTGAAAAGCCTCTGCCCTGCCCACTAAGGAGAAGGGGATCCATAAAACCTGGGTCAAAACACGCTGCTCTGAAGAAAATCAACTGTTCCCCCAGCCCCAAATGTGCTGGAGCAAAGGACGTGAGTGTTTCTGTGGACCAGAAGGGGGCCAGGGATGGAGGAAGCTGGTATGAGTTCAGCCCCAAACCTGGCAGATAGGGCTGCCTGGAGCAGCGAACAGGACTTAGCAGATAAAACTGAAGATTTTGTTGGATTCCTAGGGCTGGGGAAGGACTCAGAGACAAGTTGGTGGATAAGGCACCCCTGGCATCAGGGGACATAGAGATGCACATATGTTACCCCAGTCATGTGTGGGTTGCAGGTGGGAGGTGTCTCTGGAGGAGAGAAAGTGCTACCAGCCCCCTAGAGCACAGAGCCCTCCCCTGGTCATGCCCATCAAACAAAACTTCCCTGTTCCTTTAGCCTTGCTCCCACCTCTCCCTTCCCCAGAGACCACATAGGCGTTTCCTGAAGCTGCTATTATAAATCATCACGAACTAAATGACTTAAAACCACAGAGATGGACCCTCCCTCAGTTTCAGAGACCAGGAGATCAAAATCAGTCTCGCTGGGCTGAAATTCAGGTATCAGCAGGACCATCCCAGCTCCAAAGGCTTTAGGAGGAGAATTTCTCTTCTAGCTTCTGCCAGCATTCCTCAGCTAGTGGCTGCCTCACGCCAATCTCTGCCTCCCTGGTCACATGGCTTTTTCTTCTGTGTGTGTCAAATCTCTCTCTGCCTCTCCCTTATAAGGACACTTGTGATGATATTTGGAGCCCATCCAGATAGTCCGGGACAATCTCCCCATCCCAAGATCTTCATTCACCTCTGTAAACAAAGACTCTTTCTTTTTTTTTTTTCTTTTCTTTCTTTTTTTTTTTTCAGATGGAGTTTTGCTCTTGTTGCCCAGGCTGGAGTGCAGTGGCGCGATCCCGGCTCACCGCAAACTCTGCCTCCTGGGTTCAAGCGATTCTCCTGCCTCAGCTTCCTGAGTAGCTGAGATTACAGGTGCCTGCCACCATGCCCAGCTAATTTTGTATTTTTAGTAGAGACGAGATTTCTCCATGTTAGTCAAGCTGATCTCGAACCCCCAACCTCAGGTGATCCGCCCACCTCAGCCTCCCAAAGTGCTGGGATTACAGACGTGAGCCACTGCGCCCGGCCACACAGACTCTTTCTACGTGAGATAACTTACAGGTTCCGGGGATTAGGACCTGATATCTCTTGGGTGCCATTATTCCACCTACTGTAGGTTGGAAATCACGACGTGCCAGCTGCAGCTGGCAGAATAGGAAAGAAAGAAGCCAGCCTCCTCCTTTCCACAGCTGTAAGCCTTGCACCTGCATTAAGCCCTCATAGAAAAGGGTGAAGATTCCCCTTTATTAAACCGAGTCTTTTGTGTGGGAGTCGACTTTCCAACTCCTGAATTGAGACTGTTTTATGTCTGCTTCCTGGAAACAGATTCTTAGAGGATGTTTCAGGGAGCGCACCTGGGAGGGAGTGCAGGAGGTTTACGGGGGAGGGTGTTTCAGGAAGCGCACCTGGGAGGGAGTGTGGGGCTCAGAGAGAGACACTGAACTGGGACGCAGTTGCCTCAAGGCTTCAGGCAATGCATGGGGTATCTCGGGGGCTGGGGAAGGGCCTCAGAGTTGTCCTGCATTCAGACAAGACAACCCGGCCTTTGTCCCCCCACACTGGATGTGGTTGTCCCCAGAAGGGGACACAACCAGGTGCTAGGCCGCTCCTAAGCACAGAAGTCAATTCCAGAAGAGACACGACACTCGCAGCAGCTGGGGGCGTGAGTGCCTCCCCATAAAGGGGGGCGCTCTGATATCTCTTGGGTGCCATCATTCCACTGACTGTAGGTTGGAAGTCACCACGTGCCAGCTGCAGCTGGCACCCACACCACAGCACCCACCACAGTGACTTCAAGTGACCATGGGACTTCTGATGGCTTAAGCGTGATGAGCAAACCTGAGTTGCCGAGAGAGAACTTCCTGCATGGAATAAGCATGTGAGGAGTGCGGGAGTCAATACAAAGTTACTTTATGATCATGTAACCCAAGCAGGTCCAGCCAATGCCACTTGGAGAGCTCCAGCCCAATAACTAGGTAGAAAGTGACTTTATTTACCAAAACTAGCAATGGGGGAGTGGTTGGATTCACATCAAAAGCAGCCACTTCAACTTTCTGGAGTGAAGGCAAGAGTTTAAGAAGGGAAATTTTGGCTGGGCGCAGTGACTCATGCCTGTAATCCCAGCACTTTGGGAGGCCAAAGCGGGTGGATCACCTGAGGTCAGGAGTTTGAGACCAGCCTGACCAACATGGTGAAACCCCATCTCTACTAAAAATACAAAAATTAGCTGGACGTGGTGGTAGACGCCTATAATCCCAGCTACTTGGGAGGTTGAGGCAGGAGAATCGCTTGAACCTGGAAGACCGGTAGCAGTGAGCCAAGATCGTGCCACTGCACTCCAGTGTAGGCAACAGAGTGAGACTCTGTCTCAAAAAAAAAAAAAAAAAGAAAAGAAAAGAAAATTTGGTACAGGAGGCATGCAGGAATTGTGAGGAGTACAAGGTCTGTGTCTTCTTCCTCTAAAGCACGGGCTGACGTCATTTCGGCTATGCGCTGAGTCCCCCTAAAGCACGGGCTGACGTCATTTCAGCTATGTGCTGAGTTGTTGGCTAGCTGCCTGGAGGTAATCTCTTGAATTTTGCAGCTGGATCTCCAGGCTTGGTCTGTCTCAAGATTAGCCCCTGGAACTTCTTTTATTATTATTATTACTATTATTATTATCATTTAGAGACAGGGTTTCATTATGTTGCCCAGGCTGGTCTCAAACTCCTGGGCTCAAGGAATCCTTCCATCTCAGCCTCCCAAAGCTCTGGGATCACAGGCATGAGCCACCACACCTGGCCTGGAACTTCTAAGTAAGCACGTAATTAGATATTAGCATACAGTTAGAGAAACGTGAAGGGGCTTTATGGTGGGAAAGGGAGGGACGTGGAGTCTATTTTAAGGTTAAGGGAAAAGGCTTCTGCAGTTTGCTTTAAGGTTACATCTTGAGACTAAAGAGAAGGGGAAACAGTTGTAAAATGCATTTGAAGTTAAGCTGCTTAGTTACAATCACAAACCCTCGGTTCAGTGGCGACACCCCTGGAAACCCACTGGGTTATTCTCTTTTTTTTTTTTTTTTTCCTTTTTTGAGATAGAATCTTGCTCTGTCGGCCAGGCTGGAGTACAGTGGCATTATCTCGGCTCCCTGCAACCTCCGTCTCCCCAGCTCAAGCGATTCTCCTGCCTCAGCCTTCTGAGTAGCTGGGATTACATGCATGTGACACCACACCCGGCTAATTTTTGTATTTTTAGTAGAGATGGGGTTTCACCATGTTGGCCAGCCTGATCTCAAACTCCTGACCTCAGGTAATCCACCCACCTTGGCCTCCCAAAGTGCTGGGATTGCAGGCCTGAGCCACCGTGTCCGGCCGGGTTATTATCTTTTTAGGGGGAGGACAAGGAGGTCATTTAGTCATTTGCGCTACAATAATTTGTTGAGCACCTACTATGTCTGGGGCTCTTTTGCAGGTGCTGGGGATTCAGTGGTGAATAGGAAGCCCCTGGAGGGGAGCAGGACGTGCTCTGGGTCTGAGTCCCTTTCATCTCTGTCCACTAGGCTAGGTGAGGAACCTTCCTCACTGTGCTCAGACAGAGCCCTGGCACAAGGCAGGGCTGCCCCAGGATGGGGAAGGTCAGAGCTTCCAGCCTGCCCTCCTCCAGACCCCAGAGCCTGGACTGGGCCTCAGCCACCCCTCCCCAGTCAACCCGTCTTCTACCTCCAGCTGCCTCTGGCCGCTTGTGTGTGAGGGTGGGTGAATCCTTTGGGATGAGTCTCGCCAGAGCCTCTGCACTCTGAGTGCCTCCTGCCTGTTTAATTTTGCCACTTTCAATCCAACCAGAGGGGTGTTTTGGGTCTTGCTGACCAACCCCCTGCCTCCAAGAGCAACTAAAACAGAGTCATCCTTGAGAGTTATGTTGGATGCTTAAAACCTCCAGGGAGCGGATTTTTTACTACAACTTGCAAATTTAACCAGCCTGGCTGACCGAGCAGTCTTCACTCAGTACCTCAGCTCCATATCCTGTGCTGGGTACACCCGGGTGACTCTCACAGCTTTGTGTATCAGAGCAAAGGCTGAAAACACATGTTTATATTACAGTACAACCCTATGTAAAATACACAGCCATACAAAGGGGTGAAGGCTGCTTTTTACGTACTGATACGCAGAACTTCTCTCCAGTATAACTATGAAGTGAAAGAGGCAAGGTGTGGAATACTGGGTGGCACATACTACCGTTTGTATAAGAAGGAGGTAGTAGGAGGACAGAAGAAAAGAGTAAAAGAGCCCCGGACATAGTAGGTGTTCAACAAATTCTTGTGGAGCAAATGACTAAATGACCTCCTTGTCCTTCCTCAAAAAAGATAACCCGATGGGCTTCCAGGGGCATCTCCACTGAACTGAAAAGTTTGTAATTGTAACCAAGCAGCTTAACTTTGCATTTTATAACTTTTCTCTTTAGTCTTGAGATGTAACCTTGAAGGAACCTGCAGAAGCCTTTTTCCCTTAACCTTAAAATAGACTCCACGTCCTTCCCTTTCTCACAGTAAAGCCCCTTCGAATTTATCTAACTGTATGCTAGTATTTGAGGAGGAAGAGAAGAAGAAGAAAAGGATACACACATGTTTACTTGGTCATGCATAACATTTATTTGGAAAGACAAGAAACGGATAACAGTCACTACCTAGGCCGGGCGCGGTGGCTCAAGCCTGTAATCCCAGCACTTTGGGAGGCCGAGGCGGGTGGATCACAAGGTCAGGAGATCGAGACTATCCTGGCTAACATGGTGAAACCCCGTCTCTACTAAAAATACAAAAACCTAGCCGGGCGCGGTAGCGGGCGCCTGTAGTCCCAGCTACTCGGGAGGCTGAGGCGGGAGAATGGCGTGAACCCGGGGGGCGGAGCTTGCAGTGAGCCGAGATCGCGCCACTGCACTCCAGCCTGGGAGACACAGTGAGACTCCGTCTCAAAAAAAAAAAAAAAACAAAAAAAAAAACAGTCACTACCTCCACCTACAGGTGGGTAAGGGACAGGGCAGGAGGGAGATTCTGAACTTGGAACCATGTGCATGTGGTACCTATTCAAGAGGAAGAATGACCCAGCCTGGGCAACATAACAAGACCCCCATCTCTGCCGAAAAATGTAAATCCATTAGCTGGGCGCGGTGGTGCAGATCTGTAGTCCCAGCTACTCAGGAGGCTGAGGTGGGAGGACCACTTGAGCCTGGGAGGTCAAGGCTGCCGTGAGCCATGATCACGCCACTTCACTCCAGCCTGGGTGACGGAGTGAGACCCTGTCTCAAAAAAAAAAAAAAAAAAAAAAAAAAAGAGCTCAATCCAAGCTTAAGACATGAAATGAACACAATTTTAAAGTAAGTTATGTAAGTTTCTCGTGCCAGAGCAAGAGTTCCTATTTCTTTGCTCTGTGGGCTCGGCTGAGATGGGTAGCAGCTGGTGACCCTGGCTTGATGTATTCATTCCACCAACACTTGCTGTGCCCCACCCCCGTGACACAGCTGTAAGCAAGGAGCTCACCTTAATCACTGGGGATTGGGATGCAGGTTCCTGGATCACACCCTAGACCTTCTGGGACCGGGAATTTGCAATGTTAACAAGCACCCTTGATAATTTTTGAAACCACCAGAGGGTTAATAACCACCTAGTCTGGGCAGGTACTGTGGCTCACGCCTGTAATCTCAGCAATTTAGCCGGTAGAGGTAGGAGGATTGCTTGGATCGAGAAGTTTGAGACCAGCTTGGGCAACATGGCGAAATCCGGTCTCTACAAAAAATACAAAACGCA
Source organism: Theropithecus gelada (assembly GCF_003255815.1). Taxonomy (NCBI): domain Eukaryota; kingdom Metazoa; phylum Chordata; class Mammalia; order Primates; family Cercopithecidae; genus Theropithecus; species Theropithecus gelada. The sequence continues at coordinate 44,879,299 of NC_037668.1, forward strand.
GCCGGACATGGTGGTGCACACCTGTAGTCCCAGCTACTTGGGAGGCTGAGATGGGGAGGATCACTGGAGCCAGGGAGGTTGAGGCTGCAGTGAGCTGTGATTGTGCCACTGCGCTCTAGCATGGTGATAGAGACCCTGTCTCAAAAACAAAACCACCAGTCCAGCACTTTGCCGAACTCCTTCATCAATTTCCAGGAGACGCACACCCTAGAACTAAGACCCTAGAGCCTGGGCATGCTGCCACACACTGCCATCCTGACCACTCCCATCAGCTGCTCCCAACTGCCCTCTGCAGGTCTTTGCCCCAACAGCTTCCAGCTGAGTCCTGCAGCAACATGGCCAAGTTGACCACTCCAAGGCATCGACTTCCCAGAGCCCCTCCTCTTCCCAGCTGAAGGCCAGGGATGCCTAAGTAACTGGCCTCAGACTCCCCTGGCCTGCAGCTCTGCCGGCACGAGCTGCCTGATAAATTGGTGATGAAGGGGTTCTGATGCCACCTGCTCCCCCGACTCTCAGTCACCAGGAAGCGCTGAGAGGGAAAATCAGTGCCACCTGGGCAGCTGCTGACCCCTCCCTCTCTTAACAAGGGGGTGGGCTGCACAGGCCTGGACGGCATAACAGGGGAGGGCAGGGTGAGCCGTGGGGCATCCGAGACTGCTGTGCCGAGTGAGGGCTGTGGTGCAGGCCTGAGGATGGTCAGCGTGGAGGGCCGAGCCATGTCCTTTCAGAGTATCGTCCGCCTGTCCCTAGACAGCCCTGCCCATGCCGTTTGTGTGTTGGGCACAGAAATCTGCTTGGATCTCAGCGGGTGAGATGCTGAGAGCTCTGCCAGAGCTGGCAGACAGAGGCAGGCAGGCCTGGGACCCAGTCCCCTTGATCTGGGAGTCGGGGGTTAATTCTCTAGCCTCACCGTCCTGCCCCATCTTGGGAAGCCTTGGGTCTCTAGCGGGGGCCTCCCAGTTCCGACCACTGCAGGACTCTGACTTAAATCCTGCCTCTGCCCTGTAGCAGCTGCCGGGGACTCTTAGCGAGCCAAGCGCCTTGGCCTCTCTGTCCCCCTGTGTGTGAAACCGTGGGGAGGCTCGTCCACGGGGGGCTGTGAGGAGTGGGCCAGGGAGACTGCGAGATGCTGGAGCCTGCAGGTGGAGGTGACTGACAGCAGGGTCACAATACAACCTCCTGAGTCCCTTGCCCTGGTCTTTTTCCTTAGGGGGATCCTTTGTGGCTCCTCCTTTCTAGGCTCCTCCTTTCTAGCACCAATAAGTTGGGTGCTTATTACTAAGATGTAGCTGTGGTAACTTCTGCAGTGTTGGTAGCGGGGTGGGGTTTGGGCTGGAGCTTGTCAGAGAGCAAACATGGGGTCCTCTGGGAGGGGGTGGTAGGAATAAGGACCCCAGAACACTCTGCCTCAACACCCTAAGGAGAATGAGGATTTGGGAGCCGTCCCCTCCCCCATGCCAGTCATCTCCTAGGCTGAGAAGGTGAGTGTGCCCTGACATGTGTCTCTTACCTGGCAAACCAGATGTGCCCCCCAGAAGTGCCAGTGCTTCACCATCCATGGCTCCGGGAGGGTCTTGATCGATGTGGCCAACACAGTGATTTCTGAGGAGGAAGACGCCACCATCTGGTGGCCCCTGTCTGATCCCACGTACGCCACAGTGAAGATGATATCACCCAGCCCTTCTGTGGATGCGGATAAGGTAAGCCTCAGGGGAAGAGGTGAGGGGCATCTTCCAGGGATGGGAGCTAACACAGCAACTGGGGCTCCCTCCTGGCTGCAGACATGACTTGAGCCTGTGAAACACGTTGTTTTGCATGTCTGATCTGATTCAGTGTCTGCAACAGACCAGTGGGGTGGACACACCATGACCCCATTTTACAGAGAAACGGAGGCACCTAGAGAAGGTGCCCTGCCAAGTCAGCAACGAGCAGAACTGGGATTCAAGCTGGGCGAGTTTGTCTCAGCCATGCGAGCCCCTGACGGTGATGCTGGGCTGGCTTCCGACCTAGCCGCGCCACAGTCTGGCTTCAAGGTGTTAGCAGCGTAACTCAGACGGGCTTTTGGTGAAGGCAGCTCTTCTGGATGTGGAGACTTGAAAGAGATGTAATAGCTAAGGTGTCCTAAATGCATGCTACATACCAGAGAGCTTGGATCATGTTCCGGACTGTGGGCCTCTACCATGGCTTTATTTTTTTTTCATTTATTTTATTTTATTTAATTTATTTTTTTGAGAGTCTCACTCTCATTGTCCAGGCTGGGATGCAATGGCACAATCTCGGCTCACTGCAACCTCCGCTTCCCAGGTTCAAGCGATTCTTCTGCCTCAGCTTCCCGAGTAGCTGGGACTACAGGCGCCCACCACCACGCCGGGCTAATTTTGTATTTTTAGTAGAGACGGGATTTCTTTCACTATGTTTGCCAGGCTGGTCTCGAACTCCTGACTTCAAGTGACCTACCTGCCTCCACCTCCCAAAGTGCTGGGATTACAGGCATGCGCCACTGTGCCTGGCCTACCATCACTTCACATATGAAGAAACTGAGGCACAGAGTGCCGTGTCTAAACCTAAGCAGCCTACCTAGAGTGGGATAGACCCAGGATTTGAGCTTAAGCCAAGCGTGTACTCTCGCCCCTGGGTAAGCTGTCTCCCTAACGGGGTGCCTGCGGTGGGGAGGTTTCCCTCCACCTCGTACACAAGGGGGCAGCAGTGGTCTCCTGTGGTAGAAGCAGGTGGCTCATTCAGGGCAGGAGTGTTCCACTTTGGTTGCAGGTGAGAACCACGGGACCTGATAACATCAATACCCAGGCCACACCCCCTCTACCAATTAAAGTGGAACCTCAGGGCTAGGACCCTAGCCTCTGGTTTAAAGCTCTCCAGGTGCCCCCAATGCGGGGCTGGGGATGAGAACCATGATGGAGCAGTTCAGGACTGGGAGAGCTCTTCCTCCCTCCCCCTACACCCTGCAGGACCTACTGGAGATGTCTGCTGCAGAGTAGGGTACACACCCACCTGCGCTGTGTGCCCAGGGCAGGCAATTCCCCAAGAGGCAAGTAGTGGACTTAGATAGCAACTGAGCGTCTCTGGCCGGGTGTGGTGGCTCACGCCTGTAATCCCAGCACTTTGGAAGGCCGAGATGGGCAGATCACCTGAAGTCGGGAGTTCGAGACCAGCCTGGCCAACAGGGCAAAACCCTGTCTCTACTAAAAATACAAAAATTAGCCGGGTGTGGTGGCAGGTGCCTGTGATCTCAGGTTCTCAGGAGGCTGAGGCTGGAGAATCGCTTGAACCCAGGAGGTGGAGGTTGTAGTAAGCTGAGATTGTCCCACTGCATTCCAGCCTGGGCAACAAGAACAAAACTCCGTTGCAAAGAAAGGTATCTCGGATAAGAACGGAGGCCACAATAGGTCCCAGTGGAACTCCAGACTACCTGAGAACCATTCTCTGCCCAGGGCTTGGCCTCCAGCACCCTCAGGCGTGGCCAACAAAGAACCTTGACCTTGGAGGACTAAAGCTTCTATTTAAGGACGGGGTGGATCTCTCACAATCTCTGGCCAATGGTTGGGTCTGTGGTTCATGACCAAGACCTTGTGGTCAGGGCCAGTGGCTGGAGTGCAGGTCTCTTTCTAAAAGCATAAAGTAGAGGCGGTGTGGGACACAGGAAAGACTGAATCCTAATGCTGCTTCCCCACCTGGGTGTCCTTAGCAGCTTAAGCCACCAGAGGCCTGTTTCCCCACTGTGCACCTTATGGAGTAGTGGATGGGACCTGGGAGGGTGGGGTTAGCAGGGAGAATGTATAGTGTGGTTTCAAACTTGGGCTCTAGAGCCAGGCAGCCTGGATCTTAAATCCCTTTGAGTGGTATGGGGTAAGTCCCTCGATCCTGCTGCCATCAGGGATACAGCTCTCACCTGGACAGGTGGTTGCAAGCCTGGCTCTCGACAAGGTTGGGGTTGGAGGTCATGGCAGGTTCTAAGTCCTCGGGGGACTGACTCAGCCCTAAGTGCAGGACTGTGGTCCCTGTACCAGCTCATGGTGAGACTTCAGAAGCTGTAACACCAGACCAAGGTCACAGGCCTGGGGCTCTGTTCCTGGTCCCTCCCCTTCAACACCGCCTATGGGTTCGGAATGCTGTCTCCACAGGTCTCCATCACGTACTATGGGCCCAATGAGGATGCTCCCGTGGGCACAGCTCTGGTGTACCTCACTGGCATTGGTGAGTGTTGCTCCCACTGGGAGCCTGGGGCCCAGCCCACCGCTGGGGTGGGGGAAAGGGTGGGATTGCAAGAGGAGCCAAAAAGGATTCTCCCCATAACAAGATGATTCCTGTGGGCCCCAGGAACTCCTGAACAAACTCCTAAATGGATTTATTTGAGATACCCACTCACACGCCCTCCTTGACGTTCAGTCGCTGCTCCATCTTCATGCACTGCCGACCTAATTCTGAGAATAGAACAGCCAGAACTTCCGTGTCGCTGCCATCTACCCACCTACGCCTGTCTGGTGCCTACCTTCTTCCTTTGTTACAGTTGACGTGTCTGGTCCAAAGTTAATCTTTGCCTCACTAGATCCTTTCTTCTCATTCAAGAACATTCCTTTGTCAATTCTTACCAATGTAAGAAGCTGCCACCCTTCCCCGCTCTCTAGATCACCCCCATCAACTCAGGAGCAAGCTCTATAACATCTACTTTTTCTTTTTTTTTTCTTTCTTTTTTTTTTTTTTTTTCTGAGATTAAGTCTTATTGTCACTCAGGCTGGAGTACAGTGGCATGATCTTGGCTCACTGCAACCTCCACCTCCTAGGTTCAAGTGATTCTCCTACTTCACCGGCTGGGACTATAGGCGTATACCACCATTCCTGGCTAATTTTTATATTTTTAGTAGAGACAGGTTTTTGCCATGTTGGCCAGGCTGGTCTCGAACTCCTGACCTCATGATCCACCTGCCTCGGTCTCTCCAAGTGCTGAGATTATCAGGTGTGAGCCACTGTGCCTGGCCACAACATCTCTTAAACCTGGTTCTAGGGTTTGTGGGTGTTTTTTTGTTTGTTTGTTTTTTGTTTTTAAAGACTGAGTCTAGCTCTGTTGCCCAGGTTGGAGTGCAGTGGTGCGATCTTGGCTCACTGCAACCTCTGCCTCCCAGGTCCACGCCATTCTCCTGCCTCAGCCTCCCAGAGTAGCTGGGACTACAGATGCCCGCCACCATGCCCGGCTAATTTTTTGTACTTTTAGTGGAGATAGGGTTTCACCATATTAACCAGGATGGGACTCGACCTCGTGATCCGCCCGCCTCAGCCTCCTAGAGTGCTGGGATTACAGGTGTGAGCCACTGCGCCCGGCCTAGGTTGTCTTTTAAAGTCTGTTCTCCCACCTCTGTTCCTGAGGAGCCATCTGTGTCCTCAATTTCTCTAGAATCTTCTCAAATTAGACACCTACCACCAACGGAGTTCTTATAGCACTCTAACATCTACAACACTAAGTTTTTGGTTTGTGTGGGGTTTTTTTTGTTTTTTGTCTTTTTTTTTTTTTGGTCTTGTTTTTGAGACTGAGTCTCACTATGTAGCCTAAGCTGAACTGGAGTGAAGAGACACGATCATGGCTCATTGCAGCCTCAAATGATCCTCCCACCTCAGCCTCTCCAGTAATTTGGACCATAGGTGTTACATCACCATACCTGTTTAATTTCTTATACAGACATAGGTTTCCCTGTGTTGCCCAGGCTCTTCCCACCTCAATCTCCAAAGTAGCTGGGACTACAGGCACGCACCACCAACCCCAGCTGATTTTCTTAATTTTTTTGTTATTTTTGCCCCCATAGAGAGGGTTTTACCATATTGCCTAATGTGGTCTCGAACTCCTGACAAGTGATCCTCCCGCCTCAGCCTCCCAAAGTGCTGGAGTTACAGGCATGAGCCACGTACCTTCTTAACACACTTTAACGCTTCAGGGATGTTCAACTTATTTTTCCTCCTGCCTGTTCCTTCTCAGAACACTTTGGAGCTCAGAGGAGCTCTTCCTGGTCCTTTCTCCCCCTGCTTTCAATCAGTGAAGTGTCTCGAGCTCAGGAGGCTGGTCACATGGCTCTAATGTTACCTATGGACAGGCTGCTCCCACAAACCCGACTTGGATATTGCCTAACCAGCATGATCGCTTGGGTATCTGACAGATGTCTGAAATGCAGATGGATTCTCTACTCCTGAAAACTTGTTTTTCTAGTAGTCCCTCCATCACAGTAGCGGGTAGCTCCATCCTTCTAGTGTAAACCTTGGCATCACCTGACTCTTCTTACCCCACAGCAGTCTGAATCTTATGAGTGTTACCTGATGTTTCGCCGGAACCCAGCAACTCATACTCCCAGTGTGCTCGCCCTGGCTCAAGCCCCCATCCTCTCACCTGGGTCACAGCCCAGACCTCCCAGTGGGGTTCATGCTGGCACCCTTGCCCTTCTGACTAGACCTCTAGCCTTGATCCAGCAGCCAGAGTGGCACATCTTTAAGTGGAATATTGGATAGCGCCTTCCAACTGCTTCCATGTTGCTTAGATTAAAGCCAAAGTGACTGCCCACAAAACTACACAAGTAACCCTGGGCTGCCTCTGTCTTTACCACCTGCGAATCTTCCCCCTGTGTCATCCTGCTCATTCTGCTCTGGGTGCTGTTGGTCACTGTGATCCTTGGCCTTCCCACCTTGGGCTTCCTATTTCCCCTAATGGGTCTTACCCTAGATGTTAACCCAGATTTTCTTGCCTCTTTCAGGTCTCTTTTCAAATGTCAACTTAGGCTTCCTTGATCACCTAAAACTGAAACACCCCCACTCCATTCCTTCTCCCATATGCCTCAGTGATTATTGCCATCAAACATGATATATCTGCTTGCCCCTCCCCTGGTGCACACATATGTGCTCATGTAAGCTCTAAAGAGATGAGGTCTCCGTCTTGCACACTGCTAGATCCCTAGGACCTGGGGCAGCCCGGTTCGCAGTGGGCATCGGGTCCCTGAGCATCTGCTGGCCAGGTGCTGATGACGTAACAGGAAACAAGTCCCACATTTGTGGCCCTGATGTTCCAGTTAGGAATCAGCATGTCAAATAAGAGCTATGAACAAAAGACCACACTAGAGCCACGTGATTGTCCCTTGTGTGGTGGAAGGGATGGGAGCTGGTATGCTAAGGCGGCGGGGCAGTCCCTATGACAGTACCTGGGCAAAATCCTAGATCCTTAAGTGTGTTTTTGTTTTGTGTAGGGGGAGGAGGGGAGTTGTTTTTGGTTTGGTTTTGTTTTGTTTTGAGATGGAGCCTCACTGTCACCCAGGCTGGAGTGCAGTGGCACGATCTCTGCTCACTGCAATCTCTACCTCCTGGGTTCAAGCGATTCTCCTGCCTCAGCTTCCTGAGTAGCGAACTACAGGCACCTGCCACCGTAGCTGGCTAATTTTTGTATTTTTGGTAAAGACAAGGTTTTGCCATGTTGGTCAGTCTGGTCTTGAACTCCTGATCTCGGGTGATCTGCCTGCCTTGGCCTCCCAAAGTGCTGGGGTTACAGGCGTGAGCCACCGTGCCCAGCTAATCCTTAAATTTTAAAGGGGCTTAGAATTGTCATGTATTGAAATTTTTTTTTTTCTTTTTTTAGACAGAATCTTGCTCTGTCACCCAGGCTGGAGTGCAGTGGTGTGATCTCAGTTCACTGCAACCTCCACCTCCCAAGCTCAAGTGACACTCCTGCCTCAGCCTCCCAAGAGGCTAGGACTACAGGTGCCCTCCACGATGCCCAGCTAACTTTTGTATCTTTGGTAGAGATGAGGTTTCACCATGTTGCCCAGGCTGGTCTCGAACTCCTGACCTCAAGTGATCTATTCACCTCAGCCTCCCAAAGCACTGGGATTACAGGAGTGAGCCACTGTGCCCGGCCATATTAAGACTTTCCTATGTCTTGGAGCATAAAGTTGTCCAGAAGGCTAGAGAGGTAGACTTTGCAAGTAAGAATCACTTGGGGCCGGGCGCGGTGGCTCAAGCCTGTAATCCCAGCACTTTGGGAGGCCGAGACGGGCGGATCACGAGGTCAGGAGATCGAGACCATCCTGGCTAACACGGTGAAACCCCGTCTCTACTAAAAATACAAAAAACTAGCCGGGCGAGGTGACGGGCACCTGTAGTCCCAGCTACTCGGGAGGCTGAGGCAGGAGAATGGCGGGAACCCGGGAGGCGGAGCTTGCAGTGAGCTGAGATGCGGCCACTGTACTCCAGGCTGGGTGACAGAGCCAGACTCTGTCTCAAAAAAAAAAAAAAAAAAAAAAAAAAATCACTTGGGTAGAGGCCGAAAGGCATGAGATGGCATGAGGACCATGATGGGCTTGTTTTGTGAGTTCCCGGGAAGTTTGGGGTAGACATGTGACTACTTGGACCTCTCTAGGCTTGCTGATATGAAGTGTGAAGCTGTCACCTTTGAGGATGCTTTCTGCTTCTAAACTGATAGCATGCCAGAAAGGCTGGATGCCCTGATGCCAGCCTTGGGCAGCCCCGCAGGAGATACCCTGTAACTTTGAGGTTCCATCTGGCAGGTCTAGGTGGCTGGGACACCCTTTTCTTTTTCAGAGGTCTCTCTAGAGGTAGACATCTACCGCAGTGGGCAAGTTGAGATGTCAAGTGACAAACAGGCTAAGGTGAGTCTGCCAGCAAAAGGGGGCGGGGAACGGACCCCTATAAGCCAAATCTGCCCATAGGCTCACTTGCTCTGACCTTCCTAGTATCTAGCCAAACTGCTATAACATTGCTGATGGATTAGATATGGGGGGGGGGCGGGGAAAAAAACTGTCATGGTACAAGTCAGAGCTGATTAAATTCTTTTTGTTTTGTGAGGTTTTTGGTTTTTGTTTTTTGTTTTTGATGGAATCTCCCTCTGTCACGCAGACTGGAGTACAGTGGCATGATCTTAGCTCACTGCAACCTCTGCCTCCCAGGTTCAAGCAATTCTTCTGCCTCAGACTCTCAGTAGCTGGGGTTACAAGCGTGTGCTACCACACCTGGCTAACTTTTTTTTTTTTTTTCCCTTTTGAGACAGAGTCTCACTCTGTTGCCCAGGCTGGAGTGCAGTGGCACCATCTCGGCTCATTGCAAGCTCCGTCTCCCAGGTTCACGCCATTCTGCCTCAGCCTCCCAAGTAGCTGGGACTACAGGTGCCTGCCACCACGCCTGGCTAATTTCTTTTGTATTTTTAGTAAAGACGGGGTTTCACTGTTAGCCAGGATGGTCTCAAACTCCTGACCTCCAGTGGTCCGCCTGCCTCAGCCTCCCAAAGTACTGGGATCAGAACTGATTAAACCTCTACCTCACTAAAACAAAACTAGAATATCTGGCAACTCTAGGCACATGTCCTACCCTGGTTGTGGAGTCTCCTAGACGAGAGGATTAGCTGCTGCTGCCAGGTGGTACATCTCTTTTCCAGTTTGCCTCGTCCCTGATTCTCTGACCCTGAAATATGAGGTAGGTAACTGGTAACCCCGAACCTAGCTTCTTTCCCTTCCTCTTAGCCTCCTTACCTGATGTTACCTTCCTGTGTCTAGAGATTCTTGACCTCACTGGTCCTGTTCCATGGGTCCCTGTGACCCTGGAGAAAGGCTTAGCTGGGCCTTTCTGCTATGAGGTGGCATCCGAGAAGCAGAGGATTTACTTGGCTCCTTCCTAAGCCAACGTTCCTATCTCATTTGCAGAAAAAATGGATCTGGGGTCCCAGCGGTTGGGGTGCCATCCTGCTTGTGAATTGCAACCCTGCTGATGTGGGCCAGCAGCCTGAGGACAAGAAAACCAAGAAAGTGATCTTTTCAGAGGGTAGGACCTCAGACTGTCTCTGCCTTTCCTTCTTGGTCTCAGCCTTTGCTGCCCTGCTTCTCAGCAAATATAGATTCCAGACTAATTTTCTCCACCCCCGCCCCCTCCCACCACCCCACACACCCTCTTCCCCAGTCCCCACACCTGGGCTGATTAAATCTTTTGTCCTGGGTTGTAGATGTGTAATCGGGAAGAGAGGTCACATGGTGCCACGCAAAGAGCACGGGTGGTTACAAACTTATTTCCTAGCTGTGAACTCGAGCACACTACCTTCCCTGATCTCGTTTCCCTATTTGTAAAACGGGGATAATACAGTTGCCCTCCCAAATGTATCAGTTGGCTGACAAGACTAAATGAAGACAATAGGGGTATACGCCCTGCTTTCTAAAAAGCCTCTCATAGTCTGGGCCAGGAACTTTGGACTGTCTTGGGGAAAAATTGTCTTGGGGCCGGGTGCAGTGGCTCACGCTGTAATCCCAGCACTTTGGGAGGTCAGGAGATCGAGACCATCCTGGCTAATACGGTGAAACCCCGTCTCCACTAAAAATACAAAAAATTAGCCAGGCGTGGCGGCGGGCGCCTGTAGTCCCAGCTAAGTTGGGAGGCTGAGGCAGGAGAATGGCGTGAACCTGGGAGGCTAAGCGGGCAGTGAACCGAGATTGCGCCAGTTGCACTCCAGCCTAGGTGACAGAGCCAAGACTCCATCTCAAAAACAAAAAAAAATTTTGTCTTGGATCCTGACTTGTGGTTGGGACCAGGGTTCTGGGTCTTAGCTATAGAATGGAATGTCTTGGTTCCTACTGAGGCCGGAGGTGAACCCTCACTGAACTGATCAAGGTAGGCCCTGTTCTGTTTGTGGGGACCATAGGATAAATGCCATCCTCCCTCAAAAGGAGGCCCTGGGGTTTGCAGCTTGCCTGTAACCACCCAGAACAAGCAGTGAAGTGGTGATGCTTCAGGCCTGGGCCCTAGCGAAAGGCAGGGGGTCCTTGGTGCTGTGTTCAAACTCCCGGCCCTTCTCTACTGCTCCTCCTTCCACCCCCAGAGTGCTGGCCTCCAGACTTTCCTTAACCTTTGCTTTGTCTTTTGCCCAGAAATAAAGAATCTGTCCCAGATGACACTGAGTGTCCAAGGCCCCAGCTGTATCTTAAAGAAATATCGGCTAGTCCTCCATACCTCCAAGGAAGAGTCGAAGAAGGCAAGAGTCTACTGGCCCCAAAGTGAGTGTTCTTGTGCCAGCTCCAGCTTTGCCTGCTCTCGATGTGCCAGGCAAGTTGTGCCCACACCTCCTCCCAGCAAGGTTCCCGGCAGAAGCCTGCTGGAGACCTAGAGCTGCAGATGAGAGGCTACTGTGGCTGTACTTGTGTTTCTAGGATTCTCTGGCTGCCACCTTCACCATAGGCTAAGTCTGTACACATGGGTGGGTTATTGGACCTCTAAGCCACTTTCTCCACTTGTAAAATGGGGGTAGCTGTGCCTTCCCTGCAGGCTGGAAGAGGAGAGAGACATCTTAGCTGAAACAGTAGCTATTGCCTTACACAGATTAGATCACAGCTCCCAGTAACTCTTCTCAGGAGAATCCATCTTCACTCTAAACCAAGATCCACTATGTTAAATTCCCAGAAATCCGAGGCTAAAACCTAGAGTGGCGGCCATGGTAGCACCTGCATCCCAGCCACCATGCCGTCCAGCACCCATCTTCAGCCCTCCTCTCGCTGGGAGGCAGGTAGCACACCCTATTCTATAGATGGAGGACTGGTTAGGAGGTAGACATGCCCGACTCCAGCAAGAGCCTTGTGCGTCTTTTGACTTCCCTGAACTGACTCAGTACTTAGCGTACCTCTAAATCTCTCAATGAGAGCTAGCTCTCTGCTTCTGGAGGGACATGCCACCATGCTTTTTTGGGTTTTGTTTTTCCCCTTTGAGACAGGGTCTAGCTCAGTCACCCAGGCTGGAGTGCAGTAGTGTGATTACAGCTCACTGTAGACTTAGCTTCCTGGACTCGAGCAGGCTTCCCACCTAAGCCTCCCAAGTAGCTGGTATGACAGGTGTGTGCCACCACAACTGGCAGTTCATTTTTCTTGTAGAGATGGGGTCTCACTTTGCCCAGACTGGTTTCAAACTCCCTGGATGCAAACAATCCTCCTGCCTTGGCCTCCCAAAGTGCTGGGATTACAGATGCGAGCTACTGCACCCGACCCAACCTGCTACCTTCCCTTATAAACCATGCTTAGCTTCAGCTGGGCAATGCAGAGAGCCCTGTGGTCTATACTGTGCCCGTTGTCAGAGGGCACCATCTCTGTTGCCAGCATTGGAGAGTATTTCTGCCACTTCCTGGCCTGCACTCTGGGGCCTTGGCTTCATCTCCTACTCCATCTCTTCAGCAGACCATAGGTCACAGCTGGATTTCAAAGTAGCCTGGGATTAGCCAGAAAAGGTAGCCCAGCTTGGACGTGGCCATCTTACATGTGAGCTGGAGTGAGCCTAAGAAACCAGAGGTCCGGGTCTAGTTCAGGCCACAAGGGCTACTCTGGCCCTGGGAAGCCTACCAATGCTGAAGTAGGTGGATTAGGCCAGGCAGGTCTTGGAGTCCGACAGTTCATGTAGCCTGCTAAGGATGCCATACATCATCATGTGGATCATAGAGAACTACTGGTTTCTTTGTTGACAAAGCATATTCAGGCTGGGCGTGGTGGCTCATGCCTGTAATCCCAACACTTTGGGAGGCCGAGGCAGACAGATCACCTGAGGTCAGGAGTTCAAGAACAGCCTGGACAACATGGAGTAACCCTGTCTCTACTAAAAATACAAAAATTAGCTGGGCATGGTAGCGGGCATGCCTACCAGCTACTCGGGAGGCTGAGGCAGGAGAATTGCTGGAACCCGAAAGGCAGAGGTGTTGTAGTCAGCCCGAGATCATGCTACTGTACTCCAGCCTGAGTGAGACTCAAAAAAATAATTAAAAAAAATTATTCAATAATCTAGGGGCTGGGCACGGGGCTCATGCCTATAATCCCAACACTTCGGGAGGCCAAGGCAGGCAGATCACCTGAGGTCAGGAGTTCGAGACCAGCCCGGCCAACACGGCAAAACCCCATCTCTACTAAAAACTACAAAAATTAGCTGGGCATTGTGGTGTATGCCTGTAATCCCAGCTACTCAGGAGGCCAAGGTAGGAGTGAACCCAGGAGGCAGAGGCTACAGTGAGCCAACATTGCACCACTGCACTCCAGGCTGGGTGACAGAGTACAACTCTGTCTCAAAAAAACAAAACAAAAAACAAAAAAGCTTATTCGACAATCTAGGGTAGGGCAACACAGCATGTTATGTTTTAACAGGTCCTCCAGGTGACTCTGAAACATGCTAAAGTTTGAACCACAAAAAGAGCAAAAGAGTCTGAAAAGTTTGCAGAGGAATAGAAAGCCAGAATACAGGGTTCTAGAAACAGGCTGGGTGTGGTGGCTCACACCTGTAATCCCAGCACTTTGGGAGACCAAGGCAGGAGGATTACTTGGGCACAGGAATTCAAGACCAGCCTTGGCAACACAGTGAGACCCTGTCTCTCTAAGATAAAAGATTTTTATAAAGAACCCTGGCCAGGTGTGATGGCTCATGCCTGTAATCTCAGCACTTTGAGAGGCCAAGACTGGTATATCACTTGAGGTAAGGAGTTTGAGACCAGCCTGGCCAACATGGTAAACCATCTGCTAAAAATACCAAAATTAGCTGGGTGTGGTGGCACTAGCTTATAATCCTAGCTACTCTTGCAATCCTAGCTACTCTTGCAATCCTAGCTACTCTTATAATCCTAGCTACTCGGGAGACTGAGTGGGGAAGGATCATGTGAACCCAGAGGCAGAGGCTGCAGTGAGCTGACATTGCACCACTGCACTCCAGCCTGGGCGAAGTAAGGCAGTGGCCAACCCTGGCAAATGCTGTTGATAGACTAAGATGCCTAAGTCACAATCCTCAGAATGGCAGTCATTAGTGACTCTGATAAGAGCGGTGAAAAGTCAGGTTGAAATGGGTAGGCACAGTAAATCTAGGCCATGGAAAGAATCCTCAGTAAAGGGAGACTTGTGGTGGTAATTATGGGGGGCTGGCACGCAGTCGAGCGTGTCTGAAGCTGGTAGTACACGGGCAGATGTGTAGCTGGAACTGATCCAACAGGGGTGGGGAAATGGATCCTAGGGGAAGATCTGAGAAGTTTGCAGAGGGATAGAAAGCCAGAAAACGAGGTTCTAAACAGGCTGGGCGTGGTGGCTCACACCTGTAATCCCAGCACTTTGGGAGGCCAAGGCAGAAGGATCGCCTTTAGGAATATGCAATACAGGCGAGTCTGTGGACAGGAATGAGACAATAGTGTTTGAGTAGTGTTGGTGGCTTGCCTTGAGTTCTGGTCGTAGCCTGAAATGAGGCCTTTGGGTGTGATGGTTTTCTCCAGCTCCTCAGGTGCAAGAATGAGCTTTAAAGATCTGGTGTGACCAGAATGGAGGTTTTCCAGGAAAACAGACTAGAAAAGGGTGTGGGAGTGGAGTGGACAGTGTGCATAAGAGAGGATGTAGTGATGGGTTTTTGAGCTCTGAGAAGGGTCAAAGGGAAGTGAGGATGAAGGGTGGGGATCGGTAGGAAGATCTGGGACTGAGACTGGGGACTCGCTGGGGTGGGAGCATAGGTGAGTTAAACAGATCGGAAGGCACTGAGTCTGCCTTGGAGGTGGCATCTAGTCTGTGGTATGACCATTGTAATAGATGTCTAAGGTGGTACAGAACCCGGGTTCATTGAAATAAGGTTGAAGAGAGATCAAAATGTCTGAATGTTCTAGTCCATTGTCAGATACCAGTGACACAACAGCAGTGGAGGCAAGTAGTGCTAGAACAATCCACGAAGGATGGAGAGGATGACATCGTCCCCAAAAGAAAGGGGTAGCTGGCGTTATCTGATAGTCAGCACTTCATAGGAACTGGGATTCTTGAGGAATAGAGAAATGGCGTGGAAGTGCCAGTGAAGAACCAAGAAGGGTACCTACCTTCCTGTAGGTCCAGCAGTACATAGCAGGTAGGAAAAAGCTCAGCTCGAATCATCAGTATTGGCTCTGTGCCCTGAGGATCCAGCTCTGGAAGAATAAACCATGTTACCTGCTCTCAGAGCCTGCTACGACAGATGAACAGATAGCCAAGGACCCAGCAGAAGCTGGAGGGAGCCCTTTAAGATGCCCCCAGTGTGGGTAGGGAGAGTTTGAGGTAGCTAAGGCCTCCTGGGCAGCTCTGTGAGGACTGAGGGCAGGAAGGGCCTTCCAGGCGGAGGCAATTGTTGTGCGTGCCTGGGTCGCAGGGCTTCTGGCCTCCCTCATGCTTCTTTTTAATGGGGACAACAAATGCCTGCCTTGAAGGGTCCTGAGGATGTGAGGCCATGAGCCTGAAACACCTACCAGAGCTACTAGCAAGGATAGTAAGCCCACAGCGAAATGTTAGCTATGCTTCAGCTTCACAACAAACTAGCTATAAGAAGGTCCCCCAGAGGGTCAACCACAGGACAGCCAGCCAGTAGCGGCTTGTGGCGAACAGACGGTGACCCTCTCACCCTTACTGCCTGGTGGTGAATCACCCTTGGGTGGAATGGCCACAGGGAGCCCAGGTCCCCAGAACAGGAGCAGGCCCTAGGTGTGTAGAAGTTCTTGGGCTGGGTGCCGTGGGCCAGCCGATGCTATAGCAGGTCAAGAGGGCTGTGTCTGCACTAGGAAGCTGCAGGGGTTCCTGGGATTGCCTTGTCTGGTCTTGCCCCATGAGGCCTGGCTCAGGGTTGGTGAAGCCTCTAGGTAGATGAGAAGCAGGAAACCAGCACAGGAATGGTCCTGGTGGGCCCAGTTCCCTCACAGCCAGCAGCAGGACTGAGGCTGGGCCTGTAACCAGCATCCCCAGGGCCTCCAAGGAGGGGCTGCAGGAGAACTGCAGAGTCCATCATCGAGAGGGCTGCTGGGGCCCGGACCCCCAGGACAGCGCCTGACCGGCGGCAGCCATGGCCACAGCTGCAGCCATCTGCTGGCACATTGGAGCTAGAGATGGAGGCAGCTGGCAGTGCTGTGCAGAAGGTCTGAGGATGCTACAGTTCCTGGATCTCTTGGGGTTCTGGTGGCCAAGGTAAATCTAACTTAGGATTCCCTGAAATAAGTCACCTGGAATCTTAAGCAGAAACAGCCATCATCAGGCCTACAGCTGCCACGTCGGGAACAGATAAAGAGGACAGGCCAGGAAAGAGGAAGTTCTAGTGACCCAGGTGGGAGAAGCTTGGGTCAGGGTAATTTCTGGCCTAGAAAATGGACAGACTTGGGCTGGGTGCAGTGGCTTATGCCTGTAATCCTAGCACTTCGGGAGGCTGAGGCAGGTGGATTGCCTGAGCTCAGGAGTTGGAGATCGGCCTGGGCAACGTGGTAAAACCCCATCTCTACTAAAAATACAAAAAACTAGCCGGGCATGGTGGTGCACACCTATAGTCACCTACTCAGGAGGCTGAGGCACAAGAATCGCTCGAACCCGAGAGATGGAGGTTGAAGTGAGCCGAGATAGTGCCGCTGCACTCTAGCCTGCTCAACAGAGCAGGACTCCATCTCAAAAACAAAAAAACAAAAGACAAAAACCTAGGATCTAGTTAGCAAATGACAACTACCACGTGTGGTCAACTTCCTTCTGATCTCTTCTGTGCATGGTTTTGTATTGAATGACCTAAAACTAGGAGACAGTCTTAACATGTATAATCATAAGACCACTTGGTTTCCTCAGAAACCTTGATGGAGGCATAATCCATTCCATAAATGTTTCTCACTGACCTTTCCAGCATCGGTAAGTGTCTGATCTTTTTCAGATGAGGCTGCCGAGCCCAGCCTGGGAGAGTTTCTCACCTTTAGGACTTTATGATATTATCACAGGAGTTGGATTCATGGCTCAAAATACAGAACCACTTACCCTGAAGCTTCATACCAGGCAGGAGCCTTGAAGGCATCACCTGAGCTCCAACTCGTGGTGTGTGATAGGTCTTCAAGGAACATTGGTAGAGAACTGGACGTTGCTCGTATCCAAACATCTGGTTGTCTACCAAGCCCTGAATGCTAGAAACAGGGACAGCCAAGCCAGTTCAGCTCCAGCCCTCCTGGAATTCACAGCCTTGCCTCTGATATGAGGAATGAGCTGGTACCTTGACCATCAAATGTGGTGACTGACATCAGGTTACTTCAGTGGCTGGTCCATCCCTTCTTTCTCTCCTAGAAGACAACTCCAGTACCTTTGAGTTGGTGCTGGGGCCTGGCCAGCACGCCTATACCTTGGCCCTCCTTGGGAACCACTTGAAAGAGACCTTCTACGTTGAAGCTATAGCGTTCCCGTCTGCCGAATTCTCGGGCCTCATCTCCTACTCTGCGTCCCTGGTGGAGGAGTCTCAAGACCCGGTATGTTCCCACAATAGATGGGTCCTTAGACTAGGATGCTCCGGTGGGGGAAAAGGCATCTCGAGGGCAGAGCTCGAGGTTTGCTGGGGGAGAGCTGCAGAAGGCAGGTGGGGCCCAGCTGGAGGCCGGGCTGAACGGCCAGAACCCTGGGGGTTAGAGGGGAGGGAGTAAATGTGGAAGCAGGTTGCTAACAGGACCTCGTCTTGTTGCAGTCAATTCCAGAGACTCTGCTGTACAAAGACACGGTGGTGTTCCGGGTGGCTCCCTGCGTCTTCGTTCCCTGCACTCAGGTGCCTCTGGAGGTTTACCTGTGCAGGTGAGAGACCCTCAGGCTGACTGTGCCAGGTGGTTCTCATAACTGGCACCCTCTTTCTGTATGAGGGTGGGGTGGGTAAAGATCATTGGGACCTCTCACCAGGAGAGTTGAAACACTTCTGTCTGAGCTGTCTGGATCTGCCCCAAGACAGTCCAATACAGGCCTGAATATTCCCAAAGCTGGGCATGGAACAGTGAATGAGACAGTCCCCCAGTTATGTTAGGGTCAAACGGCATGGTTTTAAACGGTACCAAGTGCTCTAAAGCAGGGTGAAGAATGGAGAGGTCAGGATGAGAACCTGTCCCAGGGATGATGAGACTCCTATGGAGCCAGAGAACAGGTGTGAGCCCAGGAAGGGGAGGTGTGGGGATGGGTGAAAGAAGCCAGAGACCTGTGGGCCCTGAGTGTTAGGATGAGGTATCTGGGGCCATACGTATTCTAAACACAGTGGTGAAAGCTTTGTCACCTGGATACCTGCAGAAAGATGGTACTGCTCACCCACTGCCACTTACAGGCCCTGGTTTGTTTCAGTCTTGTTATACTTTCCCCTGGGGTGGCTGCCTCCTCTGTGGAGGCTGGGTACACACATCCTCGGTCTAGGCCTGGGCCCTAGGAGGGAGAAAGAGCCAAGATTTGGGCGCTGCAACCTATTGTTGCTGCTAGTGGTCTGAAAGCCTCCTCAACCGCCTCACGTGCCAAAAGCCTGAACACGCACGGGGCCACGTCCGGCTTCAGGGAATCCAGGCACAGTCTCTAGCCATGTAGCCACATGCCTAGGGAGAAAAGGAGAAAGGATCCTGAAGGCAGAACAGTGGGAAGCCAAGGGTTCTGTCTGCATGATCACTCTGGCCACGTGGATAAGTCAGGTACAAATAAAAGGCAGGAGACCAGTCTAGACACAGTATGGCTCAAGCCAGGGTGCCAGGAGCAGCCATTAGAGTTGGGATTGGTCTGCAGGCAAGACATCCCCGCCCCACTCGTTCCACACCAGCCGCCTCTAGGTTACTTCCGCCACGTTGCCCTTTATTGCAAATTCCTTATGTGAAGGCTCTTTTTTTGTTTTTTTTAAGTAGGAGGCAAAGGATAATGCTGACGGAACACTCTAGCAGGGATGGGAAACACTAATAGGAAACGGTAGCCAGTGTGGTGGCTCACACCTATAATCCCAGCACTTTGGAAGGCTGAGGCAGGAGGATCACCTGAGGGTCAGAAGTTCGAGACCAGCCTGGCCAACATGGTGAAACCCAGTCTCCACTAAAAATAGAAAAATTAGCCAGATGTGGTACATGCCTGTAATCCCAGCCACTCAGTGAGGCTGAGGCAGGAGAATCGCTTAAACCCAGGAGACAGAGGTTGCAGTGAGCTGAAATAGCCCCACTGCACTGCAGCCTGGGAAACAAGAGCAAAACTCATAAAAATAAAAATAAAAATTTCTGGGTATGGTGATTCATGCCTGTAATCCCAGCACTTTGGGAAGCTGAGGCAGGCAGATCACCTGAGGTCAAGAGTTCAAGACCAGCCTGGCTAATATGGTAAAACCCCATCTCTACTAAAAGTACAAAAACAATTAGCCAGGCATGGTGGTGCACCCCAGTAATCCCAGCTGCTCGGAAGGCTGAGGCAGGAGAATCTCTTGAACCCAGAAGGTGGAGGTTGCAGTGAGCCGAGATTATACCCCTGTACTCCAGCCTGGGTGACAGAGTGAGATTCCATCTCAAAAAAAAAAAAAAAAGACTTCTACCCCTCTTCCAGGCTCAGTGGGTGTAGAAGCCAGACAGACAGCTCTTCCAGGGAAGGGCTGCTGGGGAGTGTGGTCCTCAGAGGAATACCGGGTTTCAGGATGAGAAGGTAAAATCTCAGCAGGTCTGATGGAATTCTGAGGGCAGATACAGAAGACATAAAGCAGAGAGATTTGGTATCTCGAGTATTTGAAGACAGGGGTTTCTCATTCACAGAGGGTATCTACTTGTTCAAGGAAACCCAAGTCTTCCATACAGTGTGGTATTCAGGCATGGTCTGACCCAGTAGAGCTGCATATGACCTACAAGGCTGGGTCTGCACTCCCTTCCCCCAATAAGCCTCAGACTGTTCTAGACCTTGTCAGGCTGGTAGCTCCCTGTGGCTTTGCATAGACCCAAGAAATAGGTTCTTTGGAGCAGTAGCATACATACTATGAATGTGCTATGCCAGCAGTTACACTGCTGTATTCTATTAGTAGCAACATGAGCTTTGGACCTGAAGCTGGACTACAGTCCCAATTTCGATATTTCCCAATACTAGGGCCTCGCTGACCTCCAACTTTTGAGGACCCATTTGTTTCAGATAAGTGTTTTGGGGTTTTTTTGTTTTTTTTATTTTTGAGATGGAGTCTCGCTCTGTTGCCCAGACTGGAGTGCAGTGGTATGATCTTGACTCACTGCAGCCTCCGCCTCCCGGGTTCCAGCAATTCTCCTGCCTCAGCCTCCTACGTAGCTGGGATTACAGGCACGTGCCACCACACCCAGCTAATTTCTGTATTTCTAGTAGAGATGGGGTTTCACGATGTTGGCCAGGCTGGTCTCAAACTCCCAATCTCAGGTGATCCACCCGCCTCGGCCTCCCAAACTGCTAGGATTACAGGCGTGAGCCACCACACACGGCCAGATGAGTGGTCTTAACATCAACCTCACACGCTATTTCCCTTCAAGGAAGGGATGTCCACAGTAGATCTGTGAGCCTGATGCTGTGCACGATGCCTTGAAGATCCCAGGGCTCAAGACCCACCCCATGCCACACATACAAAAATAACCTTCTTGGCCATCTCAAGGGTGGGGTACCCAGCTTCATGGCTTCTCAGGACAAAAATACAGCCCCCTTGGGTAGAGAGTCAGCTAATACCTTTGGATAGGCTGAGGCAGGAGAGCCCAGGGGAGTCCCCAGATTCCCTGGGATAGAAGGGTACTTGCAGGCTGGGCACAGTGACTCACACCTATAATCTCAGGACTTTGGGAGGCCAAGGTGGGTGGATCACCTGAGGTCAGGAGTTTGAGACCGGCCTGGCCAACGTGGTGAAACCCCATCTCTACTAGAAATATAAAAATTAGCCAGGCATGGTGGTGGGGGCCTATAGTCCCAGCTACTGGGTGGCAGAAAGGAGGCGCTGAGGCAGGAGATTCGCTTGAATCCAGAAGGCAGAGGTTGCAGTGAGTCAGATCCTGCCACTGTACTCCAGCCTGGGTGACAGAATGAGACTGTCTCAAAAAAGGAAGCGTACTTGCAGAATCTGACCGAAGGGTATAAACAGAGCAGGCCTTGGCTACCAGGAAAGGGGCTGCCACTGGTACTTCCCAACCTGGCTCTGGGCAAAGCTGAGTAGCATTGGACAAGATGGGCTCTGAGCTTCTGGCTTGCGCCAAGGTCAGGGGATGGCTGCTCTGTTGACCTCACGGGCAGGGATGTAACCTCTCCTGGTGAGAAGGAGGTGCTCTCCCTCTCCTGGCACAGGGAGGTCATAACTTTACAGTAAGGGAGCTGTGAAAGTCTTGCCAGAACTGGCTTCTCTCCCACGGCAGAGAGCTGCAGCTGCAGGGTTTTGTGGACACAGTGATGGAGCTGAGTGAGAAGAGCAACAGCCAGGTGGCATCTGTCTATGAGGACCCCAACCGCCTGGGCAGGTGGCTCCAGGTAACACCTCACCTGGGAAACCCCTGTGAGGGAGGGAGGGGTGAGGAGACTCAGCATTTGCCACCTAAGAGGAATTTCACAGACTTTCTGGTTAACCTTAAAGACCGAAGCCTTGGTAGAGGTGGTGCTGTTCTTAGGACTTCAGTGGAGGCTCAGATGAGGATTTGCCTGAGTCATGTCCACTAAGGAATAGAGTTTAGAGTCTAACCTCCTTCCCATTCCAGAATGGACATGTGTTCAAGACCATAGAACCCTAACCCCCAGGCCCCAGAAGGCTCTGACACCTTTGGCTAAGGCTGTGAGAGCTGGGCCACTGCCCTGGGGTCCCACCTGACTCTGGCACAGCACCAAATCTAAAGCCCCGGTCAGCCTTCAGTTCTAGAGCTCTGTCCTCTGCAGATGAGTGATCATCACGTGCTAGGCGCACTATCCTGAGCACCAGAGATAAATCGGAACATATGCTGTCCCATGTTAGCAAGGATAGAACTTTTAGGTGCTATGAAAGTTGGAGAATGAGATACCGTGAGTCATTAGACCAAATGAGGCAGTTCAAGAATAGTCAGGAACATCTGCAAATGAAACTTAAGGAAACAAGGAGCTGGCCACACAGAGACTGGGGTAGGAGTGGCCAGGATTAAAAGTAGGAGTCCCTGGCCGGGTGTGGTGGCTCACGCCTGTAATCCCAACACTTTGGGAGGTTGAGGCAGGTAGATCACTTGAGGTCAGGAGTTTAAAAACAGCATGGAAAACATGGCAAAATACCATCTCTACTAAAAATACAAAAATCAGCCGAACGTGGTGGCGTGCGCCTGTAGTCGCACCTGCTCGGGTCACTGAGGCAGGAGAATCGCTTGAACCCAGGAGGCAGAGGTTGCAGTACGCCCAGATCACACCACTGGCACTGCAGCCTGGATGACAGACTGTCAAAAAAAAAAAAAAAAAAAAATGGGGGTGTGCTTGGAGCTCTTGAAGAGGGCTGGTGCAGCTAATCACAGTGAACAAAGGTGAGAGGCAGGGCTACCTCCTGGTTAAGGTACCTTTTCAGCTAAAGGCAAACAGACACTCAAAGCATGAATCAGGAATGAAAGGTTACAGTTTAGGTTTTCAAAAGACCCCTCTGGCTAAGATATAGGGAACAAATCTTAAGAGTGGGCAAGAATAGAAGGGAAATTGGAAGGCGTTGCAGTGGGCATAGGGTGGAGACACGGTGGTTTCCTGAATGGCACCAGCGCAGAGTTGACTCGGAATGTAAGCCAGTAAGGCTTGTTAATGGATTCTTTATAGAAGAAGAAAGGAAGAATCTGTATGCTCAAGTCTTTGTCGCCCAAGCTAGAGTGCAGTGGCACGATCTCAGCTCCACTGCAGCCTCTACCTCCCTCTACCTCCTCCTGAGTAGCCGGAATTACAGGCATGAGCCACCATGCCTGGCTAACTTTTTGGGGTTTTTTCTGTTTGTTTTTTGGGTTTTTTTTTTTTTTTTAGTAGATAGGGGTCTCACCATGTTGCCCAGGCCACTGGTCTTGAATTCCTAGGCTCAAGTGATCCACCCACCTTGGCCTCCCAAAGTGCTGGGATTACAGGCATGAGCCACCGTGCCCAGCCATGGATGTTCAAGTCTTAAACCAGAAGAGTAGGGGAGAAGAGGGATCAGAGAGCCTTCAAGAAAGGGCGATATCTGACCTGGGTGTTGAGGGTTGAGCACGAGTTGGCAGGAAGGAAGGGGATTCTTACCGTACCTTTTCCCTAAATGGGGCCCAGGGAGATGTGTGACTGGCAAACGATCTGTCTTCCTCTCCATTCCAGGATGAGATGGCCTTCTGCTACACTCAGGCTCCCCACAAGACAACATCCTTGATCCTCGACACGCCTCAGGCCACCGATCTTGATGAGTTCCCCATGAAGTACTCATTGGTGTGGAACTTGGTTTGGCTAATCTGAGCTCAGTCCAATCTCTCAGGCCTGGAACCTGCCTAGAAATGATGGGGCACCAAGTGGGGAGAGGACCCAGGTGGCCTCTGGGGGGAGGGGATGTGGAAGTCTACCTGAAAGCCTGGATTTAGGGATAACACTAGGGCCCAAAGCCATCCCCTACTAACACCCCTTCCCCACTGGGTCTCTCCCCAGAGCCCTGGTATTGGCTACATGATCCAGGACATTGAGGACCATAAAGTGGCCAGCATGGATTCCATTGGGAACCTAATGGTGTCCCCACCTGTCAAGGTCCAAGAGAAAGAGTACCCCCTGGGCAGAGTCCTTATTGGCAGCAGCTTTTACCCCAGGTGAGCCACCGGGCCAGACACCTTCAGATGAAAAGGAAGGGACCATGGTCGTTCCCCTGGCCCCGCCTGCTTCCCATAGCACCTCAGCCAGTCACGCACTGTGGAACATTTCTTAGAAGGACATTTAAGCTTTTGATTCACGTGGAGACTAAAGATCAGAATAAACTGTTTACTCTTTGATTCCAGGGTTTAAACTGAAACAAGTGAAATTTGGTCCACCAGGATGTCATTTCCAAGAGACATGTGGCTGGATTTCTTGGTGGCCATAAATCCAAAATGATACTTGTGACCGGGCTTGTGTGTCTAGAACACTAGGCTCTGTTCTGAGTGGGGTCAGAGTAAGGGATTCATAACCAATTTATCTGCTATGGACCGGCCTCTTTCACACAACGGTCACAGAGGCCAGCTCCCTGGAGGCAGCGTGACACCAAGTGACGGGTGACCAGTCTGGGCCACACTGGCTCAAAAGCTGTTCTTTCCATCTTCCTTCTAGCGCAGAGGGCCGGGCCATGAGTAAGACCCTCCGAGACTTCCTCTATGCCCAGCAGGTCCAAGCGCCAGTGGAGCTCTACTCAGATTGGCTGATGACGGGCCATGTGGATGAGTTCATGTGCTTCATCCCCACAGATGACAAGAATGAGGGCAAAAAGGTCTGTATTGGGGTCTGCAGAAGGGACATCTGACCATGTCCCCATGCCTTCTGTTGGGGACTCTTGGAAGATTCTGGAGAAAAAGCTGGCTTTTTCTTGGTTTTTGTTGTTTTTTGAGTCTCGCTCTGTCACCCAGGCTGGAGTGCAGTGGCACAATCTCCACTCACTGCAACCTCTGCCCCAGGTTAAAGTGATTCTCGTGCCTCAGCCTCCTGAGTAGCTGGGATTACAGGCACATGCCACCACACGAGGCTAACTCTTGTATTTTTAGTAGAGATGGGATTTTACTATGTTGGCCAGGCTCGAACTCCTGACCTCAGGTGATCTGCCTGCCTCGGCCTCCAGAGTGCTGGGATTACAGGTATGAGCCATCATGTCCAGCGGAGAAAGCTGGCTTCTGACCCAAGTTCTGTTTCCCAGGGCTTCCAGCTGCTCCTGGCCAGTCCCAGCGCCTGCTATAAACTGTTCCGAGAGAAACAGAAGGAAGGCTATGGCGATGCTCTTCTGTTTGACGAGCTTAGAGCAGATCAGCTCTTGTCTAATGGTAAGGGAACTCCCTTTCCACAGAACAGAACTGGGGTCCTCCTCCTTTTTCCAGGGGCCCTTTCTACATAGCCATTCTGTCACGCTTGGCAGAAAGGATGCCAGGGAAGCACAAAAGCTGTTGGAATTGTATTAGAATGTCATGTTTCTGGGCTACTCTAGTGGTACTACAACAAAGGTAGACCAGATGTTCCGGGATGGCCTAGAGGCTTTTAGGATGTATTTGAAGGGGACTCACTTAGGTGGCCCCAAGTTGGGGGAAAACGGGTATCAACAATGCTAGTGCTTGGATTTACTCAGGGCACATTGGATTAAGTACTTAGGGACTGGGACTTTGTGGGTCTCCTGGTTACATTAAGGAAACACACAGGTGGACAAGCAGAGGTGGTGTGGCTGGTGCCATCGTACTTCCAATCTAAAAGCTGTGGGAGTGGGCTGGGCATGGTGGCTCACACCTGTAACCCCAGCACTTTGGGAGGCCAAGGCGGGCAGATCACCTGAGGCCAGAAGTTCCAGATCAGCCCGGCCAACATGATGAAAGCCCATCTCTACTAAAAATGTGAAAATCAACAGGGCATTGGTGGCACGTGCCTGTAATCTCAGCTATTCGGGAGGCTGAGGCACGGGAATTGCTTTGACCTGGGAGGTGGAAGTTGCAGTGAGCTGAGATCACGCCATTGCACTCCAGCCTGGGACACAGAGCAAGACTCCGTCTCAAAAAATAATAAAGGCTGTATGAACCCAGAAAGGGGCTGGGGGTATTAGGTTTTTCTAGACCCTCAGTACCCAAAGTGTGATCTGAGGGCTGGTGCACCTGGGAGCTTGTTAGAAATACAGGATTTCCACCCTGCTCCAGAGCTCCTGGATACTCAGCCTTTGGGGTGGGGCCTGGGAACTCCTGGTCATAGAAGCACCATGGAAGGTGACATCTGCTGAACATGAACCACATGACAAAGACTGTCACCTCAGAGCTGGCAAATGAATTGGGAATTCCTGTCCCAAAGATGAGGCCATTGAAGAATAAAAGTAATGTAACCTGGTGAAGGCCACAGGCAGAAGGTGCCAGGTTGTATTGGCATAAGAGGAGTAGGGGCCGAAGTCATCCTAACAAACTCTAGGCTGTATCCCTTAGCCTGGCACAGGCTATTCCCTCATGCTGGGGACAGAGTGGCCAGTGGCAGGAAGTCCTGCCTGGACTTTCTGGTGTAGACCCTGGTCAGTCCCCAGAAGGAAGATACTGGACCTGAGGGTGTGGTCCCTGGAGATAGGCCAGTCCTCTCCTCTCGCCATGGTCACTGGCCCAGGAACACACCCAGGTGGCTGGGCCTTACCTGAGTGTGCCCAGCTCTGGGCAGTGCTGCCATTTCCTGACCGCTTCTTCCTACAGGAAGGGAAGCCAGAACCATCGACCAACTTCTGGCTGATGAAAGCCTGAAGAAGCAGAATGAATACGTGGAGGTAGGGCCAGCACGAGGGGGGCCGTCCCCAAGAAAGGGCTGGTGCCACAGGTCCTGCAGGAAGGTTCCCACCCACCCCTCCTGAGGGGTGAAGGGTTGAGGGGGGACAGCTGCCTGCCACCTTTCTTTCCAGGTCTTGATACAGGCCCAGGTCTGGGGCTAGAGCTGGCCATATATATGCCAGTGTAGGGAGACTAGAGGAGTAAGGAGTTAGGTCTCTGGAGCCAAACACAGCACGATGTACCTTTATGCTTGGAAGAAGGCTGGAAGTGGTCACACAGCTTTCTATGGTGTCAGATGGCGGAGCACCCAGGGTGGGACAGGGGCAGAGAGGAGCACCATGGCGTGTCGGAAGAGTTGACAAATACTGCTTGCAGATACTGTCAGGGCGTTTACTTGCCGTGACTATGCAGCTGGGTCTTTTCCCCCAAGCTGGGAAAGCCCTGATTATGCAGGTTCCTAGCTGAGAACCAATGATGGCCCAAGCCTTGTGCAAGACACCTCACTACAAACCCTGCAGATAGCCCTATAAAGTAAAACACCTCATACATATGAGGAGAGTGAGGCACAGAGGAAAATCACTAGCCCAAGACAATCATTTGGGGGATTGAGTCTGAACTCCCAAGTTCCTGTGTTGCTCATTATGCTACTCAAGCCACCTAAGGTCCATTTCCTGGAAAATGACATACCTCAGCAGCCTCCTTGAAGAGGCCAGCTCCTCACTTTCGAGAAGCTGAGTATCAGACTCAAACGAGGGCCTACTCAATGCTTAAAGTAGGATGGATGAAGCGGCCTGTCACAGCAGTGCTGAGAATGGTGTTCAGGGTCACCAACCTTCAGAGATCTTAGAAAGGGAACCATTGGCTGTGAGGAGCAGAGTCTTCCCAACTTCTAGAAGGAGAAGCTTAGGCCCAGAGAAGGGCAATGTCTCAGCTGAGGTTGCATGGTCAGCAAAACTGCTTTGCTCACTGGGTCCTTACCATTCCCAGCAATGTTCCTAAGGAAAGTTCTATGTCATGCACAGTACATGGGTGCCCTGTTTTGGAAGAACAGCCCTTCTGGCATAGCAGGGTGGGTGCCAGCCAGGCATGGGGCTGAGACAGCATCTCCCAGCCCCTGGCGACAGCTTAGGGTGCGTTGGGTTGTGTCTGAAGCCTATTTCAAGACCTAGGGAGATGCTCGGGTACTGGGCTCAGCTGGTCTGGGTTGGGAAGTGCCCGACGCTGTCTAGCTGTGGGATCCTGGACTAAAGACTAGGCCTTTCGCCGGGTGCGGTGGCTCAAGCTTGTAATCCCAGCACTTTGGGAGGCCGAGACGGGCGGATCACAAGGTCAGGAGATCAAGACCATTCTGGCTAACACGGTGAAACCCCGTCTCTACTAAAAATACAAAAAAATTAGCTGGGCGTGGTAGCGGGCGCCTGTAGTCCCAGCTACTCGGGAGGCTGAGGCAGGAGAATGGCGTGAACCCAGGAGGCGGAGCTTGTAGTGAGCCTCGATCGCGCCACTGCACTCCAGCCTGGGCGACAGAGCGAGACTCCATCTCAAAAAAAAAAAAAAAAAAGACTAGGCCTTTCCTGAGCCCCCACTCCCTAGGTGAAAAGGGAACTGCCCACTTAGGAAGGTTGGTGTGATGTGTGAGGCTCCTGGTGCACAGTGAGTGATGGGGATGGCAGTGGTGTCAGGCCATGGCCTACCTTCAGTATGGAAGGAAACTGGTTTTAATTCCTGATGAGCTCTCCTGGCCCCTCCCACCCCACAGAAGTGCATTCACTTGAACCGTGACATCCTGAAGACAGAGCTGGGCCTGGTGGAACAGGACATCATCGAGATTCCTCAGCTGTTCTGCTTGGAGAAGATGACTAACATCCCCTCTGACCAGCAGCCCAAGAGGCCCTTCGCGAGGCCATACTTCCCTGACCTGGTGAGGGACGACTGGGCATCCCTGGGTGGGGGAGGGTCTGTCCAGGCAACACTGGCTGCTGCCTCACTGTGCTGGACTGCAGAGATGGGGGAGGGACAGCAGATAACGGTGCCTATGAGGAAATGGGCAGGAGACCCCTTCTCCCCGATCTCAGTTAGGGACGCCCTCCCAGAGAACAGGTGTACTGGGCCTGAAGGCTTGGAGGGTTCCCCAGGCAGTTACTATGGGCCAGGAGCTTCAGGAGCCTCAGTGAGCTGCACCCCTAGTCTAAAAGGATGAACCTGTGAGGCCCACTTCAGATGGGGTGCTATGTAACTCAGAGTTGAGGTTGCTGTGCATCTGCCAGCAGTGAGGTCTTGGGCAAGCTACCTCAGGGTAGGTCTTTCTGTCCACTATCCCCAGGGTCCAGGGCAGCTGTGGGCAGCCATGTCCGATACATGGAGGTACATCAGCACTTAAAATAACGTTCTAGGTCGGGCGCGGTGGCTCATGCCTGTAATCCCAACACTTTGGGAGGCTGAGGCAGGTGGATCACCTGAGGTCGGGAGTTCGAGACCAGCCTAACCAACATGGAGAAACCCTGTCTCTACTAAAAATACAAAATTAGCTGGGCGTGGTAGCACATGCCTGTAATCCCAGCT
Organism: Theropithecus gelada; assembly: GCF_003255815.1. NCBI lineage: Eukaryota > Metazoa > Chordata > Mammalia > Primates > Cercopithecidae > Theropithecus > Theropithecus gelada. Next base: position 44,908,028 of record NC_037668.1, read on the forward strand.
ACTTGGGAGGCTGAGACGGGAGAATTGCTTGAACCCGGGAGGTGGAAGTTGCAGTGAACCTAAATCACGCCATTGCACTCCAGCCTGGGCAACAAGAGCGAAACTCTGTCTCAAAAATAATGTTCTGTTCAGCTTGGCTGGTCGTGGTGGCTCACCTGTAGTTCCAGCACACTGGGATGCTGAGGTGGGAAGATCACTTGAGCTCAGGAGTTGGAGACCAGCTAGGGCAACATAGTAAGACCCTGCATCTTTAAAAAAAAAAATTAGCTGGGGCCAGGGTGCAGTGACTCATGCCTGTAATCTCAGCACTTTGGGAGGCTGAGGAGGGCAGATCACTTTTGAAGTCTGGAGTTCAAGACCAGCCTGACAGACATGGTTGAAACCCCATCTCTAGGAAAAATACAAAACACTAGCTGGGTATGGGAGTGCATGCCTATAATCCCAGCTAATCAGGCTGAGGCAGGAGGATCCCTTGAATCCAGGAGGCAGAGGTTGCAGTGAGCCAAGATTGTGCCACTGGACTCCAGCCTGGGCAACAGAGCAAGACTGTCTCCACCGCCTCCCCCCACCAAAAAAAAAAAAAAACAAAACAGCTGGGTGTGGTGGCCCAAGCCTATAGTCTCAGCAACTCAGGAGGCTGAGGCAGGACAATTTCTTGAGCCCAGGAGGTAGAGGCTGCAATGAGCCACTGTACTCCAACCTGGGCAACAAACCAAGACCTTGTCCGATAAACCAAACCAAAAAAAAAAAAAAAATTCTGGGGCCGGGTGTGGTGGCTCACACCTGTAATCCCAGCACTTTGGGAGGCCCAGGTGGGAGGATCACCTGAGGTCAGGAGTTCGAGACCAGCCTGACTAACATGGAGAAACTCCACCTCTACTAAAAATACAAAATCAGCCAGGTGTGGTGGCACAGGCCTATAATCCCAGCTACTCAGGAGACTGAGGCAGGATAATCACTTGAACCTTCCAGCAGAGGTTGCAGTGAGCCAAGATCACGCCATTGCACTCCAGCCTGGGCAACAAGAGCAAAACTGTTTATTTTTGTTTTTAAAAATTCTGTTCCTACTTATTCTAAACCAGAAGTCATAATCAAGAGTGGGGCTGTGAGTACAAGACGTCCTGGTTTCACCAAGACTATGCCAACTGTGGCTCACATCTGAACTTTCTCATGTAACAACTGACCCATTATATAGGTATTTAAAATGAATGGAGGCATTTGAGGTGCCCCAATTCTCTAAACACTTGCTGACCTCTTCCCTGGGTCCTAGGGACACAGGCCCTGATGCCATGGGTGTCTTCTAACTTGATCAGCTCAGTGTGGTCCGGTAGGGGTGAGTAGTGGCAAGAAGCTGCTTTGAGAAGGAATTGAGATATGAAAGATGTGCAGCAGTCAACTGACGAGGGGGTGGGGAGAGCGTTCCAGTGGAGGCAGCAGTCGTGTGTTGCATCCAGACCATAAGAGGCCAGAATAATCAAAACATAGAAACTGGAGAAGTTGACAATCCCAGACCTTGGCCAGGCAGGATTTTGTCTTGCTGTTGAGAAACAGCCATTGGAGGGCTAAGCAGAAGGGAGCCGGGTTTCGCTGACCTGGAGGGGGTGGCTGCCCGCCTGTTACGCCTGGTCTGGCCTGACCACAGAGAGGCAGGTGGGGCGCGGGCTTTCAGGCCTCTGATCCCTGCCCAGGCCTCACCCTTTCTTTCTGACAGCTGCGGATGATTGTGATGGGCAAGAACCTGGGGATCCCCAAGCCTTTTGGGCCCCAAATCAAAGGGACCTGCTGCCTGGAAGAAAAGATTTGCCGCTTGCTGGAGCCCCTGGGTTTCAAGTGCACCTTCATCAATGACTTTGACTGTTACCTGACGGAGGTCGGAGACATCTGCGCCTGTGCCAATGTCCGCCGGGTGCCCTTTGCCTTCAAATGGTGGAAGATGGTACCTTAGACCCGGGCCCTGGAGCTGCCAGCTCTGCCCCAGCATGGATGGCCCACTGTCACCATGCAGCAGATTCCTTGCCCAGTAGAGGCTGGAGAGTCCAGGTGACACAACCCTTTCTTCCCTGTCCACCCTGACCCTCGGACCCAGTAGGGTGGCAAATGCTGCCAGCTTGAACCCCTGTGGGGAAAAGATGGAAAAGTGTTCAGCCAAATGGCATTTACTAAATAGCCAATAAAGTGCTGGTGGGCATGAATGCATCTTGGCAGTGACCTCCTCGTTTGGGGAGGGGATGTGTGCCAGCTGAGGACAAGGCTGAGCTGAGATGCCTATGGCCATGCTGGCTGCCTTGTGTGGGGGGAAGAGACTTGGCTACATGAGTTGTTGTCCTTCCCCTCATCTCTAAATTATGTCTATGGCAGGAAGTGGTTGGACTTATTCAAATGGACTTAGATTATCCAAATGCTGCTCTGGTTTAAGCAACTGGGACAAACTGGGTCTAGAGTCCAGGGCCCAGGCTGAAGGAAGGTTGAGGGCCTCCCCTTGGGCCTGGTAGGACCTGGAGGGGGCAGGCCCAGGGTGGGGGTGGTACCATGCCCGGTGGGCACCAAGTGGAAGCTGTGGTCTCCTTGGGTCTGTAGGTATGGCCTCAGAAGACACAGCAGTAGCGGACCTGGGTGACCCTCAGCCTGAAGTGCCCCCTCCCAAGGCCCAAAGCTGTATATTCCCATCTGACCATTCCTGTGTTAATGGCACAGGGATGCTGTTAAGCTTTAACAGGCGCTGTGGCTCCTGCCCTGCTCCTCCTGGGTGATGGCTCCTCTAGGACACTCTAACCCTCAGGGTAGGCCCTGAGAAGGGAGCCTTGTGTCCATGTCCCACAGGGAGTTGAAGGCAGAGCTGGGCCTCGAACTAGCCCTGGTCCCAGCACCCGGGGCTGTGGGCAGCAGGCAGGACCTGGCCAGCCTCTGCCAGCTGCTGGGGCAGTGGAGGAGGGTCATCCTAAGGAAGCAAGGCAGCCAAGAGGCAGAAGCCAAGGTTGGGGCAGCAGGGCTGTTCACTGGATCAGACGTGGGTCTTTATCCAGGAGCTGTGACCTGGTGTGCCAGCTACCCCAGGACATCTTACGACATCTCATTAGCCTGCCCATGGTGGTGCAGAGTCTGTGGACTATACTGGACACGTCTTGTCGTATTCATGGCTCTGACCCCTATACCAGCCTGGGACTGAAACAGACCAGACCTTCAAATGAATCTTTTTTTTTTTTTTTTTTTTTTTTTTTTGAGACGGAGTCTCGCTCTGTCGCCCAGGCTGGAGTGCAGTGGCCAGATCTCAGCTCACTGCAAGCTCCGCCCGCCGGGTTCACGCTATTCTCCTGCCTCAGCCTCCCGAGTAGCTGGGACTACAGGTGCCCGCCTGGCTAGTTTTTTGTATTTTTTAGTAGAGACGGGGTTTCACCGTGTTAGCCAGGATGGTCTCGATCTCCTGACCTCGTGATCCGCCCGTCTCGGCCTCCCAAAGTGCTGGGATTACAAGCTTGAGCTACCGCGCCCGGCCTCAAATGAATCTTAAATATGGGGAGGGATGGATGAGCTCATCTGTGTTTTCAGATAGTCAAGAAAAGCCAAAAGAAATAGGGGACTCTGGACCCCAAGGGTGGTCCATCTAGAGATGGGGCTCCATCTCTAGGGAAAAAGGGGAGAGGGAAGCCCTAGGGCCAGAAGGGGGACAAAATGTCCACTCTTCCACCCCATGGGCTTTTCCCAGGGAACTCACCCACCTCTGCCAAGGGCTGCCTTAGGGTGGATGAATTTGTCCCTCCTCCAACCCTAACTAGACCTCACCCAGGGCTTTTCAGGTCAGCCCCGGGCCCTTCCCACGCCGCCTGCCTAAGGGTCCCGCAGGAGATCTTGGCAGCTTGACACCCTTCTCTCCTTTTACCTCCCAGGCAGCACCGCCCTGATGGCACCTGGGGAGGCGCCCTCCCAGCCCTGGCTGTTAGCAGACACCTGCAGCAGAGAGCTGGGTGTACTTGGCTTGCACAATGTTATAAACGTTTCTAAGTTAGGCACTGACAATTTACTCAGTCTGGATTTCCGGCTCCTGCTGCCAAGTCTTTAGAACTGATCACACTGGGCCCGAGGCTGAAGATTCGCTGGCCACACCCTCTAGACAAAGATGTGCTCCAAAAGGCCCCAGGCCCCACCCCTCCCCACTGTATCCCCCTGCAAAGGTCGGTGGTCATTTGGCACCATGCTTGCACTACTGCTGCAGGGAAAGAGAGGAAATGCTCCCTGTACTGGTCAAAGGTGAGAAAACAAGCTAAGCGGGCTCTGTGCTTCAGTTTCCTCACCAGCGCAAGTGGGTAAGAGTTGTGCCTATCTCAAGGTTGTTGTGAGGACTGGAGTTATTTACATAAAGCCCTAGGAAGACACATGGCACCTCTCATTGCTGAGGGCTGGGGGAATACATCCATTCCCTGCATAGCAGAGGGCCAGGTGTGGTGGCTCACGCCTGTAATCCCAGCACTTTGGGAGGCTGAGGCAGATGGATCACTTGAGGCCAGGAGTTCAAGGTCAGCCTGGCCAACAACCAACATGGGGGAAACTCTGTCTCTACTAAAAATGCAAAAATTAGTAGGGCGTTGTGGCATGCACCTGTAATCCCAGCTATTTGGAAGGCTGAGTTGGGAGAATCACTTGAACCCAGGAGGCGGAGGCTCCAAGATCATGCCACTGCACTCCAGCCTGGGCAACAAAGTGAGACTTCGTCTCAAAGAAACAAAACAAAAATCACAGGAAATGCCAGGAGAGGCGGGTGGTGGCGGGGTGGAGGGCAGTGCTGGGGACCCAGTGTGAGGGCAGCCAAGGGTTTTGGAGATTCCAGCCCTCCCATGTGCCTCCCAACCTGCAACAGGCCATCTTTTAGTTCTTTGAAGGCACGGAGTCCTCTCCCCTCCAGGCTGCTTCAGTACCCGGAATGCTCTTAGAAGGAGGCGACCCCCATTTCCCTTCCAAAGCATTTAAGGGGCTGTTCCTGTCTCCCCTTCTCCCCTCCCTGCATCCCTGCCTGCTGAGTCCTCCCAGTCTGAAGAGTGGGCTCCACTGCTACCGTCTGGTGTTAACACCAGCTAAGCTGGATCCTGAGACCCTCCAGCGTGGCCATCTCACGTGACCCTCCCGCAGGTCCCCGCCCTTCAATTGGCTGGGGCAGGTGTTTGGGGCAAAGCAGGACTGGGTAGAAACAGGCAAGTCTCCTTCCCCATTCGCCATCCTTCCAGCCCTTTCTGCTGTTCCCTGGGAGCCTAAGGAGCCTCTGAGTGGAGGACATTGGCCAGCAAGGCTGCTGGCTTGACGGGGCAGGACAGCAGCAGGAGGCAGCAGCTTTGCAGGTGAGAAAACCCCAGAGCCAAAGGCCAGGCATGGTGGCTCACGCCTGTAATCCTAGCACTTCGGGAGGCCGAGGTGGGGAGGCGGCGGGGGTGGGGGGATCACCTGAGTTCAAGAGTTCGAGACCAGTCTGGTCAACATGGCGAAACCCCACCTCTACTAAAAAAAATTAGCCAGGTGTGGTGGCGTGCGCCTGTAATCCTAGCTAATCGGGAGGCTGAGGCAGGAGAATTACTTGAACCCAGGAGGGGGAGGTTGCGAGGAGCCAAGACTGTGACACTGCACTCCGGCCTGGGGGACATCTTAAAAAGCAAACTCCAGAGCCGCCTGTGGGGAGCCTGCCTTCTCTGCCCCTGACTTCAGGAGGCTTCTCCCATCCTCCAGCCACAGGCAGAATTGCTTGAACCCAGGAGGCAGAAGTTGCAGTGAGCAGAGATCACACCACTGCACTCTAGCCTGGGCGACAGAGCAAGGCTCCGCCTCAAAAATACGTGCAGCACACCAACAAGGCACAAGTATACATATGTAACAAACCTGCACGTTATGCACATGTACCCTACAACTTACAGTATAATAATAATAAATAAATTTAAAAAAAAAAAAAAAAATACAAGGCCAGGCGCAGTGGCTCACACCTGTAATCCCAGCAGTTTGGGAGGCCAAGGTGGGAGGATCACGAGGTCAGGAGTTCGAGACCAGCCTGGCCAACATGGTGAAACTCCGTCTCTACTAAAAATAAAAAAATTAGCCAGGCATGTGGTGGGCACCTGTAATCCCAGCTACTCAGGAGGCTGAGGCAGGAGAATCACTTGAAACCAGGAGGCGGAGGTTGCAGTGAGCTGAGATTATGCCACTGCACTCCAGCCTGGGCGAAAAGAACGAAACTGTCTCAAAAAAATAAGACTGCAGGAGTCAGGGGCGAGACACACAACACTCAATTTGCAGCACATGCCTAGTACATGACAGCCAGTGTGTCAGCCGGGACGCTGCCCCCAGCAGTGGCTTCCCTGCCCACAGGGGCTCTTCCAGGACAGGAGCATCTGATGGGAAGCTCCAAACTGCCAAGGTGGGAGATGGGGAAAACACTGTGTTTTACATTTGGACTGTCCTGCAACAGTGCACATGCTGCTTCTGCAGCTAATAGGCAGTGGGAGACGGTTTCCCTCTCCCAAACTGGGCCAATGCCTGCCAGGAGGGGCTGGTCTGGACACTATTCAGCCAGTAAACACAGGGCGGCCAGCACGCGAGGTTCCAGGGATCCCAGGCATCTCTGTGGCTGCAGGGAGCCAGTGTCCTGTGCAAGGGTCTTGTCTAGGAGTCTGTCCCGTATAGACTCAGCAGCAGCGTAAAGGCAAATGAATGCCTGCCAGCCCCGGAGAAGCGAGGACCAGCCTCCTGGTGCCCTCTGGTGGGCAGTTGGCCATACTGCCTGCAAGGAGCAGCACTGGCCTGAAGTCTGGGGAGTGGGTAGCACATGCGGTCACTGTCCTGGATGCCTCCCATGACTTATTTTTCCCTCTCAAAGCCGCCGTGAAAATGGGAAGTCCTCTTCTGAATTGGACAACTGAGGAACTGACACGGTCCCTCTCCCCTAGCATTTGGGGTGGAGTTGGGGGATCCACTCACTTCAACCAGTGTGGTTTAAACCTGGAAGCTCCCCTGGGGCCACGTGTCTCCTGACACCACCTGCTGTGGGTGCCAGGGCTTAGGGGGTACACATACTAGGAGTTAAGAAAAACAGAGCTCCATTCCAACCAAAAAAGAAACGCAAAAAAGCCAGGACAATAGACAATGATGTCGTTTATTTAAAATGTTTACTCCAAGAAATATATATATAAAAAAAATAATAAGACAATTACAGCACTAAACCAGGCACCTTCGACCAAATCACAACCTCCTCTTTGATTCCCCTTCACGCTAAGCCTCTTTCAAATTCTTTTTCCTGAGCTGGAAGACCAGTCAGATGCCCGCAGGGTCAGCGCCAAGCACGTTCCCAGCCGGGCAACTGTGTACCTTTCTCTAGGAGTGCACGACACCCTTCCCCCCCAACTCCTTGTTTTAAAGGATTTAACCCATTAGGAAGCCCATTTTTTCCATCGAAGCTGGAAGAAGTGCGGGACAAGGCAGTCTTCGCTTCGAAGGTCCTTTCCTGTTCCAGTCCCTGGGCTAGTTCTAGAAGAGGCTGGCTGCCGGCTTTATAGGAAGCCACCGAAGATCTAAGTCCAGCTCCGCCCAGGGCGGCTCCTGCAAAGGCTGGGACCTCGGGTGCTGCGTCCTCAACCCTCTTGGTGGCCACGACTCAAAGGAGAGACCTCAAAGGTGCCAGGAGCACAGGTGCCTGGGCTGCGTTCCAGGAAAGAGACCTGTCCAGGGAAATGGATCAGGCTGTCGCATGGAAGCTTGAGTCAGAGATGGTGGTTCTGGGGTGATTTGGACAAATTGGGTTAGTTTAGCAAAGCTCTGAAGTGGCAGAAGCTTCTCCCCTGGACTACTGATTGAACACAGAACAAGAGATGCGCGTGGCGTCAGACTAAGTCTCAGAGAGATGCAGGCCAGTCTCCTCCCACAGGGCCTTGGGACTGGCAGGACAGACACTGCTACGTGCCCTCCAAGGGCAGGAGTCACGGTAAGGAGCGACTAGGGTGGAAAATAGGGAAAAAAGCAACAACTAGATCATTTTTGGCATTTTAACATGGAGACGGTGACAAGTGGTAACAATAGCAAAAGAGAAAAAAAAAAACTTGAAGAGACCAATATTTAACTTTCCCATCCACCCAAGTCTCACATTTAAGTTCTAGTCCCATCTCCCCCATAAGCACCACTGAACTAAATATCTATTTTAAAGCACCCAAACCAGTCCAGACCCTCTGGAAACCAAGAGCCCCAGCCACAGCTGTCGCCTCTCTTGGGTCCAGGCGAGAGGAGGGTTCCGGGAAAGGCACCTCATAACTCACTCAGCGCAGCGCACACAGCAGCGAGCTCGGGCACGGGCACTTGACGGGGACGCGGGTGGCAGTCACAGCATCCGTGCTGACACGCGAGGAAGGGGACTCTTCGGTAATCCCAACTATTTGGTACCAGAGCCAAGCAAACGTGACTAAAGGGAGCTGGGTCAGCAGAACGGTACCCCGAGTCTCAGCAACAGGACGGCCCGCGCGAGGCAGGATCCAGGCGGGGGAGAAAAGGAGACCAAAGCACAAGGCGATCGAGGCTGGTACGGAAAGGGCTGATCCTTCTTGCAAGGACTGGAGAATGCACTTGACTGCTGGCTGATCAATCTCTAATTGGCGAGTGCACGTGACAAGGCTCAGCCCTGGCTCCACAGGGAGCCACGAAGCTAACTCAACTGATACAAATGTTCCCACCTCTGCCCCACCCGCAAGTCCCCATGGTTCCACAGTCACCTGATTTTCATTTGGACTTCTTTAACAGCTAGAGTAGATATAAATGGCTAAACACAGACCCCCCAAGTCCCCCACCAGGGGGGACACGGCCGATTCTCTAATGTCGCAGCCAGAAGGCTGTGGGCGTACAGGCAGCCAAGGGGAGAAACAGAATCAACACCGGCCTAGGCCGATCTGCAAGAAAAAGCGGGAAAGGAGTGACCCGGATGCTTCCGAAGCATGCGAGCGTGATTTGGGATGGAGGCGGGCCGGCAACTTTGCCTGTCTGCTGCCGGTTCCTGTAAGGGACATTTTTTCCGAGTAAATGGCGATTCCTCTTCCGTGTAGCATCCGCTTGGATCACGATGCTAATTATAACTGGAAAGGGGTGTTTTGGGGAGTGTATTCAGGAGAGGAAGAAAGAAAAAAAAAAAAAAAACAACAACCTAGATTGCTCAAAGTTTCGGCCTCTTTTGTAGGAATGGTAAGTCAACTATGAGCAAGTGTTTTAATTCGACATGAAGGGGGAAAGGGACTTTGGAAAGCATACAGAAAAAAAGGTAGTTAACGTTGGATCATTTGTAAAACGGAACCTCAGGGAGTCTAAACAAAAATGCACCTTCGGTCAACTTTTGCCTTTTTCAATTCCTCGTTGGACTTCCCGTCCCAGTGCACGTGGAAATGACAGCTGCCGCGAGAGGTGTGGAGTCGGAGAGTCTCCGGGAGCATCAGAGGGTTCGGGGGTTGTATTCTGGCAGTTTCTTGATCTTCTCTTTCTCAGTCTCACTTTCGTCTCTTGCTATCACCAAGGAGTGTGAGTAGCCCATGGCGACCTGGGGGACAAATCAGCACTGGGTGTGGCTGCAGCGCCTGGGCTAATGAACGCGTTGAGGAGACTCTGGAAACTGGGCTGCCAAAGCGGGTCAGCATGGAGAAAAACAGGGTGCCCTTGAAAACCGCAAAAAGCCCCTCTGCCCAAGACAGCCAGTTTCCATGTGACTGTCACCAACACTCGGCCAATCAGAGCCTTCCAGGCTGCCCTGAGAGACCCAGCTGGAAGGAAGCCCACTGGGCCACCTCTTGTCAGCAGGGACAGGTGGGGACATGGCTCCAGCTCCACTTCCATCCTCCTCTCTGGCCCACGATCCTGCCTGAGTGAGGTGCACGACCCCTCTCTGTGTCTTGGCACACAGGGCTGGCAGCCTGGCTGAGCCACAGGGGCCTCACTCCGCCATCTGACTCCTGCAGCCACACAGCCTCTACTCCATGGACCTGCGGACCTGCCTCCAGCCCAGCGAATCTGAGTCCTGGGTGTGACGGAGACACGAGCGACGTGCTCGCCCGAGAGTGATCTGCTGCAGCCAGTTGGTGGCACCTGTCATCAAGGGTGAGGACAGCCACCCAGCCTGGCCAGCGACCCTCTGCACTCTCTCCTGCGGATGACTGTTTCCCCTCAGCAAACCTTAGCATGAGGCACCAGGAAAGCTAGCTGAGGAGTTGTTAAACAAGACAACCCAAACAGACCGCGACGATCAAAAGCGTGAGGAGTGACGTACCACTGGGTATGGACACGTCCCCGAGCTGGCACAGCCACCCCCGCTTACCTGCTCTGAGAAAATGCCATCCAGAGTCTTCACCTCCTGGGCTGCAGTGGAAGACTTAGGCTTGTGGTCCCCATAGCCCTGGCGAAGCAAACAAGATGTTTGCAATCGGGAATCCGTGTGGCTCAGTCCACAAGTGGGGAATCACGGCAACGTTTCCCAGCCCCCACTAACCAGAAGCCAGTGACGATGCCCACTGGCCCGTGACCAAGCCCGGCCACCCTTGCACACAAGGGCCAGGTGGAATCATCCAGGTTTATCCACGAAAGCTGCCGCCAGCAGGCGACTAGTGCTTAACCTAAGGAAGACCAAGGTGCCCAACTCTAGCCTGCGGGACTTCCGTGCGCTCAAGTCCCTTCTGGGGAGTATGGCACTGGTGACAGGACATGACACCACGAGTGCAGGAAGAACAGTACCTGCAGCCCTTCTGGACCAAAGTCACCAAGAACATGGATGACCAGATGCCCCTGATGCCTCCACCGTCCAGAGAGTGGAATAATCACCATCCAAAACAAAACAAAAGGGCTTAAGCATGACAGGGAGACTATTTATTAGCAATGGCACCAGGGAACCAGTTTCCCTCCCAGAGGTAGAAGGAACTGGACGAATTGGCAAAGCTAAGGGGGAGTCTTGTGCAAAGGGGTGGAGCTGGGCAATTGAAAGGCTGAAGGCCCCGGCTCAGCTGAAACAGAGGGTCCCACAGGGCAGGACAGCCAGACCCTCCCTCCCCAGCCCTGCCCACGTGTCCCTGGTTTCATCTCCCGTCAGGCCCCACCCCGGCCTTCCCACACAGTAGACGTTCCCTCCAAGGTGCTAGGCCACCTTCTCACCCTTGAGAAGCTCCCCAGAAAGTGTCCCTTGCTCCCCTCTTGTTTCAAAATTTATATTTAGAAGGTCAAAGTCTATTTCTGATAGGCCCCAGAAAACATCCGTCCTCCGCTAAGAACAATCTGTAGAAACTGGGCCAGGTTCTGTCTCTTTCCTGTCAATGTTTCAAATCGGGCCAGCAGAGCGTCTGAGCCAGACTGCAAGGGCGTGCAGAACCCCGAGAAAAAGGTGCATTCACCATCCATCCTAGCCACAGCTCGAGGGACCAAGGACCGCCCTTCCTTCCCCCCTCCTCTCCAGCAACACGTCAGCTTGCAACCCTGAGGTTCAGGAGATGGAGGCAGACTGTGTTTCTAACAAGAAATGAGGGACTAAAACTAAGACCACTAAGAGTTAATCAAGCGGAGAATCAAACCGCGACTAGCGCAGGCAGATCAGGATGCACTCCACAGCCAAGCGAGTCTTCCTAACAAAACCTCTAAGACCCACCTTGGCCGGGCGCAGTGGCTCACACCTGTAATCCCATCACTTTGGTAGGTCGAGGCGAGTGGATCACCTAAGGCCAGGAATTTGAGACCAGCCTGGCCAACATGGTGAAACCCCATCTCTACCAAAAATACAAAAATTAGCCAGGCGTGGTGGCAAACGCTTGTAGTCCCAGCTACTCAGGAGGCTGAAGCAGGAGAACTGAGAATCATTTGAACCTGGCAGGCAGAGGTTGCAGTGAGCCAAGATTGTGCCACTGTACTCCTGGGTGACAGAGAAACGCCATCTCAAAAAAAAAAAAAAAAAAAAGACTCACCTAGCACCAGGACCTAAGAATGAAAGACATTTGTTTGGGGAAGGCCACGTGTGTGAAATTGAAGGCCATGGGTTCTAACCTCATTACTCAAGTAACTGGTATTAACAACAAAAACACAGGTTTAAACTCAATTTGGAAAAATGAAGAATGTCCCCAAATCACCCACTACTGTGAGTTTCCCACTGACTTAGGACTCCAGGGGAGAAGGAACAAACAGGCCCCTTTCCTACCATATCCCAACTGTGGTTTACAAAATGCAAGGGGAAACTGGATCTGAAAAGTCCCAATTTTCAGAGTTTACAAATGTGCAGAGATGACTCAGAATTATCTGACTAGCACAGAATTGTCCTTGAAAACTCATGGGACTTGGCCGGGCGCGGTGGCTCAAGCCTGTAATCCCAGCACTTTGGGAGGCCGAGATGGGCGGATCACAAGATCAGGAGATCGAGACCATCCTGGCTAACACGGTGAAACCCTGTCTCTACTAAAAATACAAAAAATTAGCCGGGCGAGGTGGCGGGCGCTCGTAGTCCCAGCTACTCGGGAGGCTGAGGCCGGAGAATGGCGGGAACCCGGGAGGCGGAGCTTGCAGTGAGTTGAGATCCGGCCACTGCACTCCAGCCTGGGCCACAGAGCAAGACTCCGTCTCAAAAAAAAAAAAAAAAGAAAGAAAGAAAACTCATGGGACTCAATCGTGCTGCAGACCTTAATACAATAAGGGGAGGAGAATCCCAAATGTTTTTCTTCTGTGTGTTTTGGGAGACAGGTGGAGAGAACCCAAAGCCCAAGAGCCACCCTGACTGGCTCCACTTCCCCCGACCCGCGCAGGTGACAGCTTACCAGTTCCCCAAAGGTCGGTGACGGGCCCCAGCTGATGGTGCTCTCGTCGGCGGCCACAATGATGCTGCTCTTCCTGCAAACAGGCAGGCTGTCACCGCAGGCCCAGCAGCCCCCGCCCTGGACCCACCCAGCTACGGCTCAGGGCATGGGTGTGAGCTGCCGCTTTTCAGGTGGTATACACATTCCAAGTAGCAAACACGACAACAGGGCCAACAGGCTTCTCCTAAACTCTGAAGATTGTTCTGTGCAAGCCACTCAACGTTTCAACAAAACGACAAAGCCCTTAGACAGGCCTAGGGGCCGAAGGCAGGGGACCTTGCTGTGCACCCCGCCCTAGGTCCTAGGGCTCTCTCAGTGGGAGGTTGCTTTGGGAAGAGGAGACCAGATCAGGATGGAGTAAAAGCCTGTTGCAGAGGGAGCAGCCTTCATGCATAGTAATTTGGGCAGGGCTAGAGGCCTCAACAGATTAAAGCCACGCCACTTAGACTGTTCCACCCACACCCGCCAGCTGAAGAATCTAGCTCCTCAGCAAGAAGTGCTAGCTAACTCAACAGGAGTCCTGAAATGAACTACAAACCACTGCTGTCAAGACAATGTCGTCTTCCCAGTGTCAAAGCAACTCCAGTCCTACGTTCCCAACTACATATAATTTTCAACCTGCAACGCAGGAATACATCAAGCTCTGCTTGTGTATTTCTTTGAACAGAAACCTTCAAAATGACTTTCTTCCCACAAGACAGGGAACAGCCATCTGTTCTAGCAGCGAATGGGCCCTCTCCCCTCCTGGGCCCCCGGATTCCAGGATTCAGTGTGTCACATGGCCTGCTGAGGACAGCCCAACAGGCAGCAGACACAGAGCCCCATCAGGGAAGGGCATCCCATGGGTGTGTCTGACACCCCTAAGAAAGGAAGCGACCTCATACCCACAGGAGGTGCTGCCACCTACCCACAAGCCAGGCTCCGGATTCTCCAGCCGCAGAGGTCCTGCACTGCTTTTGGGTACATGGTAGATTCACGGGAGGTGTTGGTGGCCCCCCAGAAAAACAGACCACCTGAGGGAAGACAAAACATGTTCCCAGCGTGACCAGACATCGAGAGCTGAGTCTCATCTTTAGCATTATGAGGGTGAAGAGTAAGAAGACAGGATGGCAAACAAGTGTTCTGTCTAAAAGATAACTGGAGCCGGGCATGGTGGCGTGCCTGTGCAGTCCTAGCTACTCAGGACGCTAAGGTGGTAGGACTGCTTGAGCCCAGGAGTTCAAGACCAGCCTGGACAACACAATGAGCTCCTATCTCAAAAAAATAAAGAACAATGGGAGGTAAAGAGAACTGGGGTTCATGGTCTAGGGACAGGACAATGGCTACACGGTTCCCCACCAGAGCACTGATAAGCCAGGGAGAGCAATCACTAACCCACTTCGCTGACGGCAAAGGAGCAGGTGTAACCAGCATAGATCTGGGAAGCCCCACGTCCAGGGAAGTCAAACAGCTTCACCAGGCGGGGGACCATCTCATCCTTCTGCTCTGCGTGGCCCAGTCGGCCATAGCCACCGAAGCCCCAGGAGAAGACTCGCTTCTGGGAGTCCAAGACCAGCTGCAAGGAAAGAAAACACAGGGTTGGAACAAACAGGCTTCAAACAGGCAACAAGAGGCGTCATGGCTTCTGTCCAGACAAACTGATGCAAATGCTAAGGGCAAAGGAACAGCAACATCCAAGATCCCCTACCAGCTGGGCGCGGTCACTCACGTCTAATCCCAACACTCTGGGAGGCCACGGCAGGTGGATCACTTGAGGTCAAGAGTTTGAGACCAGCCTGGCCAACATGATGAAACCCAGTCTCTAAAAACCAAAGAAATATCCTCTGCCTGCCTCCAACAAAGATCCTCTACCTCCCGCCTCCAGCAGTGGGGGAGGAGGCAACAGGAGCAAGTGTAGCAAAATGGCATGCATTCAATAAACCTAGTTTGCTATTTCTCTGCCAGGGACTCCATTTTCCAATCCTTTTTTGTTCTGTCTATTTATTTAAGCTACAAGTCTTAACCCTTTCCTTAGTCAGAAGCAACAGGGCTATGTCTTCGGACAGCAGGGCAACCACTTGATTCCTATTACAACAGAGATTCCGCCAGGTGCGGTGGCTCATGCCTGTAATCCTAGCACTTTGGGAGGCCGAGGCGGGTAGATTGCCTGAACTCAGGAGTTCAAAACTAGCCTGGGCAACACGGTGAAACCCGTCTCTACTAAAACACAAAAAATAAGCTGGGCATGCTGGTGTGCACCTGTAATCCCAGCTACTTGGGAGGCTGAGACAGGAGAATCTCTTGAACCTGGGAGGCAGAGGTTGCGGTGAGCCGAGACTGTGTCACTGCACTCCAGCCTGGGTGACAGAGTGAGACTCCATCTCAAAAAAAGAAAAAACAGATTCGAATGCAGAAAGAACAGAACAGAAAAGGTCTACCTGTTCCTGGATTTTTCATTTCTTTTTTCCCCCTTGAGAGGGTCTCATGCTCTGTCACCCAGGCTGGAATGCAGTGGTGCAATCTCAGCTCACCACAACCTCCACCTCCTGGGCTTAAGTGAATCTCCTACCTCAGCCTCCCAAGTAGCTAGGACTTGGGTGTGTACCACCACGCCCTGCTAATTTTTGTGTTTTTTTGGTAGAAAAGGGGGTCTCACCATGTTGCCCAGGCTAGTCTCAAATGATCCGCCCACCTTGGCCTCCCAAAGTCCTCAGATTACAAACATGAACCACTGCGCACCCGGCCTGGATTCTTCTTTAGACTTCCCCCTTGCCCACAAGTACACAGAGGTAACCTGTACCTGGTCACTGATGAAATGAACTCAAAGACACTTCAAGTGTTTCAGATCTATCTTCTTCAGTCTTGTCTTCCCATCTTCTGACATGCCAATTCAGTTCTTTCATGTTTCATGTCTAAACCATGTGAATCTACAACTTACTAAAAAGTTTGACCTATAAGGTCCTAAACAAAAGCCAACTTTATTTCCCCGACTGCATTAGACAAAACAAATCACAGTTTTTGGACTTGCACAAACTGAAATCTCCTATTCTAGTCCTAGCCCAATTCACTGGGCATTCTTCATCGGGAAGAAGATTCCAAGGGAAGGAGCTGGTGGGCTGAGACCACTCAGTGGGGAGGACCAACTTGATCTCTGGACTCCCAAGCCCAGGCTCTTTGAACAAAGCACAGAACAGAGACTCCTAGGCATTCTCAGAATGAAGAACCACAGGAAGGCCATTAAAATTAAAAGACACTCTAACACCTGCCAGGAACGGTGGCTCACACCTGTAATCCCAGCACTTTGGGAGGCCGAGGCAGGTGGATCACGAGGTCAGGAGTGTGAGACCACCCTGGCCAACATGGTGAAACCCCATCTCTACTAAAAATACAAAAATTAGCCAGGCATGGTGGCAGGCGCCTGTAATTCCAGCTACTCAGGAGGCTGAGGCAGGAGAATCACTTGAAATCGGAAGGCGGAGGTTGCAGTGAGCCGAGATCCCGCCACTGCACTCCAGCCTAGGTGAGAAAGTGAAACTCCGTCTCAAAACAACAACAAAAAAAGATACACAAACAAAAGATTGCACTGCGGTTTATCTAAAGTGACCTTTAAAGAAACAACCTAGGCCGGGGTGTGGTGGCTCACACCTGTAATCCCAGCACTTTGGGAGGCTGAGGCGGGCGGATCACCTGAGGTCGGGAGTTTGAGACCAGCCTGACCAACATGGAGAAACCCCATCTCTACTAAAAATACAAAATTAGCCGGGGCGTGGTGGAGCACGCCTGTAATCCCAGCTACTCGGGAGGCTGAGGCAGGAGAACTGCTTGAACCTGGGAGGCGGAAGTTGTGGTGAGCCGAGATTGCGCTCCAGCCTGGGCAACAAGAGCGAAACTGTCTTTAAAAAAAAAAAAAAAAAAAAAAAAAAGGAACAACCTACTGATTAAAAACGACTCACATCCCCAGTGTGGGGCACCATCTATTGACCTGGAAAGATGTCTGTGATGTTATGTTAGACAAAAGCCAAAAACAGAAAGTGCTTACCGTAAGGTGCAGGTGAGGACAGCAAAACATCTACTTGTTTAAGACGTGTCTATTTAAATCATGGGAGAAGTTAACACAGGAGAGGCAGTGACAGGGAACCCTGCCCTGGGACCAAGGACCCTTTGGCCAGGGTGCAAAGCCCTCCTGAAACTTGAGCATGAAGACCCCTCTATCCCCGTGCGACTCTCAGGAAGTGAGAAAAGCCGAGCCTCACCGTGTGGTTAGCGCCACAGGCCACGTCTCGCACAACCACGTTTGGTACAGGCAGAATCTGTCCATCTTTCGTCTTCTCAATGAAGATGGCCACTCGCCGGGGAACTAGTTCACAGTCATACTCTATCCGCTGTGCCCGGGCGATGAACTTCCCATCTGAGTTGTGTCCTGTAGAGACCACAGAGCCGGCCATCAGCGGCAGCACAAGCACAAGAGATGTGTCACTGTGCCCACACAGAGTCTGTAGTGAGCCCTGGCATCACCCCAATCTGGCCCTTCTGGGCCTTATACTAGCACACGATGGTCAACAAGGGCAGCGTTTCCAATCTCAGGCACAGCACAGTGAGCGGGTCAGTGAAATCAATTTTGTGACCTGGGACCAGTTATTTTTTAAAAACGAATAGAACAGAATGACAAAGAATACTCCACACATAATAATGCCACCATGTTATAACAATTCTAGGTAAGGTATTATAGGTTCAGACTGGGTTGCAACAGAAAACTTATTTCTTACAATGGGCTGCAGTCAAAAAAGTTGAAGCTGCTGATCAAGGAATGGTCTATCAAGTAACATCTCTACTCGACTGGAGTGACCACAGGGAGCCCCTGATGGGCCAAGAATAGACAGAAAAGCTCCACACACAATCCTAGGCCTGTTTTTATGAATTACCAGTAACCTAAACATACAGTTATGGGTGGCTAAAACCTGCACTTCCCACACTCCGACTGACCCAGGGACTGGTTCGCAAGGACCCAGCTCAGCACACCACACAACAGGAGACCGGTTGCTCCAGTCCTGAGAACACGCCAGATACCCATGCTCCTGCAGGCACCCGCAGCAGCAGGGCTGCTGAGTACTTTGTAGTTTTAAACTGCTCCTATTCCTACATTGTGATCATCAGTTTGGTTGGGCATGGTGGGTCACGCCTGTAATCCCAGCACGTTGGGAGGCCAAGGCGGGTGGATCACCTGAAGTGAGGTGTTCAAGACCAGCCTGGCCAACACAGTGAAGTCCTGTCTCCACTTAAACAAACACAAGGCTGGGCGCAGGGGCTCATGCCTATCATCCCAGCACTTTGGGAGGCTGAGGTGGGCAGATCACGAGGTCAGGAGATTGAGACCATCTTGGCTAACATGGTGAAACTATCTCTACTAAAAATTACAAAAATTAGCCGGGCATAGTGGCGGGCGCCTGTAGTCCCAGCTACTCAGGAGGCTGAGGCAAGAGAATCACTTGAAGCTGGGAGGTGGAGGTTGCAGTGAGCAAAGATCAGGCCACAGCACTCCAGCCTGGGTGACACAGCAAGACTCCGCCTCCAAAAAAAAAAAAAATGTGTCAGTTTGTAAACGAGCCCCCCAGCTTGTGGCTAATCCCCCTCCATATGGCACGCTTGTGTACACCTCAGCCCTTACTGGTATGTGTGGTTTTGAGCACTGTGCTATTTAAATAGCCCTCCACGGCCACAGGTTCAACCAACTGTGGTACAAAAACATCTGGGGGGAGGGGTAAACAAGAAAAAAAAGATAATACAAATAATACAAGTAAGACCATATAGTAGAACTATTTACATGACATTTACATCACATTAGGTACCAAAGTAATCTAGAGATGATTTTAAGTATATAGGTTACATGCAAATACGATGCCATTTTATATAAGTTGCTTAAGCATCTGCGGATCTTGGTATCCACAGGGGGTACCGGAAGCAATCCCCCAGGTAACCAAGGAGCAGCCGTACCCTGGAATCACAACTAAACCATGCACAGTACAATTACTGGGCTTGTTTACAGGGCGTTGCTTTATAACACTCATAAGCAGGTTCCATTATGACAACAGTTCTCCGCTGTTGACATAATCCATTCCAGTGGAATGTCTGTCCATTTAAAAGTCTGAGGGTCTTGGCTGGGCGCAGTGGCTCATGCCTGTAATCCCAGCACTCTGGGAGGCTGAGGCGGGCGGATCACGAGATCAAGAGATCTAGACCATCCTGGCCAACATGGTGAAACCTCGTCTCTACTAAAAGTACAAAAATTAGCCAGGCATGGTGGCACACACCTGTAGTCCCAGCTACTTGGGAGGCTGAGGCAGGAGAATCGCTTGAACCCAGGAGGCAGAGGGTGCAGTGACCCGAGATCACGCACTGCACTCCAGCCTGGCCACAGAGTGAGACTCTGTATCAAAAAAAAAAAAAAAAGAAAAAAGAAAAAAAAAAGTCTGAGGGTTCCCACTAAGAAATTCCCCCACCTTCTAGGATATGAAGAATTTAAGGACATCACAGCAAATAGAATGCACTTCAGGATATGGACGCTACTTCTCTCACAAAAATGGTATTTTTCAACACTTGCACTCTTCTGGACAAGGTTTCAGCACGGCAGTCAACAAATGATTAGAGAGTCCCTTTATTTGCTACCGACACAGTGGATACTGAACAGACACAATCCCCAGACAGTAGAGGAGGCATATTTGGTGACTGTTTTTTCCACCTCCTTTAAAAAGCTGCACACATCTGCTTTCTCCAGAAGTACAGAACAGAAACTACTCCAGAAAACACGGAACAGGGGGCTTCCCTGTCCCTCTAGAGAGGTGACAGTTCTTTAAAATAAAGTTAAATGGCATGGCCGGGCACAGTGGCTCATGCCTGTAATTCCAACACTTCGGGAGGCCGAGGCGGGTAGATCACTTGAGACCAAGAGTTTGAGACAAGCCTGGTCAACATGGTGAAACCCCGTCTCTACTAAAAATACAAAAAAGTTAGCTGGGTGTGGCGGTGGGCGCCTGTAGTCCCAACTACTCGGGAGGCTGAGGCAGGAGAATCATTTGAATCCGGGAGGTGGAGGTTGCAGTGAACTGACATCACACCACTGCACTCCAGCCTGGGCGACCGAGAGACTCCGTCTCTCTTATATTGGCATTGCCCAGCCCAGTAAGTGCACCGCAAAAAAGGGGGCACAAGGCATGAGTGTGTGTGGGTGAGACACGGCCACAGTCAGATTTAGGTTCTCATTCTAAAGGTGATCTACCTGGATTTGGACAACGAAACAAAAACCTGCCTTAAAACAAGTAATACACTGAGAATAAACGATTCTGTAGCTACAAATCAAGCCAATCCTACAAGCTGAGTGTAACTGAGCACCTGAGAATTTGTACAAAGTACTTACATGGTGCCTGGCACACGCAGTCACTGCTCCATGAAAGTGAGCCATTTTTAATCACCAACAGCATGTCACGCTTCCTGATGGAAAATCGACTTGCCAGGGTGCAGAGGGGAGGCCGAGGCAGCAGGAGCGCGCACGTGGCAGGAAGCGGACCGCTGCCGGGCACCGCAGCAAGGCCGTGGCCATGGAAACTGCTCTCCAACTGTCTCGGGCTCCGCCCGGGCAACCAACGCAAAATGTGAAATGTGCGTAAGGGGCTGTTCTCTCTTATTCACTTCTGACTTGAGGTATATTTAGTTTCACAAAGTCACTGTTCCCCGAGGCTAAGGCCAGCGGGCTCGGCGCTATTTTTACCTTTTCCATCTGCCAGGAGCTGCGGCTGCAGGAGCAGGCGTGGCCAGCAGAGGGCGCCCGCGCCACACCTCGCGGAGGCCTCCCTAGAGAGGCTGGAGGCGGAGCCGCAAAGGGGAACCACACTTCGGGGTGGGACAGGAAGGAGAACTGAGACCACCAAGTCACAAGACACTCCCCCCACTGACTGAGAACTGATTTCTGAATTCTCCTTTTCTACCAATTAGATCGAAGAAACAAGTCTCTGGACAACCAGATTCTGGCTAGGGATGACGCACGGGCAGGGGGTCCACCGGGGCTCCTCACGTGGCAACCTGAAATAATCGCCCAGGCCAGGGTTTCCAGAACAACCTTCACCTTGTGTAATTTTCTCATTTTCAATAAAGGCATAATCTTTAAATGTGAAATTGAATGAAGGTGGCCTGATTTTTTTTTTTAAACTTTGAAATCCTTTTATATAAATGAATTCCCAAATCACAAAAAAAGAAATCTTTTGTCACACTCCAGTCCCAACTTTTCCATTGAGGCAGTGTTGCCATACTCCACAATCCTGTGAATGAGGACGCGCTGTTCCGCTGAACGTGAGATCCACTTAATGGACACAGGCTATTATCTGAGATCAATTACCCACATTTCTAACACGTGTGTGCAGTCACACAGCGATCTCTGGTTCTGAATATACACAACTAGATTAAAGCTTTTAAAAAAATGTACTTCCATACCCAGCTGACCATATTCAGGGCACCCAAAGGAATAGAGGTTTCCTTTGCAGTCCATTATCATACTGAATTCAGCCCCACAGGCCATTTTGGTAATTGGCTGGCCGTTGTACATTATCTGAAAAGAAAAGAAAGGAGACTTTCATTTTTTTTTTAAAGACTGATAAAAAGCCTCTACCTCTCTGCATGTTGGTGGGAAACAATTACTAGGTTACAAAGGAAGTTTAATAAACTCAGCAATTCTGAAGGCAAAAGCTGACGGCATTTCTAGAACACAAAGCTTAGAAGATATGTAAAGAAGCACCCTCACACCCCCCACCTTCCCAGCACAGAGCACAGTTCAAAGCCTAGCCACTGTCTCTTTTTAAGATCAATAAGACCAAGTCCTTCCCTTCCTTCATCACCTAAACCACTAATTAGGCACTTAGCATTCTTCTGCCATTAGCAGTAGTTTGTGTTTTTTTTGTTTTTTTTTGTTTTTTTGAGATGGAGTCTCGCTGTGTCGCCCAGGCTGGAGTGCAGTGGCGCGATCTAGGCTCACTGCAAGCTCCGCCTCCCGGGTTCACGCCATTCTCCCGCCTCAGCCTCCGAGTAGCTGGGACTACAGGCGCCCGCCACCACGCCCCGCTAGTTTTTTTTGTATTTTTAGTAGAGACGGGGTTTCACCATGTTAGCCAGGATGGTCTCGATCTCCTGACCTCGTGATCCACCCGCCTCGGCCTCCCAAAGTGCTGGGATTACAGGCTTGAGCCACCGCGCCCGGCAGTAGTTTGTTTTTAAGGTATAAATCTCACCCTTCCAACTCAAGTTTCTTAGGAAAAAAAAAGACTGCCTATCTTTTATTTGTGTTCTAAGAACCTGGCTGGTGACTTTATATAAGGTCAAAACAAAGTATTTGCAGGTAAGTACAATTACATCCTACAACATGTCTCACTTTCTTTGGAACAGAACAGGCTTACGACAAGGCATTTCTAACACATTTCTCCACTTGGAAACAAAATGTTTTCAGGATGGTTTTCAACCTGACCACAGACTACGCCTGTTTTAAAAACTACAGCAAGGCTGTGCACAGTGGCTCACACCTGTAATCCCAGTACTTTGGGAGGCCGAGGTGGGCAGATCACCTGAGGTCAGGAGTTCCAGACCTGCCTGACCAACATGAAGAAACCCTGTCTCTACTAAAAATACAAAATTAGCCAGGGGTGGTGGTGCACGCCTGTAATCCCAGCTACTCTGGAGGGTGAGGCAGGAGAATCACTTGAACCTGGGAGGCGGAGGTTGCAGTGAGCGGAGACTGCACCATTGCACTCCAGCCTGGGCAACAAGAGCGAAACTCCGTTCTCAAACAAAAACAAGAACAAAAACAAAAAAAAACCCTACAGCATATAACTAAACATCCAGGACCTCTTTTTACAAGGGGTGAATTAACTCAAACAACGGAGACCCCACCTCAGAAAATCAAACACAAAAGTAAAGAGAAAGGAAAAGCCGCGGAGCCGGAGCTGAGGCGGCGTCACCTGCGCGGGGCTGGGGACGGCGTCTGTCTGGTTGCCAAGGCCCAGCTGCCCCATCTTGTTTTCCCCAAAAGCAAACACGGAACCCGTTTCTGGAAGGAAAGAAAAATATCACAAAAGGGAAGATAATGGTGAATGTTTTGAACTACATTTAGAACCAAAAGCATCAAAGTAATAAAAACAGCTCATTTGCCAGGCAGAAGGCAAGTGAGACTGCCCAAAAGCTGGCAGTGCAGACGCTTCACAGCAAAGTCATTTCACATCAGAAACTGGGTGTGCAGAGATACGCAGGGCAGCGTCTCCCACTCCCAGATGGGCCTCCTATGGCCACTGGGGAGGCTCCCAAGGCCCTCAAGAAACCACTCCATACCCAGGTTCTCAGGGCCTCTTTCTGATCTTGACCAAGAGTCACAAGGGTAACTCCACCCCTCCCCCCACGCCCCATCCCTGAGGCAGACCATTTGGCCTCTTGCCAAACTAAGAAACACCAGCAGCCAGCCCCCTCCTTACCCGTCAAGGCCAAGGTGTGGTTCCGCCCACATGCTGCAGACACAATCACTTCGTGGCTGAGACCCTCGATGAGTCTGGGGGCTTCTACTCTCTTGGTGTCACCATGTCCCAGCTGCCCCTTCTCATTTCGACCTGCAGATCACATGAGAGAAAGTAGAAAAGAGAGAGGGTGGTCCGGGTGGCACCACCAGGCGAAGGCGAGTACCAATACACTCTCAAATGACGCCCATCTGTGTCTCCGGAAGGCACCCTCCAAATTCCCAACAGCAGCCAAGATCCAGAGCAAAGACCATCCCGGCCTTCCGCCCACTGGAATGGCACCCGCTGCAGCTCCCCCGACCTCCTTCCCTGGGGCAGCAGCGGGACCACCCGTGTGCACCTCCCACATCTCTGCTACAAAGGGAAACGAGAGGCTCCGTGTGGTACGGACACCAAGCACAGGCGGGCATGCTCACAGAAACACGCTGTTCCCACTTGGAGTGCCCGCAAGACAACCACCCCGTCGCTACCCTCTGAGATGTATTTTAAGACAGCACCCATTTTGACACCTGGCTCACCAGAGTTTAATCCCTTTGGTGCTCTGGGCATCCACTGAGGACTATTTGCTGTCTGCCCAATATTTCTCCTCCTTTTTCTACCCTGTAAATGGTGCTCACAGGACAGTGCCAATCCTACCCCTAGGGATCACCCCTCAAGGGCTCTCAGCAACAGGAACCCTGGTGACAAAGCACAGATCTGCCCTGAACACAACAAGCCCAGCCCCACCTCCAGGGCTGCTGCAGGTGCAACCAAGGCCCTGCACCTGTGAATTCCAGCGGAAGGCAGGCTTGAGGGCCAACCCCTGCCCCTGAGTCCTCTGCAGCACCAAATTCAGCTCCAAAACAGACGTGGAAGTTGGGTGGGCCAAAAGGAGGGCTGGGAGCCCCTACACCTCATCTACGTTTCAACACAGACTACCAAGTTCCAAAACAAAAATTCAACCGGCCCCTCTCGGATCCCTCCCGACAAGAGAAGAACCACACCTGTAACCTAACGTTTGGGGACACTGACGGAGATCTTACAGGGGTGAGAAGTCAGAGTGATTCTAGGGGGTTTTGCAATCTTCTCCAGCAATGAACTTTTCACCCTTAGGTCGTGATAAAGGCAGACAGCAGAGCCATGAAGATAAGTTCCAGCTGCCTTGGAGAAGGCCTGCAGGAGCAGCCTCTGACTACAGAAGGAATTGCGACTAAGGGAAACCAGCCTCTGACTCGCTCTCTAAAGAATGGCAGGCTGAAGGGCCAACACTGGCACTCGAGCAGGAGAGGCAGACACACCAGCTTCCAATGGGAGCTGCCCAAGTTCACGGTGAAAGGCAGGTGAATACAGAGCAACAAGAGCGAGGCTCAGTGGACCAAGTTGCCGCAGGACGGGGGGGCGGGCCACAGACGGAGACCCCCCCCATGAGCAATGCGTCAGCCACCCTCCCGTGACACTCTACACTCACACCAGACGGTGCCCCTCTGCCTTCTGGAGTGGCAAGCAGTGGGCCTGTGATACCTCCAACCCTGTCCTCACGTACTGCACTGTCTGCTCGGGGATCACACGTCTCGATGGCGGGACATACACTGTCCCTGCCCACAGGGTCAGAACCGAGGGCGCTTTTAGAGCCACCAAGCAAGTGAAGCTCAGCGAGAGATCAGAACTAAGGTATTTTAGGTTTGGAACACTGACATAAAAGGCTGTGTTCAGTGTTAGAACACGAAGTAGGAGGGGTGCTCTGGGGGAAGGGACACACATCTGTGCCAACCGGGATGCCAACCGGGGAAAAACAAAAACTCTGGCAATGTCAGCATGCCATCAAGAGACTATAAAGTATAAATTTGGGCCAGACACACTTTAGCTTTTTTCAACAGAAATTACAAAATTAGCCGTGTGCAGGGAAGACAACAGATGTTAATATATTTGGACTTTGGTACAGCAGCTCATGAAATCACAAAAAACAGTTCAAACAGCCCAAAATAAAAATGCAGTCACATATGGACTAAAAGCTAGCCAGAGGACCAGCAACAAAGGGTGGGGACAAACGCCAACATACCCCGCTGGAGGCAGAGGCCAGGAGCCACCCAAAGGGCTGGGGATAAAATGAGCCTTAGCCCACACCCTATGGCTGGAATGATCTGGAAGAGGCTGGAATGATCTGGAAGAGGACACAGGCAGGAATGGGCTGGCCAGCTGCAGAGGACAGTGCCGTGGACAGAGGCTAACGGAAGAACTGGAACCCATCCCGAGTGCCCAGGTGAGGAAAAACAGAAGGGAAAGGCGAACAACTTCAAAAAAGGAAACTGAGGTATCTGGGGAAATATCCTAAGCAGCAGACAACACGGACAGTGAGCAACCAAGCCTGCAGAACAGACTTGCGCAGACCTCAGACACGAGGGCAAGGCGGCAGGGACGCAGCATCCTATGACATAAGGTGGCAGGTATAAAAGCCAGTGGCATTTCAAGTGGCAGGAACAGAGGTCTCATGTCATATCATGCCTCAAAGAGGAAGGAAACTGTCTGCTGGAAGGACAGCCTGCCTAACACATTCACATACCTCAGTATCAGAAAGATCAAGCTCCGGGCAGAAGATTCAAGAAAATATTGCTTAAACACAAGGAATCGAAGTAGGGGCTGCGTACGGGCAAAAAATGTCAGGGGGAGGAAGGGGATCTGCATGTAGCGTGTAGACAAGAGACGAGCTGGGAATCAGGAAAAAAGACGTGGGCTGTGAACGAAGGAACCCAGCCTTCTAAGATGCGAGTCTCTTTTCCAGGCAAACAGAAGAAAATGCTGTGTGGGGACAGCTGGTGACAGTGGTCCCCAGTGCCCAGCCCCCACGCGGTACTCACCCCAGCTCCACAGCTTCCCTTCCGTGGTGATGAGGAGGCTGTGTGCAGCACAGGAGCCCGAGACCACTGTCCGTACCCGGACCCCCGCCAGGCACCCATACCTATGGGGCCCCCACAAATTCTGACCAAGATTGCGGTAAGCAGCTGCAGAGAGAATGAGAATGCAGATCAGACACCTGGGGGTGGGTGGGGTGACCTCCAAAATGTCACTAGCCACCAAGAAGCCACTTCCCGAGGTTACCAGACACAGGTGTTCCTTGGGTGCCGCCCTGACGTGGCTGTTGGGAGGCTGCACAACGATGGGGTTTGCACTTCTAATCTCTGTGATGCCTCTGAAGGCCCAAAAAACAGAACGCCCAGGAGCTAGCACAGGCCTGGTGTCACTTGCCACCTTTACACCCATTCGGCCCCAGCCCCTTCTATGGGTCCCACCTCTCACAGGCCTCAGCCCCACGTGCTCTGCCATTGAGCACGCCCACCCGCAAGTGCCTGGGACCTGGTGCGAGGCCTGTCCAGGAGGCAGGAGTGCTGGCTTTCCACAGCCGTCAGCTGAGGAAGAAGCTGACCCAGGAAACCCCACTCGCCCCAACAGTCACCTGCCCCTCTTCCTCACTCCCTGCTGCCGCCCCGCCTCTCCTTTCCCAGGCTCTCCTGCCCTCCATCTCCAGCCTCCGCCCTGGGCCAGAAGGCTCTTTCTGAGGAGTGACCCAAGTGTCCTGTCTTCCAGTGTTCCCAGCAGGTCCATCAGGCCCCTCGCGGAGGGGCACTGCTCACACAGCATCCCTCCCACCTCCCCCTCCTTTCTCACCCGTCCAGAGTGGCAGCCACTTCATGACTCCCCACCTCCACCCATATATTCACTTCCCCTAGAATGTCCTTCCCACCTCCAACTTACTCCTCAAAGCTCAAGTCAAGCACCAGTTCCCCTCCTTGGGGAAGCCCTCCAGGGCAACGTCCACTGAGAAATCTCCTTCCCTCAGGGCTCCCCTGCCCCAGCCCTGCTCAGCCCTGCTCAGCCCACCACAGCTCTCTTCCTGAGCTCCCCGGCCCTCCCACTCCATGAGAAGCCACCCAGGGCCAAAGCTGTAGGCTCCCTCCAGCCTAGACCCTCACAAATGCCTGGCACGCAGTGAGCGCTCAATGGGAGAGAAAAGAAACAGCGCCTTCCTCACAAACCCCACTTCACACCCTATTAGTGGATGGGACAGGGCCAATGTTTTACATAATTTTTTA
The DNA here is from genome assembly GCF_003255815.1 of Theropithecus gelada. Lineage (NCBI taxonomy): Eukaryota > Metazoa > Chordata > Mammalia > Primates > Cercopithecidae > Theropithecus > Theropithecus gelada. The sequence continues at coordinate 44,935,433 of NC_037668.1, forward strand.
AAGTAATTTTTTACTTTTTTTTTTGTGAGACGGAGTCTCACTCTGTTGCCCAGGCTGGAGTGCAGTGGCGTGATCTCAGTTCACTGCAACCTCCGCCTCCCAGGTTCAATCGATTCTCCTGCCTCAGCCTCCCGAGTAACTGGGATTACAGGCGTGTGCCATCACACCCAGCTAATTTTTGTACATTTAGTAGAGAGGGTTTCACCATGTTGGCCAGACTGGTCTTTAACTCCTGACCTCAAGTGATCCACTCGACTCATTCTTCCGAAGTGCTGGGATTACAGGCATGAGCCACCATGCCCAGCAATCTTAATTTTTGAAATTGAGATGCTCAAGAATATTTCCGGGACTGTGGTGATTATCCTGAAATGCTAGCCACTGCCGAATCCAGTGTGTAAGACTGATCCAATGTAGGAATGATCAAAAGGCTACAATGTCTCTATCAAGCGCCTGGCTCCCTGGAAAGTATCTGTGAAGTTCGTTTGTGCCCCACCCTCCGCTCCCAGCAGAGGGCGCCACATGCTCCCTCATTCAGGTGCAGGGGCAAGTGGGCAAGACTCCTGGTCGCAGGGGGCAGGGGCCAGCCTATCCCACCTGGCACCTGAGGCAGCACACCTGCAGACACCTCCCCTGAAAGGAGGAAAAAGAACATCAACAATTTCCTGGGGAAAGAGCAAACCAAAAATAAAAGCCTCATGGTCTATATTAAAACTTAAGAAAAACCCAAGGAGGTGGCACCTAAATTAAGATTCAGGAACTGTATTAATACAAAACTTAGAAGGGAAAAAGAGAAACCTAAGGTCTCTTTGTCATGAAGACAAAATCACGACCCTGTGCCACGGCACAGGAGGCCAGGGGATGCCAGGCAAGGGTGTGGTGCCACACTTGACCTAGATTGGCCAAGGGGAGTCTCAGGTGGTCAGATGCTCCTGGACTTACCAAAGCATCTTTCCCTGCAGTGCCCAGGATGCCATCAGCTCCTGAGGAGCAGGCTTGGGTTTCTTCTGGCCTCCCAAGGAAGGGCTGGAGGGACTGGAGGGACCAGGCGGGGGAGCAAGTCAAATTAAATGCCCTGCAGCAGTCCCAGGCCCTGCGGTCAGACTGAGAAGTCAATTCCCATGGCCTCCGGATCCCTGGGGTCTGGTCCTAATCACAGAGCTATGTGTGGATTGCTGTGCTATCTTGCAAAAAACAAGACATCCAGGGTGCTGGTTTTCACCAGATCTACAGCAACATACATGTACAGGAGGCAACAGAGTTAACTAGAGGGTGGGACTCCAACCCTGGCCCTGCCACTCGCTTCCTTTGGTATTTACTGCCCTTCTCTGGGCTTCTGTATCTTCAGTGTCAAGTGGCTGCTCAGTTGAAGAACAGCTTTGAAAAATGACGCAATACGGGCACAGGACTGGCAGCAAGGCACCATCAGCACCTGGGCTTACGTCACTGCAGACCAGGAGGCGCTTCTCTGGGACACCAGCCACTGTGTGGACGTGGCCCCCTCCTGGCTTGAGCCTGAAGGCTGGGCATTTTCCAAACAAGATGTTGCTGCTACCTGCAACTTAAACCCATTTTTAACTCAGCTAGCCCCCAGGTGCTGCTGATTCATAAGCTGTTTTCATGGAACAAGGTGATTTCCAACGCCCCTGTTTCAAGGTGCCAAGACGGCCGGGCGCGGTGGCTCAAGCCTGTAATCCCAGCACTTTGGGAGGCCGAGACGGGCGGATCACAAGGTCAGGAGATCGAGACCATCCTGGCTAACCCGGTGAAACCCCGTCTCTACTAAAAAATACAAAAAATTAGCCGGGCGAAGTGGCGGGCGCCTGTAGTCCCAGCTACTCGGGAGGCTGAGGCAGGAGAATGGCGTGAACCCAGGAGGCGGAGCTTGCAGTGAGCTGAGATCCGGCCACTGCACTCCAGCCTGGGTGACAGAGCAAGACCCCGTCTCAAAAAAAAAAAAAAACAAACAAACAAGGTGCCAAGACGTACCAGCATGCAAATATTTGTTCATGGGGCAAAGCAATGCTGGAAAGCACTTTGGGAGTCTTTCCAGATGAAATCAAGAAGCCATAAAAGTTGGCTACGTGCCAGATGGGCCATTTCCCTTAAGGTAAGATACCAGTTTTCCAAAGGTAATGGGACAAAACATTTCTTCTTAAGGACCTCTCTGCTTTCCCCCGCTCCAGACTGTTCCGTCAAACCAGTTCCTACAACAACTTGGCAGCTTGCAAAGAAACATGGACTCTTCTGCAATGTCTGACATTTTGACATCTGACATTTGACAAATGTCTAGGACATTCCGACACCATCTCACAGAGCCAGTCTCTTCATTCTAATGAAAACAAGTGACGTGAGAGGGAAGATGGAAAAGGTGGCAGTGTTCATATTTCAGGATACTACTTATATTTTCCTGATTAATCTTAACGGAATTAGTGAGTCACTGCAAAACTGTGCCTTTAAAAGACTAAGATCAGGGTTCAAATCCAGCTCTACCACTGCAGTGGCTGTGTGGTCTCAGGCAAGTCACTTGGCCTCTCTGAACATGCATGTGTAAATGAAGGGAATACCTACCAGGCAGGTGGTCAACAGAACCTAGCACTTAAGAGGCATTCAATGGGTTTAAAGACACCATTCTCATACCTTGCTGTTTAGGCACTTCTTTTCGACCAATCAAGTCCCAGTTGGTTGCCCCAAAAATCAAAAGCTGCCCTTTGCACTTTGACCCTTCAAGTTTCTGCAGAGACAGAGAAAGGAAAAAAGAATTAGCGTGTAAGTCTGCACCTGGCTTCCCAAGGCCGTCCAACGACAGCACGAAACGAAAGAAAATCACTTACTTGTTAGCCCTTATGTCACCTGTGACCTCCACACCAACAGAGTCTCCCCGCACTCCCCTCCCTCATCGGCAAGTGGCAATGCGGGCAACCCCAAACCTGCCCCCAGCCGCTCACTTGCTAAGCCCAGGCTCATTTTTATCCTTTGACTTCCCTTTAAAATAGCTTTTGCAAAACACCAAAAGAAATCACCCAAATACATGCCTCCTTCGCAAACTGATGTACAGAGGTATTTGCAGGAAGCCTGCCGGCCACTCAGGGGCATTACATCTGGCTCGTCCTAGGGCCAAGTCTCCATTTCACATGGTAAGCACAGTCCGGGACCTCAAACCTTAGGAGCCCCACATCACTTCTGCTGCCCACTCTGCCGAGAACCTTTCCATGGGGACTCAGGAAGAAAGTAGAGAACAAGGTTCGGTTTCTCCACTGAAGGGAGACCAGGCAGAACACAGCTTTGGTGAGTATGCGGGGGTCTGATGCAGGCAGTCTTTGATGGCACCCTCAGCCGCTCTCCATGAGCCCGGGGGCCACTGGTGAGTGAAACAGGACCTCCCAGAGGCTGGGCTTCTCGAGGAACAAGCTGTCACAGCAGCCAGCATACTCCAATGTTCATCCTTAGTCTCTCAACACATAAAGTCATCAGGGCCACCAACTCTCATACTGTCAACGAAAATCTACGCCATTTAAAAAGGCCATTGTTCAATTCTGGGTGGCACTCATAATATTCTCAGCACTTTGCTTCCTTAAATGTCAAAATATACTTTTTCAAGTAGGCTGTTAGTGGAAAACTCAATTCTGAACTCCCCACTCAGTCCACACTGGCAAGGGCAGCATTCATTACTATCACTTTCTGCTCTTACACATTATCTTTCCTGGATGTGAAAAGGAAAGGGATTTCCTTCCGTTTACAGAATTGTTCTTGGAAGGCTTCAGGAAAAAAGGCTGGCCAGGCGCAATGGCTCACGCCTGTAACCCCAGCACTTTGGAAGGCCGAGGTGGGCAGATTGCTTGAGTTTACAGACCAGCCTGGGCAACAAGGCAAAACCTTGTCTCTAAAGAAAATACAAAAATGAGCCTGTGGTCGTCCCGGTTACTTGGGAGGCTCAGGTGGGAGGACTGCTTGAGCTGAGGAGCTGGAGACTGCAGTGAGCCAGAATCACATCACCGCTCTCCAGCTTGGGTAACAAAGCCAGGCTCTGTCTCAAAAAAAAAAAAAAAGGGCCAGGCACAGTGGCTCACCAGCACTTTGGGAGGTCGAGGCAGGCGAATCACAAGGTCAGGAGTTCAAGATCAGCCTGGCCAATATGGTGAAACCCCGTCTCTACTAAAAACACAAAAAAAATAGCCAGGCATGGTGGCGTGCGCCTGTAGTCCCAGCTACAGGAGGCTGAGGCAGAAGAATCACTTGAACCCGGGAGGTGGAGGTTGCAGTGAGCCGAGATTGTTCCACTGCACTCCCAGCGTTGCTGCCCAGGCTGGAGTGCAATGGTGTGATCTCGGCTCACTGCAACCTCTGCCTCCCAGGTTCAAGCGATTCTCCTGCCTCAGCCTCCCAAGTAGCTGGGATTACAGACACCCAGCTAATTTTTTGTATTTTTAGTAGAGACAGGGTTTCACCATGTTGGCCAGGCTGGTCTCCAACTCCTGACCGCAGGTGATCCACCCACATTGGCCTCCCAAAGTGCCGATAAAATGCCAATAAAATAATGCCGATAAAAGTACCCAACCACGCCAATAAAAATGTATTTGTGGGCCAGGCATGGTGGCTCACACTTGTCATCCCAGCACTTTGGGAGGCCGAAGCAGGCAGATCACCTGAGGTCAGGAGTTCAAGTCCAACCGTGGTGACAAAGCCAGTCCTGTCTCAAAAAAAAAAAAGAGAGAAAGGAAAAGTCCCAATCATTCTAACCTCTACAGTGTGATCACCCCACCAGTATGCTTTGGCAGTACAGCTCATGCATTTCTAAGATTACACATCTTCGCCAGGTGCGGTGGCTCATGCCTGTCATCTCAGCACTTTGGGAGGCCGAGGCAGGCAGATCACGAGGTCAGGAGATCGAGACCATCCTGGTTAACACGGTGAAACCCTGTCTCTACTAAAATTACAAAAAATTAGCTGGGCGTGGTGGCAGGCGCCTATAGCCCCAGCTATTCGGGAGGCTGAGGCAGGAGAATGGCCTGAACCCCAGAGGCGGAGCTTGCAGTGAGCCGAGATCACGCCACTGCCCTCCAGCCTGGGCGACAGAGCGAGATTCCATCTCAAAAAAAAAAAAAAGATTACATATCTTCACGCAGATGAATTCCATTTCATAGGAACCTTTACACAACCCAAACCTGATTAGGGCGTTCACCAAAATATAGGTTCCGTCACACTTGCCCACCCCACCACATTATGTAACAGCAGAAAGATGGTCAATCTACAGGAATGCATCCTGCAGTCGTCACGAAAAGGGAAAGTGAGGCCAGCCGCGGTGGCTCACGTCCGTCATCCCAGCACTTTGGGAGGCCAAGGTAGTTGGATCACCTGCGGTCAGGAGTTCGAGGCCAGCCTGGCCAACATGGTGAAACCCTGTCTCTACTAAAAATACAAAAAATTAGCTGGCTATCTGTAATCCCAGCTACTTTGGAGGCTGAGGCAAGAGAATCGCTTGAACCCAGGAGGCAGAGGTTGCAGCGAGCCAAGATCACGCCATTGCACTCCTGGGCAACAAGAACGAAACTCCGTCTCAAAAAAAGAAAAACAGGCGGTGGGGAGGGAAGTGAAACAACACGGAAAGGGAGAACAACTTTGCCACATTTAAATTATTTAGAAAATGACCTTAATCAGAGGGTGGCCCAGCCCCTGCAGCACCCACAACTCAGGTTACTTGAATTGGAGCCTAGTTTCCCCTGATTATCTCGCCTTCTTTGTTTAACTGGCAGGCCTGGCTGGAATATGCTACAGGTCTACAGTCAATGGGTTCTGTCAAAGTCCCTGTGGAAGGAGGGGCCTGAGTCCTCTGCCCAAGCCTACCAAGTTGGCATGGAGGGGGCAGTGGAGACCCAGGAATGGCGCTAAGGCACTGGAGACCAAGCTCCCAGGCCAGAGAGCAGCCTGGAAAAGAGCCCTGGAATGCTGGCAACTGTGGACCAGGCAGGCAGAGGTTCATGTGCACCTGTGCTCAGCACGCACCATTGAAGTCAAACCACCCAACACTGAGATACAATCACTGCAGCAAAACTTCACAGTGCTGAGGCCACACCAGAACCCTCAGCTCCATCAGGCCAGAGGGCATGGTTCAGGGCAAGTTCAGACAGCCAGAGCTTAATCGCAGTGGCCTTGGCCTCGAGGAGGGAGTTTCCTGGGTGACCTGGACATTTGGTCAAGGGCTCATGAAGACAGACCCATCAGGCTAGCTAAGCATTTATACACAAACCCAACCACGTCAATATATATTTGTGGGCCGGGCGTGGTGAGTCTAGCCTGTAGTCCCAGCTACTTGGGAGTCTAAGGCTGAGGCAAGAGAATGGCGTGAACTCAGGGGGCGGGGCTTGCAGTGACACTACATTGCGCTACTGCACTCCAGCCTGGGCGACAGAGCGAGACTCCATCTCAAATAACAAAAATACACACACACACACACACACACACACGTGTGTGTGAAAAACCCTGGTAAACTGAGTCTACTCCAGTGACAGTGGCCAGATTCCTATGAAGGACATTAACTGTTAGTCAAGTTTTTACGTGATGGACCCTATTTCCTCACACATTAGATAGCGGTTACTGTATTTTGTTATTATTTACATAACTGTTTGCCCTAAGCTGCTTTCTTTTATTCTCTATAACTTCTTTCCTCTGTCTTACGTGGAATTAACATTTAAATTGAGTAACAGAGAACTCCCAGCACCCCTTCTCACTTAAGGGGTGCTCCTCTTTGTCAGAGACTGGAAACAACCAATCGTGGGAGAGACTCCCGTACTCGGGGGCTCCCTGGGCCAGGGGCCGGGGGTGGGGGGGTGGTGCCAGTGGGTGTGTGGGTGTCTGAAGTTCAATGTTCCCTCCCAGGCTGAATTCAGCCTTCCCTCATGGGTCTACAGATGTTTTTTGGTTGAACTCAGTGTCTGCTACACTGCTTGTGTATGAAGGTCACACAGCAGACAGCCTGGCAAATAGTGTCCCCAACAAGACGAGTGATTTTCATGTCATTTCACCTGGCTGCCTCTAGCAACCTGGTCATATAACCTGGGCAGAGACACATGGCCATGGACAGAAAAGGCACTGAGCTTCTTCAATCAACAAAATGGGATTTCTAGTCTAAAACAATTTTTGAATTATGATCCAAATGCAAGGTGCATGAGTCAACCTTTTAACACAGGTCCATTTAGAAGACCGCTGCTCCCGGGGAGGTAAGACCCCTGGGAACCATGCCGGCATCGACCAATTACCTGAGGGCCATCAACTGAAACAGACTTCCAGCTCGGCTTTCAGTTTTATTTATTTGGTCCTTTCAGATTCAACACATCTGTCTCAGGGTCCACAAAACCTTGGCAACTCAAGACTGGAAAAACTACAAAGATCTGGGCAGTTTGCGACACTCACCTGTTTTCTAGGATTTGGCCAAGGCTGCTGCCTTTACTTGCTTTAGGAGATTATGAAGTTTACAAAGAATTAGGACTGAATCTACCCTAGTGTGACACTGCGCCATAAATATTTGGAGTTCCTGGCATTAATTTCCCAAATCCTTGGAATCTCCAAAGCAGTCTTTTGTATGCTAATGACTGACAATGGCAGCCCCTAGGCAGTGGGAGCCTAGGGACTTTCAGCCCCACCCTCCAACCTCAGGAGGAAGGGAGGGGACTGAAGGTTAAAGTGATGATCAATGGCTTAATCTACCATGCCTACATAATGAAGCCTCCATTAAAACCTGTAAGGACCAGGTCACAGAGCTTGTGGAGAGCTGAACATGTACCAGGTAGGTGGTCTGCAGAGGGCACGGAAGCACAGTGCCTCTTCCCCCACATCTAGCCTTACAGGTCTCTTTATTCATAGCCTTTGTAATATCCTTTATAATAAACTGGTGTTTCCCTGAGTTCTGTGAGCCATTTCAATAAATTAATCGACCCCAAAGAGGGGGTAACGGGAACCCCAACTAGAGGCTGGTTGGTCAGAAGCTACCAGGGCCTGGACTTGCTGGACTGCTGTCTGGGGTGAAGGGACAGTCTTGGGGACTGAGCCCTCAAGCTGAGGAAATTTACCTCCAGGTGGATAGTGTCACAGATAAGCTGGAGGACACCCTGCCGGTGTGTGCTACAGAACTGATTACTTGCTTGATAGTAGGGGGAGACCTCCCTTTACGTCTGGTCATATAAGTCTTGCGTTGGGAGGCCGGGCGCGGTGGCTCACACCTGTAACCCCAGCACTTTGGGAGGCCGAGGCAGGCAAATCACGAGGTCAGGAGTTCAAGATCAGCCTGGTCAACACGGTGAAATCCCGTCTCTACTAAAAATATAAAAATCACCCAAGCGCAGTGGCAGGTGCCTGTCATCCCAGCTACTCGGGAGGCTGAGGCAGGAGAATTGCTTGAACCCAGGAGGTGGAGGCTGCAGTGAGCTGAGATTGCACCACTGTACTCCAGCCTGGGAGACAGAGCAAGACTCCGTCTGCGGGTGGCGGGGGTGGGAAGAAGTCTTGTGTTGGTTGTTTCGTGGTGAGAGAGCAGAAGAAAAAACAAAAATGTGAGTTTCTTCTTAACACTTAGGCAATGACAATGTGTCTGCCATAAGAATGTTCTATAAAATGCACATATTTTACTCAAGGCAACTCTGCCCCTCAACAATGTAAGTATTTGGCTCATCTTCTACAAGCAGCTTTGGGGTCACCTGCAGCTTTGGAGTCACTGAAGGCAATATGGTTTTGGATGTTTCCTGGGCGGCTGCTTTCACACAGACCTCCTCCTAGCAACCCTGTGCAGGGGGAAGGCGTGCAAAATACTCAGTAAAAAAGGTTCTTTCTGCATCAAGGACTGCTGTCTGCCTGTGGTAGCAGAGTCCCTAGGACTGCTCAACAGAGAGACAGAGACCAGAAACCTGGGGCCAGGGAGACTGGGCAGGAGGCCAACCCAGGACAAGGGGCAGAGGGCCACCCTAGGCCTATGGAAAGGCAATGGGGCTGCACAGACCCAGCCCTGACCATGAACCAGACTCAGTAGATGCTAACAAAACTTAAACGTGGGGCACTTTGGGAGGCCGAGGTGGGTGGACCACCTGAGGTCGGGAGTTCGAGACCAGCCTGGCCAACATGGTGAAACCCCGTCTCTACTTAAAATACAAAAAAATTAGCCAGGTGTGGTGGTGGGCGTCTGTAATCTCAGCTACTCGGGAGGCTGAGACAGGAGAACTGCTTGAACCCAGGAGGTGGAGACTGCAGTGAGCTCACGACATTGCACTCCAACCTGGGCAACAAGAGCTAAATTCCAGCTCAAAAAAACAAAAGCAAAACTTACATGCAAGATGTGTACTTTCCACGAGGCATAAACGGGCATCATTTGTCGAACCCTCAGCCTCCCAGGTGCTCTGATTCTAGAATAGCACCGACAGCCCAAAGGATGGGCATCATGGGCCCTCTTGGTTTTTAAGTGGATGGAGAAGGGAAGATGTAGCTTTTAGAGTCCTGCTTATACACATACGTGAAATAATAACGTATTTATGTGTATAAACAGGAACTTGAAAGCTGCAATGGACTGCTGTTTACTCACATTAAGACTTACAAACGTGCAGCCCAACAAAGGGCTCACGCCTGCCATCCCAGCACTTTGGGAGGAGGCTGAGGCAGGCAGATCACTTGAGGCCAGGAGTTCGAAACAGCCTGGCCAACATGGTAAAACCCAGTCTCTACAAAAAGTACAAAAATTATTCGGGTGTGGTGGTGCACACTTGTAATCCCAGCTACTCGAGAGGCTGATCAGCACACAAAAACCACTTGAACCTGAGAGGTGGAGGTTGCAGTGAGCTGAGATTGTGTCACTGCACTCCAGCCTGGGCCATAGAGGGAGACTCTGCCTCAAAAAAAAAAAAAAAAAAAAAAACGATGAGCAAATGTGCCATTTCCATTGACAAACCAGCTTCAAGCAGCACAGCTGGAGGCAGAGGTGGGCCAGGGAGAGCCAGTGTCATTCACACACTCCCTGTCACTACCTTCTTGGGTCAACCTGAGCATGGGGGGGGATCTTTTACTCTGATGGCAAAACTCAGCGCTCCAACAGCCTGGAGCTGTACAGCTGACAACTGGAGTCTTGGATGTCCAAACACAATCTTGCTTTTGGAAACTCACTCAAAATAGGATACAGGAGAGGCGGAAGCTCACCTGGCCTTTCTTTTTAGTTTTGTCCTAACGTACTGCGTTGGGAGGGCAAATGTCTGCAGTCTGGCACAGCAGATTAGATATCAAAGGAAAACAGTTCCTGTGTTCCAATTTCTCAATACTTTGGCCATTGTCTAAGTCTAGCCTGATCCAAGACCCTGGGCAGGACCTTTTGACAGCTTTTGACGGGCTCTCCTCCACTGCCTAACATGTTAACCCTTTCACCCAGAGGGCAGTTTTACAAAGCATATTCCCATGTGCAATTTGCAGGGACATCAGGAGTTACAGCATTTGGAGATCCAGTTCCATCCATGACTCTGGACAAAGCCTTCAAATTCTGTGCCCCAGTTTCCCTATCTATAGGGCGGACGTAGAAAATGTGTTATTAGACACTGCCTGCGCTTCTCTGGAGGAAAGCACTCTGCTGTTAACCCTTAAATACCCTTAGGAGATGGGCCCTCATGGAAGGAAAAAAACCTCACCGGGTGTCAGGCTCTAAACCCCAGGTGGACGTTCTTACTCTCTGGGGGTTATCTGAGAATCTGGTGAAAACTTAGACCCTCTTCTGAAAAACATGTCCCACACCACACCAAACTTGCAGAAAGTTCTGGTAGCGGGGGGATGATGTGGCGGCAGACGCCAGGTTCAGATCTCTCCGGCTCTGCAGGCTTTTTCGGGATCGTTGAGTCAGCCACGACCTTAATTAAAATTTGAGAAAACAGAAGCCCGCCCAAGACCCTTGGAGATGCTTCTTCACTGGCGGGCTACAACAGAGCCCACCCCCAGCATCCTGCAGCTTCGGACCACCGGCGGCAAACAAAAGCCTCAGCACCGCTCAGCCGGGGGTCTTCCCCGACCTCGGGGGAGGGCTCTGCGGAGCATGCGCCCTTGCACCCCGCCCCGGCGCCCGCCGCCCCCGCCTTCCCGGCGCGCGAGCCGGCGCAGGGCCGCACAGGGCATGCGCGGCGGCCGTCAGGCCCCGCCTCCCCCGGGCGCCGGAGCCGAGGCGGCGGGAACCTCAAAGCCCCGGTGCAAACGGCCGCTCCCCGCAGAGCGCCGGCCGCCCCCTCCCCGCGGCGCCCGAGCCCACCGCCGGCCACGGACGTGTGGCGCTGGCTGGCCGCCCCCTCTTCCAGGCCGGGCGAACTTACCGAGGTCCCCTTTCCCGGGGCGGGGGGGAGGGGCGCAGAGGGAGCCGTGGGGGCGGGGCCATGACCCCCTCGCGCGGGCTTCGGCCGCCCCTCCCCCGCCGCGGGCCCGGGCGCGCGCCCCAACCGCCAACCGCCCGCGCGGTGCCCGGGGTCGGGTAGGCCGCGGGCCGCGCGCCCCGGCCCGAGCCCTTTTGTTGCGCGGAGGCGGAGGCAATGATTCAGCCCGCGGCCTGTGCCGGCCCGGCCGCCGGGAGGGAGCGTGACGCGAGGCGGCCCCCGGCCAGAACGCGCGCCGTGCCGCGTCGCTGCCCCCGCCGGCCCTGGCCCTGCGTCCACCCGCCCGCCCTGCCCCTCACTCACGACGCGCTCCTTGGTGTGCTCGGGCTCGGTGATGACCACGGCCGCACCGCCCGCCTTGCCTGCCGCCGCCGGCCGCGCCGCGCGCTTGCCCCCGCCGGGGGTCCCGTCGAGCTCCAGGCCGTCTTCGTCGCCGCTGCTACCGCCGCCGCTGCTGCTACTGCAGCGCTCGGGCCGCTCGCGCTTCCTGCCCGCCGGGCCGCCGCGTTTCCTGGGCCCGGCGCGGGCAGTGCCGTTGCCCGAGCTCGGCTCCTCCCAGGCCGCCGCCGCCGCCTTCTTCCTGGGCATGGTCGCGGCTGGAGGGAGACACGGGGCAGCGGCGCACAATGGACGGGTTATAAACTGCGCGGGGGGAGGGGAGCGGAGACGAGCCACCCGGCCTCCACTTCCTCCCCTGCCCTCCCCAAAGTGGCGGCCGCAGGGTGGGCGGAGAGGGGGCGAGTTGGGAGAGGAAATCGCGCCCCTCCCTGGCCCCGGCGCGGCTCCTTCGGGGAATCCCGCAGGGCAGCCGGGAGCCCCAGAGGCAACCCGCTGGAGGGAGAATGGAGACCCCCGGCCTATCCTTAAGTTAGGTTTGCCCACAAAGCATCGCAGTTGCAACCTCGCTCCCCCAAAAGTAAAGGGAAAGTAAAAGCAACCTCCAGTCCCCTAGATTTTCATTAAAGAAGGCTTCGGGACACTTCCAGAATTCCCCCTTGGCACCTTGGGGGTAAGGGAGTCCCTGTTCCCCGGCTACCCCACCTGCTGCTTTTGTCTCCGCAGCCTCCCCCCCCAAACCCACTCATCGCATTTAATGCAACACTCTTCCCCCACCCCGTGTCAGCCCTGGACCCCCGTTCGGCCCCAGCTCAGGGGTTCCGACCTCGGGCTCTAGTTGGCCGAATCCCTCAGGCAGACTGCCCCGGGCGACGGGGGAAGAGCCCGAAGAAAGCCGGACCCCAGCCCCAAACACCTGCTCGCACAGACACGAAAAATAAAAACTTTAATGGTGCCCAACTCTCTCCCAGCCCCCTTGCTGGCCGCGCGGTCCGGCCGGTCTCCGGTCCGAATGCAAAGTGCCCAGGGCCGCCACCAGCTCCCCGGCGTCCCTGCGCTCTCCCCTGTCTGCTTTTTTTTTTTTTTTTTTTATTGATTTTGAACAATGGGATCTCTGTCTGTCTCCGATTAAACCACGTGGATCCGCCTTCCTTCCTCTTTTTATTGCTTCAATCACCCAGCCCCCCTCCCCCAGGTTTTTTTTTTTAACCTTTTCTCTTTAAAAAAAGGAAAAAAAAAAAAACTTTCCCAGACCCCACAAACTGATCACTGCCGATTTTCAGACCCTACCTGGTTGGAGTGATGAGAAACCGGAGAGAAAAAAGGAAGAGAAGCAACTAAAAGATGGATCGGAGGGCTTTTTTTTTTTT
>NC_037668.1:44958510-44969575 GCF_003255815.1 Theropithecus gelada
AAAAAAAAAAAAAAAAAAAAAAAAAAAAAAGCTATCTTCTGCAGAGGTTCCATCTTCCCTGCCGGTGGGCAATATGGATGTATAGCCATGAGACTAGAAAAAGAGAAGCTGGCCGGGCACGGTGGCTCACACCTATAATCACAGCATTTTGGTAGGCTGAGGCAGGCAGATCACCTGAGGTCAGGAGTTTGAGACCAGCCTGACCAACATGGGGAAACCCTGTCTCTACTAAAACTATAGAAATTAACCAGGCATGGTGGCAGGCACCTGTAATCCCAGCTACTCAGGAGGCTGAGGCAGGAGAATCGCTTGAACCTGGGAGGCGGAGGTTGCAGTGAGCCGAGATCATGCCACTGCACTCCAGCCTGGGTGACAGAGTGAGACTCCATCTCAAAAAGAAAAAGAGACAGAGGCACAAACAAAGTTCAGGTCCCACAGCTGTTCATCCAGCGTCGATTGCGAAATGAAGCCCAGCAGGCGGGCGACTTTTGGGTGAGGTCAAGAACCATGAGAGTTGGAATGGACGAGAAAAACCAAGGCTTTGGGCCCAGCTACAGAACTGTGTCATTTGCCGGGAAGGTTAATGACAAGGCCAGAAGGAGTGCCGCCTGTTTAATGTATCAAGTGGCCCTGGTGGCTGGGAATCATTGCATTTCAGGCCACGTCATGTCATGCAAAACCATAATAACCCTTTGAAAAATGAAGAAATCGATCCCGTGGGGAGTCCCTACAGTGCCAAATATCTGGACTATCTGATTTTCACATTCACTAAGTGGCCTGAGTCAGCCAGATGAAGCGGAGGAGTTCTTAAATAGAACCAAGATGCTCTGGTGTGCACTGAGCTCTTACCTTGCGCCAGACATTGGGCCAAGCACTCCCCGTAAAAAGCTGGTTTAATCTTCATAGCATCCATGCAACATGGATACTGTTGTGGGACCCTGTATTAGTTTGCTAGGGCTGCCATAACAAAGTACCACAGACAGCGTGGCTTAAAATCAGAACCTTGTTTTCTCACAGTTCTGAAGGCTGTGAGTCCAAGACCAAGGTCAGCAGGGTTGGTTTCTTCTGCGGCCTCTCTCCATGGCCTGTAGATGCCACCTTCTCTCTGTCTTCACGTGGTCTTCCCTCTGAGTGTGTCTGTGTCGTCAGCTTTTCTTATAAGGATACCAGCCACATTGCATTAGGGCCAGTGTCATGACCTCTTTTTAACTTTATTACATCTTTTGAGACCCAATTTCCAAACACAGTACAGTCATGTTCTGAGATACTGGTGGTTTGCACTTCAACATGTGAACTCGGGGGTACATATTCATTCCCTAATAGTCCATTTTACAGATCTGGAAACCAAGACATAAAGAGGTTAAGAAAGGTGTTCACAGTCTCACAGGTGGGAATGGTGAAGCCAAGATTTCAACGTAAGTAGCTCAACTCTGCACCCATGAACCCATTCTTTCTTTTCTTTCTTTCTTTTTTTTTTTTTTTTTTTTTTGAGATGGTGTCTTGCTTTGTCCCTCAGGCTGATGGTGTCTTGCTTTGTCCCTCAGGCTGGACTGCAGCCTCAGTCTCCTGGGCTCAAACAGTTCTCCAGTCTCAACCTCCGGAGTAGCTGGGACTATATGCGTGTGCTATCGTGCCCAGCTAATTTTTAAATTTTTGGTAAGAGATGAGGGCTTGCCGTGTTGCCCAGGCTGATCTTGAACTCCTGAACTCAAGTGATCCTCCCACCTCGGCCTCCCAAAGTACTGGAATTACAGGCGAGAGCCAGGTTGTCGATTTTCCTTTTGTTGTTGTTATTTTATTTATTTATTTATTTATGTATTTATTTATTTATTTATTTCAGACGGAGTTTCACTCTGTCACCCAGGCTGGAGTGCAATGGCACCATCTCAGCTCACCACAACCTCTGCCTCCCAGGTTCAAACGATTCTCCTGCCTCAGCCTCCCAAGCAGCAGGGACCACAGGCATGTGCCACCACACTGGGCTAATTTTGTATTTTTAGTAGAGACAGGGTGTCTCCATGTTGGTCAGGCTGGTCTTGAACTCCCAACCTCAGGTGATCTGCCGGCCTCAGCCTCCCAAAGTGCTGGGATTACAGGCGTGAGCCACTGCACAGGGCCAAGACAGTCATTTCTGTGTCCACTAGTTGCCCTGCAAAGTATCATTTTCTAGCTAGAATCCAATCTTCCTTTAAGGAATGAGAAAACTAAGACCCAGGGAAGCTGAGCTGTCTCCAAGTCTGAATCGAATGGAGGGGGACCATATGTCCACGCCCTCGAGGCTGTGGCTCAGTCCCTGCAGCTCTGACAACGAAACCACTCATTATTTTTCATCTTCTCGGTGGTTTAAATCACTGTTATTATGCACGCATTTTTCAAAAGAGTGCATTCCTTACTAAACCTCATTAAATTTCTCGAGACTTGAGCTGGTTCCCCTTCCTTGCTTCAGAGGGAAGGAGGGAATTTGGCTGACACAGAAGCATTTTCCTCCCATACCATCGCCACCTGATGCTGTGTGTCCAAAACAGGGTGTTTGGGATGTCTGGGCAACCTGTCTGATACAGAGGGAGTTTCCAGATGACTCACAGAGCAGGGATGGCACAGGTGACCCCACAATCTCAAGCAGGGCCCTTCTGGGGCAGCTGAAAAGGGTGGCCTAGAGCAAGAGATAGCTCTGGAAGTGTTTGGGTTCAAATCCCAGCTCTAGCTGGTTGTGGTGGCTCATGCCTGTAATCCCAGCACTTTGGGAAGCCGAAGGAGGATGATCACTTCAGGTCAGGAATTTGAGACCATCCTGGTCAACATGGTGAAACCCTATCTCTACTAAAAAATACAAAAACTATCTGGGCATGGTAGCATGTGCCTGTAGTCCCAGCTACTCTGGAGACTGAGGCAGGAGAATCGCTTGAACCCGGGAGGCAGAGGCTACAGTGAGCTGAGATGGCACCATTGCACCCCAGCCTGGGCGACAGAGTGAGACTGTGTCTCAAAAACAAACAAACAAATCAGCCGGGCGCGGTGGCTCACGCCTGTAATCAAGCACTCTGGGAAGCTGAGGTGGGTGGATCACGAGGTCGGGAGTTCAAGACCAGCCTGGCCAAGATGATGAAACCCCGTCTCTACTAAAAATACAAAAATTAGCCGGATGTGGTTGCGGATGCCTGTAATCCCAGCTACTCGGGAGGCTGAGGCAGAGAATTGCTTGAACCCGGGAGGCGGAGGTTGCAGTGAACCAAGATCACACCATTGCACTAAAGCCTGAGCGACAGAGCGAGACTCCGTCTCAAAAAAAAATCTTGTTTTAGACCAGAAAAAGCAGCTAAAAATAATACATGAGGAAGGTCCTGGCTCACATCAGTAAGATAGTTTCAAGTTTACAAAGCACATTCATCTTCCCTGTTGGGCCTCACGACCAGTTGCTGAGGACATGGGTCACGGATTATTATGTCCATTTTATAGTATGGGAAACTGAGACTCAGAAAGGTCAAGGGTCTTACCTTTTAACTTTTCTGTCTCCCTTTATTAGACTTGAAGCTTCGAGAGGGAGGGCTCAGACTTACCTTGTTTCCTGCTATGTCCACAGGCTCAAACACAGCTTCCAGAACATAGTATTTGTTCAGCAAATATTCTGCAGATGAGTGTAGTAATGAAGCCATCTTCACAAGTTAACAAGAAATCCAAGCAGAAAGAATGTTATAATTAAGCATTAATCAGGATTCACTTTGACCCACTTCGTTATAACCAAAAGTCACCTAGCGTTAGATATTGACTATTTGTATCCCCATTATTCCTACAGATAGGAATTTTTTTTTTTTTGGATGGAGTCTCACCCTGTTGCCCAAGCTGGAGTGCAGTGGCATGATCTCAGCTCACTGCAACCTCTGCCTTCCGGGTTCAAGCAACCCTCATGCCTCAGCCTCCTGACTAGTTAGGATTACACGTGCACACCACCACACCTGGCTAATTTTTGTATTTTTAGTAGAGATGGGGGTTTTGCCATGTTGCTGAGGCTGGTCGTGAACTTCTGACCTCAGGTGATTCGCCCACCTCAACATCCCAAAGTTCTGGGATTAGAGGCATGAGCCACCGCACCCGACCTCTATAGATAGGATTTCTGACATTAGAATCATAAGGATTTTGTTTAAATATTGTTTACAGCCAGAGGGACACAGTGGGTCATGCTTGTATCCCAAAACCTGGGAAGGCCAAGGCAGGAGCATCTCTTGAAAATGGGAGTTTGAGACCAGCCTCGGCAACATAGCGAGACCCTGTCTATACACAAAATTAAAAATAGAAAATTAGGCCGGCGTGGTGGCTCATACCTGTAATCCCAGCACTTTGGGAGGCCGAGGTGGGTGGATCACGAGGTCGGAAGATAGAGACCATCCTGGCTAACACGGTGAAACCCCGTCTCTACTAAAAATACAAAAAATTAGCCAGCCTGGTGGCAGGCGCCTGTAGTCCCAGCTACTCAGGAGGCTAAGGCAGGAGAATGGCAGGGACCCTGGAGGCGGAGTTTGCAGTGAGCCAAGATCACGCCACTGCACTCCGGCCTGGGCGACAGAGACTCCATCTCTAAATCAATAAATAGGCCGGGTGCTGTGGCTCATGCCTGTAATCCCAGCTTTTTGGGAGGCCGAGGTGGGCGGATCACAAGGTCAGGAGTTTGAGACCAGACTGACCAACATGGTGAATCCCTGTCTCTACTAAAAATACAATAATTAGGCGGGGGTGGTGGTGGGCACCTGTAATTCCAGCTACTCAGGAGCCTAAGGCAGGACAATCGCTTGACCCCAGGAGGCAGAGGTTGCAATGAGCCAAGATAGTGCCACTGCACTACAGCCTGGATGACAGAGCAAGACTCTGTCTCAAAAAAAAAAAAAAAAAAAAATAGAGAAAAGGCTGGGCTCGGTGGCTCATGCCTGTAATCGCAGCACTTTAGGAGGCCGAGGCAGGTGGATCATGAGGTCAGGAGATCGAGACTATCCTGGCTAACACGGTGAAACCCTGTCTCTACTAAAAATGCAAAAAATTAGCCTGGCGTGGTGGCAAGCACCTGTAATCCCAGCTACTAGGGAGGCAGAGGAAGGAAAATCGCTTGAATCCAGGAGGCACAGGTTGAAGTGAGAGGAGATTGCGCCACTGCACTGCACTCCAGCCTGGGCAACAGAGCAAGACTCGCTCTCAAAAAAAAAAAAAATTAGCCAGGCGTGGTGGCGGATGCCTGTAGTCCCAGCTACTCGGGAGGCTGAGGCAGGAGAATCCCTTGAACGTGGGAGGCAGAGGTTGCAGTGAGCCAAGATGACGCCCTGCACTCCAGCCTGGGCGACAGAGTGAGACTCCATCTCAAAAAAAAAAGAAAAAAAAAGAAAAAAAACCCTAACTCCACACTCCTCAAGGAGATGGATTTGAGGTTTCTTCCTGTCTCCTCCGTCAGTAGCCCTGTGATTGAACCTCTTTGTCTGCTGCAACCCGGTGTCTTAGGGTTTAACTTGCCACGTACTGGACGAAGGACCTGTTATGGCTACAGTGATCCCCAAGGTGATAAAACTAACCTGTAGCAGAGTTTGGGTGAACATCCCTGGCACTTTTTTTTGTTGGAACAAGATCTAGCAAATTCCAACAAATGATAGGAGGGAATTTGTGATAAATGCTCTGAGAACTTCAGGAAAAGGAGAGGCCAAATTCAACCTTCGAGTTAAGAATGTTTTTTACCTTTGAGCCTCAGTGAAGCAAAATGTTATTTCCCCACCATTCAGATTTCATTCTGCTCATCAGTGGACAGATGATACAAAAATTCTACTCAATTACTACTATTATTTTAGAATTCGTTATAAAACAATAAAGCATTTGTGCCAGGTGTGGTGGCTCATGTTTATAATACCAGCACTTTGGGAGGCTGAGGAGGGTGGATCACTTGAGCCCAGGAGTTCAAGACAAGCCTGGCCAACATGGTGAAACCCTGTCTTTACTAGAAATACGAAAATTGTCCAGGTGGTGGTGCACACCTGTAGTCCCAGCTACTTGGGAGGCTAAGGTGGGAGGATCACACTTGAATCCAAGAAGCGGAAGTTCCAATGAGTGGAGATTGAACCACTGCACTCCGGCCTGGGCA
Organism: Theropithecus gelada; assembly: GCF_003255815.1. NCBI lineage: Eukaryota > Metazoa > Chordata > Mammalia > Primates > Cercopithecidae > Theropithecus > Theropithecus gelada. The sequence continues at coordinate 44,964,623 of NC_037668.1, forward strand.
GCATGGCAAAACCCCATCTCTACAAAAAATACCAAAAAAAAAATTAGAAAAAGAAAAAAACAATAACGCATTTGTGAAAATTTGTTTTCTCTCATTATATGAATCCCACATACAGCCATGTCCTTGGGCTTGACTCTTGGCTCACAAAGGCTAAAATATTTCCTTTCTAGGCCTTTACAGAAAAAGCCTGCCAAACCACTCTTTTTTTTTTTTTTTTTTTTTTTTTTTTTTTTAGGTAGGGTCTCACTCTGTCACCCAGGCTATAGTGCAGTGGTGTGATCAGGGCTCATGGCAGTCTTGAAATCCTGTGCTCAAGAGATCCTCGTGCCACAGCCTCCTGGGTAGCTGAGACCACAGGCATGCACCACCATGCCCAGCAAATTTTTATTTATTTAAGAGATGGAGTCTCACTCATACCGCCCAGGCTAGAGTGCAGTGCCGTGATCTCAGCTCACTGTAACCTCTGCCTCCCGGGTTCAAGGGATTCTTCTGTGTCAGGAGTAGCTGGGATTACAGGCACGCGCCACCATGCCCAGCTAATTTTTGTATTTTTAATAGAGACAGGGTTTTACATGTTGGCAAGACCGGTCTCAAACTCCTGACCTCAAGTGATCTGCCTGCCTCGGCCTCCCAAAGTGCTGGGATTACAGGCATGAGCCACTGCGCCTAGCTGCCCAGCTAATTTTTAAATGTTTTTGTAGAGACAGGATCTCACTATGTTGCCCAGTCTGTGTTTTGTTTCTTTTTTTTTTTTTTTTTTTTTTTTTTTTTTTTTTTTTTTTTTTTTTTGAGACGGAGTCTCGCTCTGCCGCCCAGGCTGGAGTGCAGTGGCCGGATCTCTGCTCACTGCAAGCTCCGCCTCCCGGGTTCACGCCATTCTCCTGCCTCAGCCTTCCGAGTAGCTGGGACTACAGGCGCCCGCCACCGCGCCCGGCTAGTTTTTTGTATTTTTTAGTAGAGACGGGGTTTCACCATGTTAGCCAGGATGGTCTCGATCTCCTGACCTCGTGATCCGCCCGTCTCGGCCTCCCAAAGTGCTGGGATTACAGGCTTGAGCCACCGCGCCCGGCCTTCTTTTTTTTTTTTTTTTGAGACGGAGTCTCTCTGTGTTGCCCAGGCTGGAGTGCAGTGGCCAGATCTCAGCTCACTGCAAGCTCCGCCTCCCGAGTTTTTACGCCATTCTCCTGCCTCAGCCTCCCGAGTAGCCGGGACTACAGGCGCCTGCCACCTCGCCCGGCTAGTTTTTCGTATTTTTTAGTAGAGACGGGGTTTCACCGTGTTAGCCAGGATGGTCTCGAACTCCTGACCTCGTGATCCGCCCATCTTGGCCTCCCAAAGTGCTGGGATTACAGGCTTGAGCCACCGTGCCCGGCCTTGTTTCTTGATCTGAGTGCTGGTTACATGAGGTATTAAGTTTGTGAAAATTTATTCCGCTGTACATGTATGATATGCGGGCTTTATCTATGTATCTATCTATCTATCTGTCTATCTATCTACCTACCTATCTATCCATCCATCCATATACTATGCCTCAGTGAAAAGTTTAACACCGGCCAGGTGCAGTGATGTGCACCTGTAATCCCAGCACTTTGGGAGGCGTAGGCAGGTGGATTGATTGAGGCCAGCAGTTCGAGACCAGCCTGGGCAACATGGCAAAACCCCATCTCTACTAAAAATACAAAAATTAGCCAAGCATGGTGGTGCATGTCTGTAATCCCAGCTACTCAGGAGGCTGAGGTGGGAGAATCCCTTGAACCCAGGATGGGGAGGTTGCAAAAAAAAAAGGCTGGACACGGTGGCTCATGCCTGCAATCCTAGCAGTTTGGGAGGCTGAGGCAGGCAGATCATCTGAGATCGGGAGTTTGAGACCAGCCTGACCAACATGGAGAAACCCCGTCTCTACTAAAAATACAAAATTAGCCTGGCGTGGTGTCGCATGCCTGTAATCTCAGCTACTCGGGAAGCTGAGGCAGGAGAATTGCTTGAACCCGGGAGGCGGAGGTTGCTGTGAGCCGAGATCGCACCATTGCACTCCAGCCTGAGTGAAACTACGTTTTTTTTTTAAAAAAGGAATATGCCCTCTGCTGGCCGGGTGCGATGGGTCATGCCTGTAATCCTAGCACTTTGGGAGGCTGAGGCAGGCAGATCACCTGAGGTCAGGAGTTCGAGACCAGCCTGGCCAACATGGTGAAACCCCGTCTCTACTAAAAATACAGAAATTAGCCGGGCATGGTGGCAGGCACCTGTAATCCCAGCTACTCGGGAGGCTGAGGCAGGAGAATCCCTTGAACTCGGGAGGCGGAGGTTGCAGTGAGCCAAGATTGTGCTATTGCACTCCAGCCTGGGGGACAAGAGTGAGACTTCGTCTTAAAAAAAAAAAAAAAACAACTACCCTCTGCTCTTGAGGGGCTTCCATTCCTGTGGGCAGCATCCTTTATCTTCAGACCCTCCACTGTGTTCCTACCACCCAGCCATCCACCTTAGGATCCAGGCACTCCTGAATGTTAACTTTCCCCACACCAACCAAACATATACCCCAGAAAGAATGCCATCCCATGGCAAGACTTCGTGTCTAGAGCCTATGCTCACCGTCTGTCAGACTCCTATTCACCCTTCAAAGCCCTTTCCAAGGCTTCCCAGAAGCCTTCCCTGATTTACCAATAATGAGGATAGGGATGATGATATAGAGCAGGGATTATTGTTACAAACCTCAGTTCACAGAATAGAAAACTGAGGCCCAGAGAGGTAAAGTATCTAGTCCAAGGTTGAACAACTTTTTTTTTTTTTTGAACAGAGGTAATGTAGGGTTTGAATGCAGGTCCTCCTAATATCAAAGTCAGTGATCTCAGCCACACACACTACTGCTTCCATAACAGAGGAATATTTTCACACATCTGTGTTCCAAGTTTTGAATCTGGCCAGACACAGTGGCTCACGTCTGTAATCCCAGCACTTTGGGAGGCTGGGCTGGCAGGTCAAGTAAGGTCGGGAGTTTGAGAGCAGCCTGGACAACAGGATAAAACACGGTCCCTGCTAAAAATACAACAATTAGCCTGGAGTGGTGGCTTGTGCCTGTAATGCCAGCTATTCGGGAGGCTGAGGTAGGAGAATCACGTGAATCCAGGAGGAAGAGATTGCAGTGAGCTGAGATCACGCCGCTGCACTCTAGCCTGGGCAACTGAGCAAGACTCTGTCTCAGAAAGAAAAAAAAAGGTTTTGAGTCCCTATCAGGTGCTTCGTAAATTACAACGTCATGAAATCTTCATAACAGCCAAGTCTGGGTAAATGTTATAATACCTTGGGGCATGTATTATTATTGTTATCATTACTTTTTTTTTTTTTTTTTTTGAGATGGAGTTTTGCTCTTATCTCCCAGGCTGGAGTGCAATAGCGTGATCTCGGCTCACGGCAACCTCTGCCTCCTGGGTTCACACTGTTCTCCTGCCTCAACCTCCCAAGTTGCTGGGATTACAGGCGCAGGTCACCATGCCTGGCTGATTTTTTTTTGTTTGTTTTTCTGAGACAGAGTCTCGCTCTGTCGCCCAGGCTGGAGTGCAATGGTACAATCTCAGCTCACTGCAACCTCCACCTCCCAGGTTCAAGAGATTCTCCTGCCTTAGCCTCCCCAGTAGCTGCGACTACAGGTGTGCACCACCACGCCCAGCCACTTTTCGTATTTGTAGTAGAGATGGGGTTTCACCATGTTGACCAGACTGGTCTTGAACTCCTGACCTCAGGTGATCCACCCACCTCAGCCTCCCAAAGTGCTGGGCTTATAGGCATGAGTCATCGTGCCCGGCCTGTTTTTACCATTGCTGTTTTATAGGTGCTCAGAGAGATGACCTAAGTTCCCAGAAGTCACACACCGGAAAGTGGCAGAGCCGGATTTAACCCAGGCTTGTGGAATCCCAGAGTCTATACCCTTCCCTTCGCTGTGTCACAGCTTCCTCTAAGGACCCAGTGAAACCCAAGTTCTCTGGGTGTGATTCACTCCCTGGAGTCCTCCGCCATCCAGAGGGTGGGTTCCGGAGTTGCCTCCTTCTCTGCGTCCCAATTGGATTCCTCAGAGCCACCGCCTTCCTCCTGCCCAGCTCAGTGCAGGGTGCTCCGGGGCCTGGCGCCTGAAGGATGTGCAGTCAGTGGCGTGACAGTGAGTGGGAGGGGCCTCTGATCATCCACCAAGTTCAAACCTGCTTTGCCTGGCATGACCCTCAGCTAGGCAGCCCGGACTCTCCAGATGCTAGCCTGGCCGTGCCAGATGCCAAGGAGGATGCTTCAGGCAAAATCCCCACATGCAAGATGCTGGCTTCCCAGGGGCTCCTCCAGGGTGGCAGGTGACAGGCATGCACCCTCGGGAGGGGACATCGGAGCTCTTCAGCCAAGCAACTCTGCTCAGAGAAAAAAGAAAAATCTTCAAGTCATCGGGAGTGCCTCAAAGCAGAAACCTCAACCTGAAATATAGACCGCATTAAACCTGGCCACTAATGCTTGCCACACCTTGCATTAGAGAAAGGCTGCTTTCCAAACCATTTTATGCGTGTGTTAAAAACCATTTTTGGGGCCGGGCGCGGTGGCTCAAGCCTGTAATCCCAGCACTTTGGGAGGCCGAGACGGGCGGATCACGAGGTCAGGAGATCGAGACCATCCTGGTTAATATGGTGAAACCCCGTCTCTACTAAAAAAGTACAAAAAAAAACTAGCCGGGCGAGGTGGCAGGCGCCTGTAGTCCCAGCTACTCGGGAGGCTGAGGCAGGAGAATGGCGTGAACCCGGGAGGCGGAGCTTGTAGTGAGCTGAGATCCGGCCACTGCACTCCAGCCTGGGCGACAGAGCGAAACTCCGTCTCAAAAAAAAAAAAAAAAAAAAAAACCATTTTTGGGCCGGGCGCGGTGGCTCACGCCTGTAATCCCAACACTTTGGGAGGCCGAGACGGGCGGATCACGAGGTCAGGAGA
>NC_037668.1:44969608-44981366 GCF_003255815.1 Theropithecus gelada
AAAAAAAAAAAAAAAAAAAAAAAAACCATTTTTGGGCCGGGCGCGGTGGCTCACGCCTGTAATCCCAACACTTTGGGAGGCCGAGACGGGCGGATCACAAGGTCAGGAGATCGAGACCATCCTGGCTAACACGGTGAAACCCCGTCTCTACTAAAAAATACAAAAAACTAGCCGGGCGCGGTGGCAGGCGCCTGTAGTCCCAGCTACTCGGGAGGCTGAGGCAGGAGAATGGCGGGAACCGGGGAGGCGGAGCTTGCAGTGAGCTGAGATCCGGCCACAGCACTCCAGCCTGGGCGACAGAGCGAGACTCTGCCTCAAAAAAAAAAAAAAAAAAAAAAAAAAAACCATTTCTGGCCGGAGTGCAGTGGCTCACACCGGATCGCCTGAGGTCGGGAGTTCCAGACCAGCCTGGTCAGCATAGTAAAACCCCCTCTCTACTAAAAATACAAAAATTAGCCAGGTGTGGTGGCAGGCGCCTATAGTCCCAGCTACCAGGGAAGCTGAGGCAGGAGAATCCCTTGAACCCGGGAGGCGGAGATTGCAGTGAGCCAAGATCGCACCACTGCACTCCAGCCTGGGTGACATAGTGAGACTCTGTCTCAAAAAAAAAAAAAAGAAAGAGAGGAAGGAAGGAAGGAAGGAAGGAAGGAAGGAAGGAAGGTCGGTCGGTCTGAATTGATGACTAATCACAGGACTTTTCAGTAGTTAGGAATTTTTTTTTTTTTTCTTTCAGGCTAGATTCCCCAAAGTAGAATTTCTGGGGTAAAGGGCATGACTTTTTTTTTTTTTTTTTTTTTTTCAAAAGACGGAGTCTCACCCTGTCGCCCAGCCTGGAGTTCAATGGCACCATCTCAGCTCACTGCAACCTCCACCTCCCAGGTTCAAATGATTCTCCTGCCTCAGCCTCTGGAGTAGCTGGGATTACAGGCACACATCACCACGCTTGGCTAATTGTTTGTATCGTTAGTGGAAATGGGGTTTCACCATATTGGCCAGGCTGGTCTCGAACTCCTGACCTCGTGATCGGTACACCTCGGCCTCCCAAAGTGGTGGAATTACAGGTGTAAGCCACCACGCCCGGCCATGGGCATGACTATTTTTAAGACTCTTGATGCAAACTGCACACCCAAAGAGCAAGTGGTGCTTCCTACCTGTCAAAAGCAGTGCACAGCAGGACCCTCTCAGGTCCTGACATCAGTGTTGCATTTAAAATTCCTAACACCTAGCCAGACACAGTGGCTCATGCCTTTAATCCCAGCACTTTGGGAGGCTGAGGCAGCAGATCACTTGAGGTCAGGATTTCGAGAGCAGTCTGGCCAACATGGTGAGAGCCCATCTCTACTAAAAATACAAAAATTAGCCAGCCGTGGTAGCGGGTGCCTACAATTCCAACTACCCAGGAGGCTAACACAGCAGAATCACTTGAACCCAGAAGGCAGAGGTTGCAGTGAGCTGAGATTGCACCACTGTACTCCAGCCTGGGCTACAGAGCGAGGCTCTAAGTAAATAAATAAATAAATAAAAATAAAATTTCGAACACATCTTTATTGAACACATGAAAGGAAGAAGAGTTTGTTGTGATTTTTCTTTTTGAGACAGCGTCTCCTTCTGTCACCCAGGCTGGAGTACAGTGTTGCAATTGTGGCTTACTGCAGCCTCGACCTCCTGGCCTCCTGCCTCAGTAGTTGGAACCACAGGCACATGCCACCACACCTAATTTTTACACATTTTTGTAGAGATGAGGTTTCACCTTGTTGCCCAGGTTGGTCTTGAACTCCTGGACTCAAGCAATTCTCGCACCTTGGCTTCCCAAAGTGCTAGGAATACAGATGTGAGCACCATGCCAGGCCCCCTTTTGCATATCTTAACTTTAACTTTGTTTGTTTGTTTGGAGATGGAGTTTCATTCTGTCGCCCAGGCTGGAGTACAGTGGTGTGATCTCAGCTCACTGGCAACCTCCGCCTCCCGGGTTCCAGCAAGTCTGTTCTCTCAACCTCCTGAGTAGCTGGGATTACAGGCATGCGCCACCACACCCGGCTAATTTTTGCATTCTTAGTAGAGATAGGGTTTCGCCATGTTGGCCAGGCTGGTGTCAAACTCCTGACCTCAGGTGATCCACCCACCTCGGCCTTTCAAAGTGCTGGGACTACAGGCGTGAGCCACCGTGCCCGACAAACTTCTTTATATATGCCTGCCAACAAAGAGTCTAACCCTGTAAAATATTTGAAGAGATTTATTCTGAGCCAAATATGAGTGACCATGGCCTGTGACACAGCCCTCAGGAGGTCCTGAGAACGTGTGCCCAAGGTGGCTGGAGCACAACTTGCTTTTATACATTTTTGAGAGACATGAGACATCAATTACATTTAAGAACTACGTCGGCTTGGTCTAGAAAGTTAGGACAACTTGAAGCAGGGTGGGGTTGCTTCCAGGCTATAGGTGAATTTAAACACTTTCTGGTTGACAATTGGTTGAATTTGTCCAAAGACCTGGGATTCATAGAAAGGGAATGTTCAGGTTAAGATAAATATTGTGAGCCCAGGCACAGTGGCTCACACCTGTAATCCCAGCACTTTGGGAGGCCAAGGCAGGCAGATCACCTGAGGTCAGGAGTTTAAGACCAGCCTGACCAGCATGGAGAAACCCTGTCTCTACTAAAAATACAAAATTAGCCAGGCATAGTGGTACATGCCTGTAATCCTGGCTACTCGGGAGGCTGAGGCAGCAGAATCGCTTGAACCCTGGAGGTGGAGGTTGTGGTGAGCCGAGATCATGCCATTGCACTCCAGTCTGGGCAGCAAGAGCAAAACTCTGTCTCAGAAAAAAAAAAGATAAATATTGTGGACACCAAAGTTCTTTTGAAGTCTTATAGTGGCTGCTCTTAGAGACAATACATGGCAAATGTTTTCTATTCAGATCTTAGTTAATCTCTATAGGATCTGGGAGGGTCTGGAAGGAAAAGATCTAGCTATGTTTTTTTTTTTTTTTTTTTTTTGAGACGGAGTCTTGCTCTGTTGCCCAGGCTGGAGTGCAGTGGCCGGATCTCAGCTCACTGCAAGCTCTGCCTCCCGGGTTCACGCCGTTCTCCTGCCTCAGCCTCCTGAGTAGCTGGGATTACAGGCGCCCGCCACCTCGCCCGGCTAATTTTTTTTTTTTTATTTTTAGTAGAGATGGGATTTCACCATGTTAGCCAGGGTGGTCTCGATCTCCTGAACTCGTGATCTGCCCGTTTCGGCCTCCCAAAGTACTGGGATTACAGGCTTGAGCCACCACGCCTGGCCAATCTAGCTATGTTAATAGAGATTCTTCACAGAGGCAAATTCTCCCTCGCAAAGAACAGCTTTGTAGGAACATTTCAAAATATGACAAAGAAACATGTTTTGGGGTCAAATATTTTGATTTTCTTCCTTATCTCATAATGTTATGCCAGCGTCAGTCAGGTTGGAAAGTCAGTCACAATACCTAGGGTTAAATAAAACCCATCTGATGAGAATTTATGATTTGTAGGGCATGGCTCCCCAGACCCCTTAGATAGGAATTTGGGCAAGATAGAAACCAGAGTTGAGGCCGGACGCGGTGGCTCACGCCTATAATCCCAGCGCTTTGGGAGGCCGAGGCAAGCGGATCACAAGGTCAGGAGATGGAGACCATCCTGGCTAACACGGTGAAACCCCGTCTCTACTAAAAATACAAAAAATTAGCCGGGTGTGGTGGCGAGCACCTGTAATCCCAGCTACATGGGAGGCTGAGGCAGGAGAATGGCATGAACCCGGGAGGGAAAGCTTGCAGTGAGCCGAGATCGTGCCACCGCACTCCAGCCTGGGCAACAGAGCAAGACAATGTCTCAAAAAAAAAAAAAAAAAAAAAAAAATCAGAGTTTAGTCCTCATGCCTCACATATGTGCCCAGGAAGTAGGTACTCTTGAAATCCCCATTTCACAGATGAGAAAATTATGGTGGAGTATGAGAGGCTTGGCCAGGGACAGTATAAGAACAGGCACAGGCCAGGTGCAGTGGCTCATGCCTGTAATCCCAGCACTTGGGGAGGCCGAAGTTGGTGGATCACCCGAGGTCATGAGTTCAAGACCAGCTTGGCCAACATGGTGAAACCCTGTCTGTACTAAGAATACAAAAATTAGCTGGGGATGGTGGTGTGCACCTGTAATCCCAGCTACTTGGGAGGCTGCGGCAGGAGAATCTCTTGAACCTGGGAGGTGGAGGTTGCAGTGAGCTGAGATCGCAACACTGCGCTCCAACCTAGGCAACAAGAGCAAAACTCCATCTCAAAAAAAAAAAAAAAGAAAAGAAAAGAAAAGAGAGAACAGGCACAGGTAGAGATGATTAAACAGCAGTGAGAGCTCAGAATCTTGAGGAAGGGAGAAGGAAAGCGGGTAGGGCGTGTACCCATCTTCGATTCTTTGACTGCAACCCTATTCATTAGACCAACAAAAGACAGATTAACAAGAGAAAAATAAACAGAAGTTGATTATGACACTTGTACATGGGAGTACTCAGAGGTGAGTGACTCAAGAGGGTGGTTAGAACTGCGGTTTATATAGCATCTTTTTTTTTTTTTTTTTTTTGAGACGGAGTCTCGCTCTGTTGCCCAGGCTGGAGTGCAGTGGCCGGATCTCAGCTCACTGCAAGCTCCACCTCCTGGGTTTACGCCATTCTCCTGCCTCAGCCTCCCGAGTAGCTGGGACTACAGGCGCCCGCCACCTCGCCCGGCTAAGTTTTTTTTTGTATTTTTTAGTAGAGACGGGGTTTCACCGTGTCAGCCAGGATGGTCTCGATCTCCTGACCTCGTGATCCGCCCGTCTCGGCCTCCCAAAGTGCTGGGATTACAGGCTTGAGCCACCGCGCCCGGCCAATATATAGCATCTTAACAAAAGAAGAATACATTTTAGGGAAGTGAAAAGAGGAAGGGAAAGGACTGTTTCTAGGGCAGCAAATCCTGAGAGGGTCAATATACGGGGGATGAATGGAAGATGGGAGCTAGGAGTGGAGTCGCTTAAGTCTACTCCTCTGGGCCCCAGGCAGTTTAGGGTCTAGAGGTGTCTCTGGGATCCACTTTTGTCCTTCCTGGTGGTTTTTTTTTTGGCGGGGTGGGCACATTTGTAAATTTATGTCTTGCTTTTTGGCAGCTATGGGAAGGGCAGAGAGCTTTTCTTCTCTTTTTTTTTTTTTTTTTTTTTTTGAGACGGAATCTTGCTCTTGTTGCCTAGGCTGGAGTGCAATGGTGCAATCTCAGTTCACCACAACCTCCACCTACCGGGTTCAAGCAGTTTTCCTGTCTCAGCCTCCCGAGTAGCTGGGATTACAGATGCGTGCCACTAAGCCCAGCTAATTTTTGCATTTTTAGTAGAGATCGTTTTTTTTTTTTTTTTTTTTTTGAGGTGGGTTTTCACCATGTTGTCCAGGAAGGTCTCGAACTCCTGACTTCCTGATCCACCCGCCTCGGCCTCCCAAAGTACTGGGATTACAGTCGTGAGCCACTGTGCCTGGCTTGCTTTTCTTTCTTTTCTTTTTGAGACGCATTTTGGTCTTGTTGCCCACGCTGGAGTGCAATGGTGCTATCTCGGCTCAATGCAACCTTCTCCTCCAGGGTTCAAGCAATTCTCATACCTCAGCCTCTCGAGTAGCTGGGATTACAGGCATGTGCCACCACGCCCGGCTAATTTTATATTTTTAGTACAGACGGAATTACTCCATGTTGGTCAGACTGGTCTCAAACTCTCGACCTCAAGTGATCCACCCGCCTTGGTCTCCCAAAGTGCTGGGATTACAGGTGGGAGCCACTGACCCTGGCAGAGAGAGCCTTTCTTATATCTACTTCTTCTCATTTGCTTTCAGCTCAACAGGATCCTCATTGCAAAGTGGCATGTTTTGGGCTATTGTATCTGTCAACCTTCAAAGGAGTCTGAGAAGCGGGGCCCAGAACAGGTGGGTGGGATTCGGGAGGGAAAGTAGATTTGCTCAGGTTCAGGGGCAGGGAGCGCTGTCCCATCTTCAGGGAGATCCCATCCGATCTCCATCTCATCCCCTGCCTTGCTGGAAGGTTCCCCGCACTGTTCCTGACTCAGGGGCCCAGTCCAGTTTCTTTTTTTTTTTTTTTTCCCCCTTTGGACAGAGTCTTGCTCTGTCACTTAGCCTGGAGTGCAGTGTCATGATCTCCACTTACTGCAACCTCTGCCTCCAGGGTTCAGGTAATTATCATGCCTCAGCCTCCCAAGCAGCTGGGATTACAGGTGTGTACCACCACGCCCAGCTAATTTTTGTACTTTTAAGTAGAGATGGGGTTTCCATGTTGGCCATGCTGGTCTCGAACTTCTGATCTTAGATGATCTGCCTGCCTCGGCCTGCCAAAGGGCTGGGATTATAGGCATGAACCACTGCACCCGGCCCTGGCTCTCATTTCTGAGCTACATTGAGCTACTGAACTTCTCTGTGCCTTACTTTCCCCTTCTGTAAAACGGGAATAACAAATTCTTGACCTCAAAGTCTTCTTCTAAGTATTAAATAATTTTTTTATTTTTTAAATTTTTGCCATGCAAAGTGGCTCATGCCTGTAATCCTAATACTTTGGGAGGCAGAGGCGGGTGGATCACCTGAAGACAGGAGATTGAGACCAGCCTGGCCAACATGGTGAAATCCCATCTGTACTAAAAACACAAAAATTAAGTGGGTGTGGTAGTGCATGCCTGTAATCCCAGCTACTTGGAAGGCTGAGGCAGGAGAATCGCTTGAACCCGGGAGGTGGAGGTTGCACTGAGCTGAGATCACACCACTGCACTCCAACCTGGGCAACAGAGTGAGACTCCATCTCAAAAAAATTAATAATAATAATAATAAAATTTTTTAAAGAATAGAGACAGGGTTTCTTCATGTTGCCCAGGCTGGTCTCGAACTCCTGAGCTCAAACTACCCGCCTCAGCCTCCCAAACTGATTAGACTACAGGCGTCAGCCACCGTGTCCGGCTTTAAGTATTAAGTAATATCTATAATGCACTTCTCATGCAGCCTGCCTGGCACACAAGAGCCCATTCATGTATCCCTTTATAAATTCCATAACCAGCTCCTTCAACCTGTGAGAAAACTTGCCAACAACTCTCAAAGCAGATGTTGAGTTTTCCTGGCATCTTGTGAGCACACTTTATCATAAAAAACAAAAACAGAATGCCTCTGCTATGTTACATACTGATATGACATTTCTTCTTCTTTTTTTTTTCTTTGAGACAGAGTCTCGCTCTGTCGCCCAGGCTGGAGTGCCGTGGGCGATCTCGGCTCCCTGCAAGCTCCGCCTCCCGGGTTCACGCCATTCTCCTGCCTCAGCCTCCCGAGTAGCTGGGACTACAGGTGCCGCCACCACGCCCGGCTAATTTTTTGTATTTTTAGTAGAGACGGGGTTTCACAGTGTTAGCCAGGATGGTCTTGATCTCCTGACCTCGTGATCCACCCGCCTCGGCCTCCCAAAGTGCTGGGATTACAGGCGTGAGCCACCGCGCCCGGCCTTTTTTTTTTTTTCCTTGAGACAGAGGGACTCACACTCTGTTGCCCAGGAGGTTGGAGTGCAGTGGCACGATCTTGGCTCACTGCAACCTCTGCCGCCCAGATTCAAGCGATTTTCCTGCCTCAGCCTCTCGAGTAGCTGAGATTACAGGCGTGCACCACCACGCCCGGCTAATTTTTTGTATTTTTAGTAGAGACGGGGTCACACCAGATTGGTCATCCTGATCTCGAACTCCTGACTTCAGGTGATCCACCCACCTCAGCCTCCCAAAGTGCTGAAATTACAGGCCTGAGCCACCGTGCTCAGCAATGTTTCTTCATTCTTTTAAACGATGAGGCGTGATGTACACATAAAATGCATGCACACATTTTAAGTGTACAGTTCATGATTCTTTTTTTTTTTTTTTTCTTTTTTGACACAGAATCTCTCTCTGTCACCCAGGCTGGAGTGCAGTGGTGTGATCTCTGCTCACCACAACCTTCGCCTCCTAGGTTCAAGCGATTCTCCTGCCTCAGCCTCCCAAATAGCTGGGACTACAGGCATGCCCCCACCACACTCAGCTAATTTTTGTATTTCTAACAGAGATGGGGTTTCACCATGTTGGCCATGCTGGTCTCGAACTCCTGACCGCAAATGACCTGCCCGCCTCAGCCTCCCACAGTGCTGGGATCTCAGGCATAAGCCACCACGCTCTGCCCTGACTCTTGAGAAATACGAGCATTCATCTAACTGTCATATGTGGAGCATGTCCAGGCCCCAGGGGTGTTTCCTCCAGCTCCTTTGCTATCTCTCATCTCCCACCCTCTTCCCCCGGGCAACCTCTGTTCTGATTTCTATCACTATGGCTCAGTTTTGCTTGTTATAAAACTTTATTTGTTTATTTATTTATTTAGAGGCAGAGTCTCACTCTGTCACCCAGGCTGGAGTGCAGTGGCACCATCTGAGCTCACTGCAACCTCCGCCTCCCAGGTTCAAGCGATTCTCCTGCCTCAGCTTCCTGAACAGCTGGGATTACAGGTACGTGCCACAATGCCTGGCTATTTTTTGTATTTTTTGGTAGAGACCGGGTTTCACCATGTTGGCCATGCTGGTCTCTAACTCCTGAGCTCAAGTGACCCACCCACTTTGGCCTCTCAAAATGCTGGGATTACAGGCATGAGCCACTGCGCCTGCCCTTATTTATTTTTTTGAGATAGGACCTCACTGTCTCACTATCTGCCCAGGCTGGATTGCAGTGGCAAGACCTCTACTTACTGCAACCTTTGCCTCCCGGGTTCAAGCTGTTCTCATGCCTCAGCCTCCAGGGTAGTTGGGATTACAGGCGTGCGCCACCATGCCCAGCTAATTTTTGTATTTTTAGTAGAGACGGGTTTCTCCCTGTTGGCCAGCCTCGTCTCGAACTCCTGACCTCAGGTGATCCGCCCGCCTTGGCCTCTCAAAATGCTAGGATTACAGACGTGAGCCACCGCACTATGCCAAATCCACCCCTTTTTATTGATGAGAAGTTTTTCACAGTGCACAGGACAGGGGAGGAAGCTGGAGCCCTCTCCTGTACCAAGAGGCAGGTTAAACAGAGAAAAACAAAACAAGTTGATTAAGACGTTTACCTTATGTATACGTGGGGGAAGCCCAGAGAAACGGGAAATCTCCAAGAAGTGGCTTAAATGCTATCTTCAACTAACATGAAGAAAGGCGTGGGGGTGCTGGATGTGGTGGCTCAGGCCCCTAATTCCTGCACTTTGGGAGACAGAGGCGTGCAGATCACCTGATGTCAGGGGTTCGAGACCAGCCTGGCCAACATGGTGAAACCCCCGTCACTACTAAAAATACAAAAATTAGCCAGGCATGTTGGCGGGCACCTGTAATCCCAGCTACTTGGGAGGCTGAGGCAGGATAATTGCTTGAACCCGGGAGGCAAAGGCAGTGAGCCGAGATCAAGCCACTGCACTCCAGCCTGGTGACAGAGCCAGACTCCAAAAAAAAGGAGACATGGCGCAGTGGCTCAATCCTGTAATCCCAGCACTTTGGGAGGCCCAGGTGGAGGCCAAGGTGGGTGGATCACCTGAAGTCAGGAGTTGGAGACCAGCCTGGCCAACATAGTGAAACCCCATCTCTCCTAAAAATACAAAAATTAGCTGAGCGTGGTGGTGGGCACCTGTAATCCCAGCTACTTGGGAGGCTGAGGCAAAAGAATTGCTTGAACCCGGGAGGTGGGGCGGAGGTTGCAGTGAGTCCAGATGGCGCCACTGCACTCTAGCCTGGGAGACAGAGCGGGACTCCTTCTCAAAAAAAAAAAAAAGAAAGAAAGGTGTGTGGGGGTGGAGGGCAGCAATGGAGAGATGACCAGGAAAAACAGCTCAGTGAACAAGGGTTTGTTATGCAGATTGAAACTGATGATTTCTCCATTGATAAGAGTTTCTAGTAATTTAGAGTCATCCTTCTCTTCCTGATATGGAGAGGGAGATACCCTCACAAATGGAGGTTTCCTTTGGAGATGCAAATTTCCCTTACAAAAGAGTAACTCCTACTCTGTTTTTAGAGCTTCTCTTGTGTCTGCAGTTTCTCAAAATAATCAGCTCTAAATAATCCTTATGCCAATGAGGCGTATTTTGGGGTGGCATATTCTGGTCTCCTGCAGTCTTATTTTGGGGTGGCATATTTCTGGCCTCCTGCAAGTTTTCCACACTGTACAGATATACCACAATTTGTTTATCC
This sequence comes from Theropithecus gelada, assembly GCF_003255815.1. Classification (NCBI taxonomy): domain Eukaryota; kingdom Metazoa; phylum Chordata; class Mammalia; order Primates; family Cercopithecidae; genus Theropithecus; species Theropithecus gelada. Next base: position 44,979,833 of record NC_037668.1, read on the forward strand.
ATTCTCCTGTTGATGGAAATTTGGATTCTTTCCAGTTTGGGGCTCTTGTGCACACAGCAGCGATGAATATTCAGGTAAAAGTCTTATGTAGCCACATGGTATCAATTCTCATATAAATATCTAGGAGTGAGATTGGTAAGTCTTATGTTGTGTGGATTGGAAATTGACAAACTATTTCCAAAGAGGCTGTACTATATTACATCCTCACCAGCAAATTATGAATGTTCTGTTTGCACCTAATCCTCTACAACACTTGATATTGTAAATCTTTTTTTTTTTTTTCCAGTCAGAATCTCCCACTGTCACGTAGGCTGGAGTGCAGTGGCACAGTCTCGGCTCAGTGCAGCTTCAACCTCCAGGGCTCAAGTAATCCTCCCACCTCAGCCTCCAGAGCAGCTGGGACTATAGGTGTGCACCACTATGCTTGGCTATTTTTTTTTTTTTTTAATTTTTAAATTTTTTTTTTTTTTTTTTTGAGACGGAGTCTTGCTCTGTGCCCCAGGCTGGAGTGCAGTGGCGCGATCTCGGCTCACTGCAAGCTCCGCCCCCCCAGGTTCACGCCATTCTCCTGCCTCAGCCTCCCAAGTAGCTGGGACTACAGGCGCCCACCACCTCGCCCAGCTAATTTTCTTGTATTTTTAGTAGAGACGGGGTTTCACCGTGTTAGCCAGGATGGTCTCGATCTCCTGACCTCGTGATCCGCCCGTCTCGGCCTCCCAAAGTGCTGGGATTACAGACTTGAGCCACCGCGCCCGGCCAATTTTTAAATTTTTTGTAGAGACAGAGTCTCACTGTGTTGCCCAGGCTGGTCTTGAACTCCTGGGCTCAAGCAATCCTCTGGCCTTGGCCTGCCAAAGGGCTGAGATTACAGGCATGAGTCATGGTGTTTTGGCAAAATGTTTAAAATTATAACCATTCTAGTAGAAGTGATTATGATTTTAATTTGATCATTGTGATTTAATTTGCATTTCCTTGATAACTAATGATATAGAACATCTTTTCATATACTTATGGCATACTCATCTACTTTGTTTTGTGAAATGTCTGTTCAAGTGTACTGCCCATGAAAAAAAATGGGCTGGGTGTGGTGGCTCATGCCTACAATCCCAGCACTTTGGGATGCCAACAAGGGAGGATCACTTGAGAACAGGAGCTCCAGACCAGCTTAGGCAACGTAGTGAGACCTAGTCGCTACAAAACATTTAAAAATTAGTCAGGCATGGTGGTGGATATCTGTAGTCTCAGCTACTCAAGAGGCTGAGTTCGTAGGATTGTTTTAGGCCAGGAACTCAAGGCTACAGTAATCTATAATTGCACCACCGCAGTCTAGCCTGGGCAATAGAGCAAGACCCTCTTTTCTTTTTTTTTTTTTTTTTGGAGACAGAGTCTTGCTCTGTCGCCCAGGCTGGAGTGCAGTGGCCGGATCTCAGCTCACTGCAAGCTCCGCCTCCCGGGTTCACGCCATTCTCCTGCCTCAGCCTCCCGAGTAGCTGGGACTACAGACGCCCGCCACCTCGCCCGGCTAGTTTTTTGT
>NC_037668.1:44986194-45017730 GCF_003255815.1 Theropithecus gelada
TCCTCGGCTTCCCAAAGTGCTGGAATTATACATGTGAGCCATTGTGCCTGGTGGAGACACTATTTTTTTAAAAAAAGAACTTGGCCGGGCTCACACCCTGTAATCCCAGCACTTTGGGAGGCCGAGACGGGCAGATCACGAGGTCAAGAGTTCAAAACCAGACCAGCCTGACCAAGATGGTGAAACCCCATCTCTACTAAAAATACAAAAATTAGCCAGGCATGGCAGCACACGCCTGTAGTCCCAGCTACTTGGGAGGCTGAGGCAAAAGAATCGCTTGAACCCGGGAGGTGGAGATTGCAGTGAGCCGACATCACGCCACTGCACTCCAGCCTGGGCAACAGAGGGAGGGAAACTCCGTCTCAAAAAAAAGAAAAAAAAGAATTCTGTTTTTGTGTAAGGTGTGAAATATGGGTCCAGGTTAATTATTTCATTTATTTATTTATTTTTTGAGACAAAGTCTCGCTCTGTCACCCAGGGTGGAGTGCAGTAGTGCGATCTGGGCTCACTGCAACCTTCACCTCCTGGGTTCAAGCAATTCTCTTGTCTTGGCCTCCAAGTAGCTGGGATTACAGGTACGTGCCATCACACCTGGCTAATTTTTGTATTTTTAGTAGAGACAAGGTTTCACCATGTTGGCCAGACTGGTCTCGAACTCCTGACCTCAGGTAATCCACCTGCCTTGGCCTCTCAGAGTGCTGAGATTACAGATGAGAGCCACTGTGCCTGGCCTTCAGTTTAATTTTATCCTCACATGGATATCTGGTTGTCCCAGCACCCTCTGTTGCACTGAACTATACCTGTAATGGTTAATTTCATTTGTCAGCTTGACTGGACCACAAATTCTCCCAACTGTCAGAAGCATTTGAACCAGAGTAACTCCATCTTGAATAGGAGCTGGGTAAAGTAAGACTGAAACTTACTGGGCTGCATTCACAGATGGTTAAGGCATTTTTTTCTTTTCTTTGAGACAAGAGTCTCTCTCTGTTGCCCAGGCTGGAGTGCAGTGGCGTGATCTCTATCTCCCGGGATCAAGCAATTCTTGCACTTCAGCCCCCCGCGTAGCTGGGACTACAGGCATGCATCACTACACCTGGCTAATTTTTGTATTTTCGGTAGAGACTGGGTTTCACTGTGTTGGCCAGGCCGATCTTGAACTGCTGACCTCAAGGGATCCACTGGCCTGGGCCTCCCTAAATGCTGGGATTACAGGCCTTTGCCACAGCACCTAGACCATTTAAGGCATTTTAAGTCACAGCATGATATAGGAGATTGGCACAAGATACAGATCATAAAGACCTTACTGATAAAACAGGTTTGCAGTAAAGAAGCCAGTTAAAACTCACGAAAACCAAGATGGCAATAAGAATGACCTCTGGTTGTCCTCACTGCTATACTCCCACCAGTGCCATGACAGTTTACAAATGCCGTGGCAACGACAGGAAGTTACTATGTAAGGTCTAAAAAGGAGAAATGTGAATAATCCACCTCTTGTTTAGCATATAATTAATAAATAATCATCAAAAGGGGCAACCAGCAGCCCTCGGGGCTGCTTTGCCTATGGAGTACCTATCTGTTCCTTTACTTTTCTTTTTTTTTTTTTTTTTTTTTTTTTTGAGACGGAGTCTCGCTCTGTCGCCCAGACTGGAGTGCAGTGGCCGGATCTCAGCTCACTGCAAGCTCCGCCTCCTGGGTTCACGCCGTTCTTCCGCGTCAGCCTCCCGAGTAGCTGGGACCACAGGCGCCCGCCACCTCGCCCGGCTAATTTTTTGTATTTTTTAGTAGAGACGGGGTTTCACCGTGTTAGCCAGCATGGTCTCGATCTCCTGACCTCGTGATCCGCCCGTCTCGGCCTCCCAAAGTGCTGGGATTACAGGGTTGAGCCACCGCGCCCGGCCTGTTCCTTTACTTTTCAAATAAACTTGCTTTCATTTTACTCTACAGACTCACCCTGAATTCTTTCTTGGGAGAGATCCAGGAACTTGGGGGTTCTGCATCAGGACCCCTTTATGGTAACAAGAACTTTGGTCAAATATTATTCTGAAGTTGGGCATGGTGGTTCATGCCTGTAACCCCAGCACTTTGGGAGGCTGAGGCGGGTGGATCACCTGAGGTCAGAAGTTCAAGACCAGCCTGGTGAACATGGTGAAACCCTGTCTCTACTAAATATACAAAAATTAGCCAGGCGTGGTGGCAGGCGCCTGTAATTCCAGCTACTCGGGAGGCTGAGGCAGGAGAATGGCGTAAACCTGGCAGGCAGAGCTTGCAGTGAGCCGAGATCGCGCCACTGCACTCCAGCCTGGGTAACAGAGCAAGACTCTGTCTCAAAAAAAAAAAAATTCTTTTTAAAATTAGCCAACTGTGGTCATGTGTGCCTGTGGTCACTACAGTCTCTGGGATTGTAGGAAACACCAACAAGCCTAGTTAATTTTTTTTAATTTTTTGTAGAGATGGGGTCTGGCTATGTTGCCCAGGCTAGTCTTGAACTCCTGGCTTCAACTGATCTTCCTGCTGTCATGACCACCTGAAGTGTTGTGATTACAGATGTGAGTCACTCTGTCTGCTGGCATAAGTTTTGTTATGTGTTAGGATCTACAATGATATCCTTTCATTCCTGATATTAGGAATTTGTGTTTTTTACTTTTTAATTTATATTTATTTATTTATTTATTTATTTTTGAGATGAAGTCTCACTCTTTTTTTTTTTTTTTTTTTTTTTTTTTTTTTTTTTTTTTTTTTTTTTTGAGACTGAGTCTGGCTCTGTCGCCCAGGCTGGAGTGCAGTGGCCGGATCTCAGCTCACTGCAAGCTCCGCCTCCCGGGTTTACGCCATTCTCCTGCCTCAGCCTCCGGAGTAGCTGGGACCACAGGCGCCCGCCACCTCGCCCGGCTAGTTTTTTGTATTTTTTTAGTAGAGACGGGGTTTCACCATGTTAGCCAGGATGGTCTCGATCTCCTGACCTTGTGATCCGCCCGTCTCAGCCTCCCAAAGTGCTGGGATTACAGGCTTGAGCCACCGCGCCCGGCGAAGTCTCACTCTTGTCCCCCAGACTGGAGTGCAATGGCACAACCTCGGCTCACTGCAACCCCCACCTCCTGGGTTCAAGCCATTCTCCTGCCTCAGGTTCCTGAACAGCTGGGACTACATGCACGGGCCACCATGCCCAGCTAATTTTTGTATTTTTAGTAGAGACAGGATTTCACCATATTGGCCAGGCTGGTCTTGAACTCCTGACTCGTGATCCACCTGCCTTGGCCTCCCAAAGTGCTGGGAGGAGAGGTGTGTGCCACCGTGCCAGGCCTACTTTTAAATTTTTTTATTTTTATTTTTTGAGACAGAGTCTTGCTCTGTCACCCAGGCTGTAGTGCAATGGTGCAATTTTGCCTCACTGCAACCTCCACCTCCCAGGTTCAAGCGATTCACCAGCCTCAGTCTCTGAGTAGCTGGAATTACAGGCATGCGTCTCCACGACCGGCTAATTCACTTTTGTATTCTTGATTAGTCTTGCTTGAGGTTTATCAATGTTGTGAATATTTTCAAATAACCAACTTTTGTGGGTTTGTTTGTTTGTTTTGAGACAGAGTCTCGTTCTGTCGCCCAGGCTGGAATGTAGTGGCAGGATCTCAGCTCACTGCAACCTCTGCCTCTTAGGTTCCAGTGATTCTCCTGCCTCAGCCTCCCAAGTAGCTGGGATTACAAGCATGAGCCACGTCTCTTGGCTCAACTTTTGTTTTTGATAATTTTTTTCTATTTTCTTCTTTCTTCTAATTCATTGATTTCTGATCTTTATTACTTCTTTCTTTCTTTTCTTTTTTCTTTTTTTTTTTTAGATGCAGTGTCGCTCTGTTGCCCTGGCTGGGGTGCAATGGTGTGATCTCGGCTCACTGCAACCTCCGCCTCCTGGGTTCCAGCGATTCTCCTGCCTCAGCCTCCCAAGTAGCTGGGACTACAGGTGCGCACCACGATGCCCCGCTAATTTTTGTTATTTTTTAGTAGAGAGAGGGTTTCACCATATTGGCCAGGCTGGTCTCGTACTCTGGACCTCGTGACCCACCCACCTTGGCTTCCCAAAGTGCTAGGATTACAGGCATGCCACCACGCCTGGACAATTTATGTATTTTTAGTAGAGATGGGGTTTCACCATGTTGGCCAGGCCGGTCTCAAACTCCTGACCCCAAATCATCTGCCCGCTTCAGACTCCCAAAGGGCTGGGATTACAGGTATGAGAGATCACGCCCTGCCGTCTCTTATAAATATTAAAATAATACAGAGGATCACTGAAGGGAAAGTAGAAAAATACAGAAAAGGTTGGCCGGGCACAGTGGCTCACACCTGTAATCCCAGCACTTTGGGAGGCTGATGCAGGTGGATCACGAGGTCAAGAGATCGAGACCATTCTGGCCAACATAGTGAAACGTCTCTACTAAAAAATACAAAAACTAGCTGGAGGTGGTGGCACGTGCCTGTAGTCCCAGCTACTTTGGGAGGCTGAGGCAGGAGAACTGCTTGAACCCGGGAGGTGAAGGTTGCAGTGAGCTGAGATTGCCCTACTGCACTCCAGCCTGGCAATAGAGCGAGACTCCATCTCAGAAAAAAAAAAAAAAAAAGTTACAGAAAAGAAGTTGAGGGAGAAGAAAGGTTGTCCATTGACACTTCACTTCGTAAATTGTTTTTTCCATTTATAGCAGCACTTTCTAGAAGCCTTCAAACCTAAGTGTTGTATTTCACCACAAGGGGCTCTAGTGAGCTGAAGCTGATAAAAGATCCTGAAGTTGGAATGGCCAGGACCTCAGCAGAGATTAATGGAAGAAGTTTTCCTGATCAATGAGCAGTAGGACCAACTGTGTTCAGACCTGCAGACCCATTCGTTCCTCTCCCGGGCACTGGTTTTCCAGGCCTCATTTGCAGAGTGCAACTGACTCCCTTTTCAGCCTTGAAACCCGCTGACTCTGCCTCAGGAACCACAGTTGTGTTTCTCTGCTACTCTGCATTTTGGCCTGAGCATGGACTCAGCGTCGGCATGTTTTGCTTTGGTGGCCTTAATTTTTCTTGTTTTTTGGGACAGGGCCTTGCTTTGCCACCCAGGCTGGAGTGCAGTGGTGTAATCTTGGCTCACTGCAACCTCTGTGTCCTGGGTTCAAGTGATTCTCCTGCTTCTGTCTCCCGAGTAGCTGGGATAACAGGCGCGCACCAACACACTGGGCTAATTTTTGTATTTTTAGTAGAGACAGGGTTTCTTTTTTCTTTCTTTATTTTTTATTTTTTATTTTTTTCCGAGACAGATTCTCGCTGTGTTGCCCAGGCTAGAGTGCAGTGGCGTGATCTTGGCTCACTGCACACTCCGCCTCCTGGGTTCACACCATTCTCCTGCCTCAGCCTCCCGAGTAGCTGGGACTACAGCCGCCCGCCACCATGCCTGGCTAATTTTTTGTATTTTTAGTAGAGACAGGGTTTTACCACGTTAGCCAGGATAGTCTTGATCTCCTGACCTCGTGATCCGCCTGCCTCGGACTCCCAAAGTGCTAGGATTACAAGCATGATCTACCGCACCTGGCCTTTCTGTTTTTTTTGAGAGTTTCACTCCTGTTGCCCAGGCTGGAGTGCAGTGGCATGATCTTGGCTCACTACAACCTTCACCTCCTGGGTTCAAGCGATTCTTCTGCCTCAGCCTACCAAGTAGCTGGGATTACAGGCGTGCACCACGATGTCCAGCTAATCTTTGTATTTTTAGTAGAGATGGGGTTTCACTATGTTGGCCAGGTTGGTCTTGAACGCTTGACCTCATGTGATCAGCCTGCCTTGGCCTCCCAAAGTGCTGGGATTACAGGCATGAGCCACCGTGCCTGGCCTTGTGCTTTTCCTTTTTTTGTTGAGGGGATGGAGTTTCACTCTTGTTGCCCAGGCTGGAGTGCAACGGTGGGATTTTGGTTCACCACAACCTCTGCCTCCCGGGTTCAAGCGATTCTCCTGCCTCAGCCTCTCGAGTAGCTGGGATTACAGGCATGGGCCACCACACCCAGCTAATCTTGTATTTTTAGCAGAGACAGGGTTTCTCCATGTTGGTCAGGCTGGTCTCGAATTCCTGACCTCATGTGATCTGCCCACCTCGGCCTCCCAAAGTGCCCGGCCTTTTTTAAAAATTTTAAACAGGCCGGGCGCGGTGGCTCAAGCCTGTAATCCCAGCACTTTGGGAGGCCGAGACGGGCGGATCACGAGGTCAGGAGATCGAGACCATCCTGGCTAACATGGTGAAACCCCGTCTCTATTAAGAAATACAAAAAACTAGCCGGGCGAGGTGGCGGGCGCCTGTAGTCCCAGCTACTCGGGAGGCTGAGGCCGGAGAATGGCGTGAACCCGGGAGGCGGAGCTTGCAGTGAGCTGAGATCCGGCCACTGCACTCCAGCCTGGGCGACAGAGCGAGACTCCGTCTCAAAAAAAAAAAAAAATAAAAATAAAAATAAAAATTTTAAACAAAAATGAAAGTGTCACTATGTTGCCCGGGCTGGTTTTGAACTCCTGGGTTCAATGGACCCTCCCAAAGTGCTGGGATTATTACATAACCTTTAGCACAAACCGACTGTGTAAGTGAAATGAAGCTAATAAATTCCATCACTCTGAGCTTCCCGTTGCTGGAGCTAACAATGCCCACTTCCCAAGAAGGAATAAAATAATGTGTGGTAAGTACCTGATTATCCCTAGAAAAAGCACAAGGCCTTGGCCGGACACGGTGGCTCACACCTGTAATCCCAGCACTTTGGGAGGCTGAGGCGGGCAGATCACCTGAGGTCGGGAGTTTGAGACCAGCCTGACCAACATGGAGAAACCCTGTCTCTATTTAAAAAATACAAAATTAGCCGGGCATGGTGGCACATGCCTGTAATCCCAGCTACTTGGGCGGCTGAGGCAGTAGAATCACACGAACCCGGGAGGCGGAGGTTGTGGTGAGCCGAGATCACACCATTGCACTCCAGCCTGGGCAACAAGAGCGAAACTCCATTGCCAAAAAAAAAAAAAGGTTGGGGCCGGGCGCGGTGGCTCAAGCCTGTAATCCCAGCACTTTGGGAGGCCGAGACGGGTGGATCACGAGGTCAGGAGATCGAGACCATCCTGGCTAACAGGTGAAACCCCGTCTCTACTAAGAAATACAAAAAACTGGCCGGGCGAGGTGGCGGGCGCCTGTAGTCCCAGCTACTCGGGAGGCTGAGGCCGGAGAATGGCGTGAACCCGGGAGGCGGAGCTTGCAGTGAGCTGAGATCCGGCCACTGCACTCCAGCCTGGGCGACAGAGCGAGACTCCGCCTCAAAAAAAAAAAAAAAAAAGGTTGGGCTCAGTGGATCACTCCTGTAATCCCAGCACTCTGGGAGGCCAAGATGGGTGGATCACGAGGTCAGGAGTTCAGGACCAGCCTTGCCAAGATGCTGAAACCCCACCTCTACTGAAAATACAAAAAGTGTAATCCCAGCTAATTGGGAGGTTGAGGCAGGAGAATCGCTTGAATCTGGTTGGCAGAGGTTGCAGTGAGCTGAGATCGCACCACTGCATTCCAACCTGGGTGACAGAGCAAGACTCCATCTCAAAGAAAACAAAAAACAAAAATTTATTTAGAAACAGGTTTTGCCATGTTGCCCAGGGTGGTCTTGAACTCCTGAACTCCAGAGATCTTCTCGCCTTGGCCTCCCAAAGTGTTAAGATTATAGGCATGAACCACCATGCAGCTTGAGACACCATGTCTATAAAAAATTACAAAATTAGCTGGGCATGATGGCATGGGCCTGTAATCCTGTTTAGGAAGCTGAGATGGGAGGATTGCTTGAGCCCAGGAGTTCAAGGTTATAGTGAGCCATTATTACACCACTGCTGTCCCGTTTGGGCGACAGGGTGAACTCTGTTTCAAAAAAACGCAATAGTAATAATACAATAATATAGGTAGCTTGTACGAGGACTTACTAGGTACTGGCAAAGTTATCATCACAACACTATGAGACGGGCACTGAGGAAAGAAAAATCCCTCACAGCAGTCTAATCTATGTGAGGAATGTAAAATTTATCAGGCCCAGAGAGGCACTAGTTTGGGACTTCAGTCCCACTCCTACCCCCCCAGCCCTGGGGGCAATTGTTTAGAGGCATTTCTTTCCTAACTTCTTCACCCATTATCTTCCTGTTCCTGGAATTTGTGATAACTAAGAACACCGTATAGCTGATCAATAGTTTATGTAACTTTCATGCAAATTATTGGTAAAAACTTAGGAATTCACTCTTCTTTTTCCTCAAAAACTCACCTTATTCCGTTAATTAATTTATATATATATATATATCTTTTTTTTTTTTTTTTTTTTGAGACAGAGTCTTGCTTTGTCACCCAGGCTAGAGTGCATAGAGTGCGGTGGCATGATCTCAGCTCACTGCAAACTCTGCCTCTCGGGTTCAAGTGATTCTCCTGCCTCAGCCTCCCGAGTGACTGGGATTACAGGCATCTGCCACCGTGCCCGGCTAATTTTTGTATTTTTTTTTTTTTTTTTTGAGACGGAGTCTCGCGCTGTGTCACCCAGGCTGGAGTACAGTGGCGCGATCTCGGCTCACTGCAAGCTCCGCCTCCCAGGTTCAGGCCATTCTCCTGCCTCAGCCTCCGAGTAGCTGGGACTACAGGCGCCCGCCACCACGCCCGGCTAGTTTTTTGTATTTTTAGTAGAGACGGGGTTTCACCATGTTAGCCAGGATGGTCTCGATCTCCTGACCTCGTGATCCGCCCGCCTCGGCCTCCCAAAGTGCTGGGATTACAGGCTTGAGCCACCACGCCCGGCCTAATTTTTGTATTTTTTAGTAGAGATGGAGTATCGCCATCTTGGCCAGGCTGGTCTCGAACTCCTGATCTCATAATCCACCCGCCTCGGCCTCCCAAAGTGTTGGGATTACAGGCGTGAGCCACCGTGCCCGGTCTATTTATTTATTTATTTATTTATTTATTTATTTTTGAGATGGAGTGTTGCTCTGTCACCAGGCTGGAGTGCAGTGGCGCAATCTCGTCTCACTGCAACCTCCGCCTCCCAGGTTCAAGCGATTCTCCTGCCTCAGCCTCCCGAGTAGCTGGCACTACAGGCACAAGCCACCATGACCAGCTAATCTAATTTTTGTATTCTTTAGTAGAGACGGGTTTCTTTTCTTTTTTTTTTTTTGAGACGGAGTTTTGTTCTTGTTGCCCAGGCTGTCGTGCAATGGCGCGATCTCGGCTCACTGCAACCTTCACCTCCCAGGTTCAAGCAATTCTCCTGCCTCAGTCTTCCCAAGTAGCTGGGATTATAGGCATGCGCCACCAAGCCCAGCTAATTTTGTATTTTTAGTAGAGATGGGGTTTCTCCGTGTAGGTCAGGCTGGTCTTGAACTCCCGACCTCAGGTGATCCTCCCACATCGGCCTCCCAAAGTGCTGGGATTATAGGTGTGAGCCACTGTGCCCAGCCTAGAGACAGGGTTTCACTATGTTGGCCAGGATGGTCTCAATCTCTTGACCTTGTGAGCCACCCGCCCTGGCCTCCCAAAGTGCTGGGATTACAGGCGTGAGCCACTGCGCCCGGCCTATTTATTTTTTTTGGGGGAGACCAAGTCTCATTCTGCTGCCCAGGCTGGAGTGCAGTGGCGCAATCTCGGCTCACTGCAACCTCCGCCTCCCGGGTTCAAGCGATTCTCCTGCCTCAGCTCCCAGGTAGCTGGGACTACAGGCGTGAGCCACCATGCTGGGTTAATTTCTGTATTTTTTAGCAATACATGCAAATTTACCAATAATTTGCATGAAAGTAGAGAGGGGTTTCACCATATTGGCTAGGCTGGTCTTGAACTCCTGACTTTGTGATCCGCCTGCCTCGGCCTCCCAAAATGCTGGGATTACAGGCGTGAGCCACTGCACCCGGCCAAAAACCCTCTTTAACTGCTGTGAGTCAGACTGTGTATTCAGAACAGCCTGAATCTATGCTCCTGGGTTGCCATCCTGAAGCTCTGAGCTGGAATAAACTCTGTACTTAATCATAGTTTCTGAATTTTATTATATATGGTTGACAGCACTTTTCTTTTCTCTTTTTTCTCTTTTTTTCTTTTTTGAGATGGAGTCTTGATCTGTCACCCAGCCTAGAGTGCAATGACACTATCTTGGCTCACTGCAACCTCCACCTCCTGGGTTCAGGCAGGTGGATCACTTGAGGCCCGGAATTCGAGACCAGCCTGACCAATATGGCAAAACGCTGTCTCTACTAAAAATACAAAAATTAGCTGGGCATGGTGGCAGGCACCTGTAATCCCAGCTACTTGGGAGGCAGAGGCAGGAGAATCACTTGAACCCAGGAGGCAGAGGTTGCAGTGAGTCAAGACTGTACCTCTGCACTCCAGCCTGGGCAACAGAGCAAGACTCCATCTCAAAAACAAAAACCATAGCTGGGCGTGGTGGCACATGCCTGTAGTCCCAGCTACCAGGGAAGCTGAGGCAGGAGAATCGCTTGAACCCGGGAGGCAGAGGTTGCAGTGAGCTGAGATAGCGCCACTGCACCCCAGCCTGAGCAATGGAGCAAGACTAAGTCTCAAAAAAAAAAAAAAGGAAAAAAACAGAAAACAAAAAAAATCACAATGACGATGTGTGCTAGTAAAAGGAAAAAGTTGCATTGGAAACTTGTTAAAAATGGCAAGCAAGACTTATTCAAGTCTATTACAGTGGTGGAGAGATTGAACACAACCATGAATACAGCACAGACAGCTGAGGATTTATAGCCATAGGGGTGGAAAATTTTTTTTCAACTAGTCATTGTAGGTTATATGGCTGGGGCCTTGTACACTGGGCTGACAAAAGACAGATTGACAGAGAAAAACAGATGGTTTTGTTCACATGTGCATTACACATACACGTGGGAACACCCAGAGATAAGTAACTCAGGAGGGCAATTAGAAGGAGGGAGGCCAGGCATGGTGGCTCATGCCTGTAATTCCAAAGATTTGGGAGGCCAAAGACGGTGGATCACTTCGCCCCAGGAGTTTGAGATGAGCCTGGGGAACATGATGAAATCCTGTCTTTACAAAAACTAGAAAAATTAGTCAGGCATGGTGGCACCACCACGCCTATAGTCCCAGTTACTACTCAGGCTGAGGTGGGAGGATCACTTGAGCCCAGGAGGTGGAGGTTGCAGTGAGCCAAGATCACGCTACTCCATTCAGCCTGGGTGACACAGCGAGACCCTGTCTGAAAAAAGAAAAAAAAAAAAAAAAAGAAAGAAAAAAATAAGAACTGCGGCTTGTATAGTAGCTTAACAAAAGAGTAATCCTTTTTTTTTTTTTTTTTTTGAGACAGAGTTTCACTCTTATCGCCCAGGTTGGAGTGCAATGGTGTGGTCTCAGCTCACTGCAGCCTCTGCCTCCCGGGCTCAAGTGATTCTCCTGCCTCAGCCTCCCCAGTAAGTGGGATTGATTACAGGCACCCGCCACCATGTCCAGCTGATTTTTGTATTTTTAGTAGAGACAGGGTTTCACCATGTTGGCCAGGCTGGGCTTGAACTCCCAGGGATCTGCCCACCTTGACTTTCCAAAGTGCTGGGATTACAGGCATGAGTCACTGCTCCTGGTCAAGAGTAATACATTTTTATTTTATTTATTTATTTTTTTGAGATGGAGTCTCGCTGTCACCCAGGCTGGAGTGCTCTGTCACCCAGGCGATCTCTGCTCACTGCAACCTCCACCTCCCCGGTTCAAGCGAGTCTTCTGCCTCAGCCTCCTCAGTGGCTGGGACTACAGGTGTGTGCCACCACGCCCGACTAATTTTTGTACTTTTAGCAGAGATGGGGTTTCATCATATTGGCCAGGCTGGTCTTGAACTCCTGACCTCATGATCCACCCGCCTCGGTCTCCCAAAGTGCTGGGATTACAGGCGTGAGCCCCCGTGCCCGACGAGTAATACATTTTTAAAGAAGTATTTTTAGACAAGATGAAGGGAAATCACTTTGAGTTTCTAGTGCAGCAAATCATGAGAGGGTCAATATATAGGGGAACGAATGGAAGATGAGGGCGAGTTGGTCGATTGGTTATGTAGGCTCCTCCAGTGCCATTCCAGGCGGATAAGAATCTACAGCTGTCTCTGGGATTAACTTCAGTCCTTTCTAGTGGTCTTGAGGTGGGTACCTTAGTAAATTTATTTATCTATTTATTTATTTAGAGACGGAGTCTTGCTCTGTCACCTAGCCTGGAGTGCAGTGGTGCGATCTTAGCTCACTGCAACCTCTGTCCCCCAGGTTCAAGTGATTCTCCTGCTGCAGCCTTCTGAGTAACTGGGATTACCGGTGCACACCACTATGCCTGGCCAATTTTTTTAGTTTTAGTAGAGATGGGGTTTCACCATGTTGGTCAGGCTGGTCTCGAACTCCTGACCTCAGGTGATCCACCCGGCTTGGCCTCCCAAAGTGGTATGATTACAGGCGTGAGCCACCATGCCCAGCCACCTTTGTAAATCTACATCTTGCTTTTTGTCAACTAGGGGAAGGGCAGAGGGCTTTTCTTGTATCTGCTGCTTCTTAATTGGCTTCAGCTCAGCATGATCCTTATGCCAAAGCTGCATGTTTTGGCGTGACATATTTTGCCACTCTACCTAGCCAAGGAGCAGAGTGACGGAGGTGAATTATTTTATTTTATTTTATTAATTAATTTTTTTTTTTTTTTTTTTTTTGAGACAGAGTCTCACTTTGTTGCCCAGGCTGGAGTGCAGTGGCCAGATCTCGGCTCACTGCAAGCTCTGCCTCCCGGGTTTATGCCATTCTCCTGCCTCAGCCTCTGGAGTAGCTGGGACTACAGGCGCCCACCACCTCGCCCAGCTAGTTTTTTGGTATTTTTTAGTAGAGATGGGGTTTCACCGTGTTAGCCAGGATGGTCTCGATCTCCTGACCTTGTGATCCGGCCGTCTCGGCCTCCCAAAGTGCTGGGATTACAGGCTTGAGCCACCGCGCCCGGCAGAATAATTTTATTTTAACAGTGCCCCTGTCAGGAGGGGAAGCAAGGGCTCACCTGATTTATTCGTGATGTTTATTCGATCCCAGAGCCCAGATCTGGGAGATAGACCTGGCACTTTTTAAAATTTTTTCTGAGACAGAGTTTTGCTTTTGTTGTCCAGGCTGGAGTGCAATGGCTCGATCTCGTCTCACCTCCACCTCTGCCTCCTGGGTTCAAACGATTCTCCTGCCTTAGCCTCCCGAGTAGCTGGGATTACAAGCATGGGCCACCATGCCCGGCTAATTTTTTTGTATTTTTAGTACAGAAGGGGTTTCTCCATGTTCGTCAGGCTGGTCTGGAACTCCTGACCTCAGGTGATCCGCCCACCTCGGCCTCCCAAAGTGCTGGGATTACAGGTGTGAGCCACCATGCCCGGCCAGACCTGGCACATTTTTTTGCAAATGAGGGAAGGGGTGGTGATATGGTTTGGCTGTGTCCCCACTCAAATCTCATCTTGAGCTGTAGTTCCCATAATCCCCACATGTTGTGGGAGGGACCAGGTGGAGGTAATTGGATCATGGGGGTGGTTCCCCCATGTTATTCTTGTGATAATGAGTGAGTCTCTGGAGGTCTGATGGTTTTACAGGTGTCTAGCATTTCTCCTGCTGGCACTCCTCCTCTCTCCTGCTGCCTCGTTTTTTGTTTTTTTTTTTGAGACAGAGTCTCGGTCTGTTGCCCAGGCTGGAGTGCAATGGCATGATCTCAGCCCACTGCAACCTCCCGGGTTCAGGCAATTATCCTGCCTCAGCCTCCTGAGTAGCTGAATTTACAGGCACTCGCCACCATGCCTGGGTAATTTTTGTATTTTTAGTAGAGACGTGGTTTCACCATGTTGACCAGGCTGGTCTCTTGACCACCTGGTCTTGAACTCCTGACCTCATGATCTGCCCACCTCAGCCTTCCAAAGTGCTAGGATTACAGGTACGAGCCACCGTGCCCAGACTTTTCTTTTCTTTTGTTTTTTTTGAGAGGGAGTCTCGCTCTGTCACTCAGGCTGGAGTGCAGTGGCTTGATCTCTGCTCACCACAACCTCCATCTCCCAGGTTCAAGCGATTCTCCTGCCTTAGCTCCCAAGTAGCTGGGATTACAGGTGCTCTCCACCACGCCCGACTAATTTTGTATTTTTTAGTAGAGACGGGGTTTCACCATATTGGCCAGGCTGGTCTTGAACTCCTGACCTCGTGATCTGCCAGCCTCAGTCTCCCAAAATGCTGGGAGATCTGTATTTTTATTTTTTTTGAGGCGGAATTTCACTCTTGTTGCCCAGGCTGGAGTGTAAATGGCTCAATCTTGGCTTACCGCAACTTCTGCCTCCCGGGTTCAAGTGATTCTCCTGCCTCAGCCTCCTGAGTAGCTGGGATTAGAGGCATGTGCTACCACGCCTGGCTAATTTTGTATTTTTAGTAGAGACAGGGTTTCACCATGTTGGCCAGGCTGGTCTCGAACTCCCTACCTCAAGTGATCCCCCTGCCTCTGTCTCCCAAAGTGCTAGGATTACAAGTGTGAGCCACTGGGTCCAGCCTCTCCTTCTGCCTTGTCAAGAAGCATGTGTCTGCTTCCCCTTCCACCATGATTGTAAGTTTCCTGTGGCCTTTCCAGATTTGTGGAACTGAGTCAGTCAAACCTCTTTTCTGTATAAATTACCCAGTCTTGAGTATTTCTTCATAGCAGCATGAGAACGGACTAATACAGGTGGCCCATTTGTAAATTATTTTGATGGGAGGGGGCTGGGAACTGGAGGCGGGAGGAGGGGCAGATGAGAGGAAAAATGAAAAGGAAAGCGGTTTTTCAGAGTTAGGGCAAATGTCTCAGAATTAATTGAACCTTGTTTTCCTTTTTTTTTTTTGAGATGAACTCTCACTCTGTCACCTGGGCTGGAGTGCAGTGGTGGAATCTTGGCTCACTGCAACCTCTGCCTCCCTGGCTCAAGTGATCCTCCCACCTCAGCCTCCCAAGTAGGTGGGACCACAGATGTGTGCCACCATGCCAGGCTAATTCTTTTTTTTTTTTTTTTTGAGGCAGAGTTTTACTCTGTCGCCAGGCTGGAGTGCAGTTGGCGTGATCTCGGCTCACTGCAGCCTCTGCCTCCCGGGTTCAAGCGATTCTGTTGCCTCAACCTCCTGAGTAGTTAGTACTACAGGCACGTGCCACCACACCCAGCTAATTTTTGTATTTTTAGTAGAGATGAAGTTTCACCATGTTGGCCAGGATTATCTCCATCTCTTGACCTTGTGATCCGCCCACCTCACCTCCCAAAGTGCTGGGATTACAGGCGTGAGCCACTGTGTGCAGCCTAATTCTTTTTTGGAGAGACAGCGTTTCACCATATTGCCCAGGCTGATCTTGAACTCCTGAGCTCAAGCAATCATCTTGGCCTCCCAAAGTGTTAGGATTACAGGCGTGAGCCACCATGCCCAGCTGACCTTATTTTCCATAGGTACATGCCCCAGCATGACGCTTTCCAAAAGCCGCTTGTTGGAAGTACTTGTTGGCTTCAGGCACTGGGAATACAGCAGTGACCAATTCCAGTAAAGATCCCGTCCTCCCGGCCGGGCGCGGTGGTTCACGCCTGTAATCCCAGCACTTTGGGAGGCCGAGATGGGCGGATCACGAGGTCAGAAGATCGAGACCATCCTGGCTAACACGGTGAAACCCCGTCTCTACTAAAAAATACAAAAAACTAGCCGGGCGAGGTGGCGGGCGTCTGTGGTCCCAGCTACTCGGGAGGCTGAGGCAGGAGAATGGTGTGAACCCAGGAGGCGGAGCTTGCAGTGAGCTGAGATCTGGCCACTGCACTCCAGCCCTGGGCGACAGAGTGAGACTCCGTCTCAAAAAAAAAAAAAAAAAAAGATCCCGTCCTCCCAGGGCTTCCATTCTAATGTGGGGAAGCAGTCATTGAACAAAAGAGAGAGTGAACTGTGGGGTCTGTGAGGGAAGACCTCCGTTGCAGGGAAAGTTTACAATTGCAGGTGTGGATGTGGCCAGAGAAGATTTCACTGGGAAAGAAGCATTCAGGAGGCCAGCAGGTGCAAAGACCTTGAGACAGAAGTGTGCCCATTGTAGTGTGCCCATTGTGTTGAGGCTACACAGGCAAGGGAGCTGGTATGACTGGAGTGAAGTGAGAAGTGATGGGGAGGAGATGAAGAGGGAGAGGTAAGGGGTGCAGGGTGCAGGACCTTTTACCTGTGGAATGCACTGAATGGAGGGGACATCACTTGTCTTATTTATGTATGTATTTATTTATTTATTGAGACAGAGTCTTGCTGTGTTGCCCAGACTGGAGTTCAGTGGCACAATCTCGGCTCACTGCAACCTCCGCCTCCTGGGTTCAAGCGATTCTCCTGCCTTAGCCTCCCAAGTAGCTGGGACTACAGGTGCCTGCCACCATGTCTGGTTAATTTCTTTCTTTTTTTCTTTTTTTTTTTTTTGAGACGGAGTCTCACTCCATCGCCAGGCTGGAGTATACTGGCGCAATCTCGGCTCACTGCAACCTCTGCCTCCTGGGTTCAAGTGATTCTCCTGCCTCAGCCTCCCAAGTAGCTGGGACTACAGGCGCCCGCCACCATGCCCGGCTAATTTTTTGTATTTTTAGTAGAGATGGGGTTTCACCATGTTGGCCAGGGTGGTCTCAGTCTCTTGACCTCGTGATCTGCCCGGGTAGGCCTCCCAAAGTCATGGAATTACAGGCATGAGCCACCATGCATGGCCGACTTGTATTATTTCTTAGTGAAATACTGTGCTTGCTATGTCGAAAAGGAACGATGGTATGCTGTGCTTGCCCCCTGTTGGTAGCACGGAGGTGGGTTGGCAACCACGGTGAAAATCCAAAGGAGAGGTGAACACGGTTTGCTCAGGATGTTGGCAGGAAGGCAAGGTGGTCAAACATGGTTGCATTTGAGATCTATTTTGAAGGAGGAGCCATTAGGATTCACTGGTTGTTGGGTGTGGATGACTGTACGGTTTTTACCCTAAGCTGCTGGAAGCCTGGAGTCATGGCCATCAATGAAGACAAGAAGATGGATGAACCAATGGTGTGGGGAGCAGGTTGGAGTGGGAACTTGGGAGCTCAGTCTGGGACTCATGGACACAAGATGTTGTCAGCATCCCAGTGGAGGTGCTGCACAAGCAGTTGGCTCTCTGAATCTGGAGAGGTCTGGCCTAGAGATAGAAATACGGGAGTCTGGCCAGGCGTGGTGGCTCATGCCTGTAATCTCAGCACTTTGGGAGGCCACGGTGGGCAGATCACAAGGTCAAGAGATTGAGACCATCCTGGCCAGCATGGTGAAACCCCATCTCTACTAAAAGTATAAAAATTAGCCAGGCGTGGTGGTGCGTGCCTGTAATCCCAGCTACTCGAGAGGCTGAGACAGGAGAATCGCTTGAACTGGGGAGGCAGAGGTTGCAGTGAGCCACGATCGCACCACTGCACTCCATCCAGCCTAGCAATGAAGCAAGAGTCTGTCTCAAGAAAAAAAAAGAAAGAAAAAGAAAAGAAAAAAAAGAAATATGGGAATCTGTCCACCTCAGGGAGATAGATCACGTAAAGCCTTGAAGTGCATGGGATCCTCAGAGGAGCAGAATCTCTGTCACTGGAAGGCCCCCTGCAGCTCCTCCAATCCAAGACTCACATTTCGCGGTGGGGGGAAGTATTAATAGAAGCCCAGAAAGGGGAGGTTATTTATTGCTACAGATCAGGAGTCCCTAACCCCTGGGTTACAGAGCATTACCTGTCTGTGGCCTGTTAGGAACCCAGCCGCACAGCAGGAGGTGAGCAGTGGGCTCTAGGGAAGCTGAACTCCTCCTCCTATCAGATAAACGGCAGCATTAGATTCTTATAGAAGCGTGAACCCTATTGTGAACTGCACATGTGAGGGGGTCTAGGTTGCTCACTCCTTATGACAATCTAATGATAAATTTCATGCACTTGAATCATCCAGAAGCCATCCTTTCCTCCTCTCCCCATTCAGTCTGTGGAAAAATTATCCTCCACGAAACCGGTTACTGGTGCCAAAAACGTTGGGGACCGTCACTACATGTTTTATCCCTGCAAAATTCGTGTGTTGAAACGTACCCCGCATGTGACAGTATTAGAAGGTGGGGCTTTGGGAGGTGATTATGTCTTAAGGGCACAGCCCTCATGAATGAGATTAGTGACCTCATAAAAGAGACCTTCGCCGCTCCCAAGAGCTTGCTGACCCCTCTGCCATGTGAGGACACACAGCGAAGTGCCATCTGTCAACCAGAAAAGGGGCCCTTGGCAGACACCGAGCCTACCAATGCCTTGATCTTGGACTTTTCAGCTGCTGGAACTGTGAGAAATACATTACTGTTGTCTATGGTATTTTGTTATAGCAGAGTTGATTGTAATTGAGCTGATTAAGATGCTGGTTCTAGGTCACATATCCCGGTGATGACAAAGTTAGGAATAAGACCTTGTTGGCAAGACCAGCACCCATTCCCACACCCAGTTTGTTATTGCTTTTCCTTTTGTTTTCTTTTTGAGACAAGGTCTATCTCTTTCACCCAGACTGGAGTGTAGTGGCAAGATCTCGGCTCACTGCAACTTCTGCCTTCCAGGCTCAAGCTATCCCCCCACCACAACCTCCTGAGTAGCTGGGACTATAGGCATGCACCACCACACTAGGCGAATTTTTGCTTTTTTTTTTTTTGAAACGAAGCCTCACACTGTTGCCCAGGCTGGAGTGCAGTGGTGCAATCTTGACTCACTACAACCTCCACCTCCTGGGTTCAAGTGATTCTCCTGCCTCAGCTTCCCGAGTAGCTGGGATTACAGGTGCAAGCTGCCATGCCTGGCTAATTTTTTTTGTATTTTTAGTAGAGCTGGGGTTTCACTGTGTTGCCCAGGTGGGTCTCAAACTCCTAAGCTCAGGCAATTCGCCCATCTTGGGCTCCTTGGCCTCCCAAAGTGCTGGGATTATAGGTGTGAACCACCCCGCCTGAACTTTCTTTCTTTTTTTTTTTTTTTTTTGGAGATGGAGTTTCACTCTTGTTGCCCAGGCTGGAGTGCAGTGGCGTGATCTCGGCTTGCTGCAACCTCCACTTCCCAGGTTCAAGCGATTCTCCTGCCTCAGCCTCCCAAATAGCTGGGATTATAGGCACATGCCATCATGCCCGGCTAACTTTTGTATTTTTAGTAGAGATGGGGTTTCACCATGTTGGCCAGGGTGGTCTCAGTCTCTTGACCTCGTGATCTGCCCGTGTAGGCCTCCCAAAGTGCTCGCATTACAGACGTGAGCCATCATGCCCAGCCTAGGCTAGGGGTTTTTCTTTTTTTTTTTTTTTTTTTTTGAGACGGAGTCTCGCTGTGTCTCCCAGGCTGGAGTGCAGTGGCGTGATCTCGGCTCACTGCAAGCTCCGCCTCCCAGGTTCACGCCATTCTCCCGCCTCAGCCTCCCAAGTAGCTGAGACTACAGGCGCCCGCCACCACGCCCGGCTAGGCGCCCGGCCCGGGGTTTTTCAAATATAGTTTGGTGGGCAGGGAGCCAGGGTAGGGGGCATACTGATTGGTTGGGTTGAAGATGAACTCACAGGGAATGGAAGCTGTTCTCTTGTGCTGAGTCAGTTCCTGGGTGGGGACCACGGACTAGTTGGAGGGTCCAGGTGGGGCCAGCTGGTAGTCAGAAATGTAAAAACTTGAAAAGACATCTGAAAAGGTCAATGGGGCTGGGCATGGTGGCTCATACCTATGATCCCAGCACTTTGGGAGGCCGAGGTGGGTGGATCACCTGAGGTCGGGAGTTTGAGACCAGCCTGACCAACATGGAGAAACCCCATCTCTACTAAAAATACAAAACTAGGCCGGGCGCAGTGGCTCACGCCTGTAATCCTAGCACTTTGGGAGGCCGAGGCGGGAGGATCACTTGCAATCAGGAGTTGGAAACCAGCCTGGCCAACATGATGAAACCCCGTCTCTACTAAAATATACAAAAATTAGTTGGGTGTGGTGGCAGGCAACTTAATCCCAGTTACTTGGGAGGCAGAGGCAGGGGAATCATTTGAACCTGGGAGGAGGAGATTGCAGTGAGCCGAGATCGCACCATTGCACTCAAACCTGGGGGATAAGAGCGATACTTCTCTCAAATAAATAAATAAATAAAATAAAAATACAAAATTAGCTGGGCGTGGTGGCGCAAGCCTGTAGTCCCAGCTACTCAGGAGGCTGAGGCAGGAGAATCGCTTGAACCTGGCAGGCGGAGGTTGCAGTGAGCCGAGATCGCGCCATTGCACTCCAGCCTGGGAGACAAGAGTGAAACTCTGTCTCAAAAAACAAAAAACAAAAAACAAAACAAAACAAAAAGATCAATGGTAGGTTCTACTATAGTGATGTTCTCTGCAAGAGTAATTGGGAAGTTGCAAACCTTAGGACCTCTGAAATAATGGCTGAGAATTATTTAGAATTCTGGCCCCTCTCACCCTCCTAACTCAGTGGCTTTTTTTTTTTTTTTTTTTTTTAATCAGAGTCTTGCTCTGTCGCCCAGGCTGGAATGCAGTGGCGTGATCTTGGCTCACTGCAACCTCTGCCTCCTAGGTTCAAGCAATTCTCCTGCCTCAGCCTCCTGAGTAGCTGGGATTACAGGTGCCCACCACCATGCCTGTCTAATTTTTGTATTTTTTAGTATAGACAGGGTTTCACCATGTAGCCCAGGCTGGTCTCGAACTCCTGACCTCAGGTGATCTACCTGCCTCAGCCTCCCTAAGTGCTGGGATTACAGGGCCTCTGTGCCTGGCCAGGAGGTTGTTTAGCCGCATCCCGGGCTTCATACTAGATGCCGAAGAACCCGCCTCTTCCAGTTACAAAAATAAAAAATTTTTCCTGGACATTGACAGATGTTCCCTGGGGGCCAAATCACCATCCTTTTCCCAGTTAAGAATCACTTAGTTACTGGAAAGAATTGTTTTCAGCTGTGGTGGTCAGAGCTGGGGTGCTGGCATGGGGCCTGTAGAGGGGAAAGTGGCCAGAACCAGATGTGTAGCTTTGATCGTAACACTCAAGCCGACTTTATAGCCATGTGTGTTTTGTATCTCCGTGGGGCCTCAGAGACCGACTTCTTCACCCTACTGCATTTATTTTTTATTTATTTATTTATTTATTTTTTTTTTTTGAGACTGAGTCTGGCTCTGTCGCCCAGGCTTGAGTGCAGTGGCCGGATCTCAGCTCACTGCAAGCTCCGCCTCCCGGGTTTACGCCATTCTCCTGCCTCAGCCTACGGAGTAGCTGGGACCACAGGCGCCCGCCACCTCGCCCGGCTAGTTTTTTTGTATTTTTTAGTAGAGACGGGGTTTCACCGTGTTAGCCAGGATGGTCTCGATCTCCTGACCTCGTGATCCGCCCGTCTCAGCCTCCCAAAGTGCTGGGATTACAGGCTTGAGCCACCACGCCCGGCTTCACCCTACTGCATTTATAAACTGTCCTGGAGATGCTGGAGGATTCCGAGGAGAGAATTTCCAGGCTCACTTGGGTACGGTGAAAAGTGATGGCAATAAGTGATGTCTTGGTTAACGAAGAAAGGTCTCATTCTATGGAGGGAAAGAGAAGTGTGAACTGGGATTGGATCCTGTCCCAGCTCTACACGACTGTGTGACCTCAGGCAAGTGACTTGGTTTCTCTGGGTTAGGAGGATCAAAGGTACTCAGAGATGGGAAGGTGCCCAGTAGAGCGTCTGGCCTACAATTGACCTGCCCAGTAAATGCAAATTCGTCATTGCTACCCTGGACCATGATTCCAGGCACAATTGCAGCGAAAGTTTCCTCATAGCCTCATGATGTTGAGCTTTCTGGAAAAACAAAACTAAATGTGAAGATCATCTGTCCACCCAGTGGTCAGGTGGTGTCTGTTTCCAGAAAGTACAAAAATCAAAGGGTTAGAAGGGAGCCTGAGAGGTTATTTAATGGCTTTTTGCTTTGTGCTGAACTGGCTCAAATGTTCTTAGAAAATTTGATGTTTCTTCTGGTGTTGATTTAAAGAAATACACAAACATACAGACACACACACACACACACACACAGGCTTTTGCAGAAAGGAGGTTTAACTGCTAAATTCTGTGGGGTTTTTTTTTTGTTTTTTTTTTGTTTGTTTGTTTTTGAGATAGAGTCTCACACAGTTGCCCAGGCTGGAGTGCAGTGGCGCGATCTCTGCTCACTGCAACGTGCAACCTCTGCCTCCCGGGTTCAAGCGATTCACAGCCTCCCGAGTAGCTGGGATTACAGACACCCGCCGCCACGTTGCCCAGCTAATTTTTTGTATTTTTGGTAGAAACGGGATTTCACTATGTTGGCCAGGCTGGTCTTGAACTCCTGATCTCGTGATCTGCCCACCTCGGCCTCCAATGTGCTGGGATTACAGGCATGAGCCACCGCATCCAGTTGTTTTGTTTTGTTTTGAGACAGGATCTTGCTCTGTCACCAGGCTGGAGTGCAGTGGCGCGATCTCCGCTCACTGCAACCTTCATCTCCTGGGTTTAAGTTGTTTTCCTGCCTCAGCTTTCTGAGTAGCTGAGATTACAGGAGCGCACCACCATGCCTGGCTAAATTTTGTGGAGACAGGGTTTTGCCATGTTGGCCAGTCTGGTCTTGAACTTCTGGCCTCAAGTGAGCCGCCCATCTTGGTTTCCCTAAGTGCTGGAATTACAGGCATACACCACTTGGCCCGGACTAAATTGTGTGTTCTTGATTTCCAGTGCTGAAAGCACCTTTGTAAAACTATGCAGTAAGAGAAATCTGACATGGCTGACTCCATCTTGCTTCTAGCCTCAGAGGTTGCCTGCCCTGGCTCATTTCTGGCCGTGGGCCAAGCTAACTTTGGGAGAAATTTACCTTTTAGTTTAAATGATAATAGCCCTTCCCCCAAAACTATTCATGTAAAACTAATGAAAAGCCACCAAATTAGGAGAGTGAGAGGGGCCCGAATTAGGGGCCTAATAATTATTAGTAGCTAATAATTATTAGTAGCTAATAATTATTAGTAGCTAATAATTATTAGTAGCTAATAATTCCCAGCCATTATTCCAGAGGTTCTAAGATTTGCAACTTCTCTAATTACTCTTGCAGAGAACATCACTATGGTAGAACCTATGATTGGTTTTTTGGGATGTCTTTTCAAGTTTTTGCATTTCTTTTTCTTTCTTTTTTTTCTATTTTCTTTTTTTCGAGACAGAGTTTCGCTCTGTCACCCAAGCTGGAGTGCAATCTTGGCTCATTGCAACCTCTACCTCCTGAGTTCAAGTGATTCTCGTGCCTCAGCCTCCCGAGTACCTGGGGTTACAGGCATCCACCACCACACCCACCAAATATATATATATATATATATATATATTTTTTTTTTTACACAGAGTTTTTCTTTGTTGCCCAGGCTGAGTGCATTGGCAAGATCTCAGCTCACTGCAACCTCCACCTCCCGGATTCAAGCAATTCTCGTGCCTCAGCCTCCTTAGTAGCTGGATTACAGGTACCCACTAGCACACCCAGCTGATTTTTTGTTCTTTTTACTAGAGACAGGGTTTCACCACGTTGCCCAGGCTGGTCTTGAACTTCTGAGCTCAGGCAATCTGCCCCTCTCGGCCTCCCAGAGTGCTAGGATTACAGGCATGAGCCACTGTGCCCAGCCTTTTTTTTTTTTTTTTGAGGTTGAGTCTCTCTGTGTTGCCCAGGCTGGAGTGCCATGGCATAGTCTCGGCTCACTGCAACCTCTGCCTCCCGAGTTCAAGTGATTCTCGCACCTCAGCCTCCTAAGTAGCTGGGATTACAGGTGCCCGCCACCACACCCAGCTAATTTTTTTTTTTTTTTTTTGTATTTTTAGTGGAGACAGGGTTTCACCATGTTGGCCAGGCTGGTCTAGAACTCCTGACCTCAAGCGATCCACCTGCCTCAGCCTCCCAAAGCTGGGATTACAGGTGTGACCCACTGCACCCGGCCTTTTTTTTTTTTTTTTTAAATGAGAAGGAGTTTTGCTGTCATTGCTCCCAGGCTGGAGTGCAATGGCGATCTTGGCTGATGGCAACCTCCACCTCCCGGGTTCAAGCGATTCTCCTGCCTCAGCCTCCTGAGTAGCTGCTAGTGGCATGCACCACCATGGCCAGCTAATTTTGTATTTTTCTTCAGTAGAGATGGGGTTTCTCCATGTTGGTCAGGCTGGTCTTGAACTCCCAACCTCAGGTGATACGCCCACCTAGGCCTACCAAAGTGTTGGGATTACAGGCGTGAGCCACCATCCCTGGCCTCCTTTATTTTCGGGGGACAGAGTTTTGATCTTGTCACCCAGGCTGGGGTGCAATGGTGCGATCTTGGCTCATTGCAACCTCCGCCTCCTGGGTTCAAGTGATTTTCTTGCCTCAGCCTCTCGAGTAGCTAGCTGGGACTACAGGCATCCACCATCATACCTGGCTAATTTTTAGTAAAGACGAGGTTTCACCATGTTGGCCAGGCTGGTCTCGAACTCCTGACCTCAGGTGATCTGCCCGCCTCAGCCTCCCAAAGTACTGGGATTACAGACATGAGCCACTGCACCCAGCAATAAAGACAGTTTTAAAAATTTTTGGTGAAATACAATTGTCTTCAAAGTGTAATCATGTGGTCTAAATTATGTTCAAATATTAGGATTGCTAAATGCTTAAGATCATAAGCTACTTTGGCTTTTGAAAATTGTTTTACTTGTCTGCTTTCCAGCTAGGTAAGGCCTGGGGACATGTGGAGTTGGCAATGCCCTAGCTATGCCGAAAACAGTCAAATCTTATCAGAATGTAACTTACCAGGTTTTACATTACAGTTAACATTGCCAAAGAGACACCATTGTAACATGCAATCAAGAGTACTGGAAATACGTCTGGGCATGGTGGCTCACGCCTCTAATCCCAGCACTTTGGGATGCTGAGGCGGGTGGATCACCTGAGATCAGGAGTTCGAAACCAACCTGGCCAACATGGTGAAACCCCATCTCTGCTAAAAATACAAGGATTAGCTGGGTGTGGTGGCATGCACCTGTAATCCCAGCTGCTGGGGAGGCTGAGGCAGGAGAATTGCTTGAACACGGGAGGTGGAGGTTTCTGTGAGCTGATATCACACCACTGCACTCCAGTCTGGGTGACAGAGTGAGACTACTAGAAATAGATTTACATGCAAGGTGTATAAGAACAGTAAAATGTGTTTTTTTGTAAAAGGTGATAAGAAGGGATGGAAATGTAAACTTTTGCCTAGGGTTAAATGATTATTTTGAGTTAGATAGAAAAAGCCGAAGGTTCAAAGAAGTGGTGGAAGAATTGTCGAAATTAATTTGCAGAAGAGGTTCTCTGTGTGAACATATTGACTAAAGTCAAAAGGGTTATACAAAGTTTTTGCTTCTTTAAAATTTCTGAGTCATCATTTTGGCAAAATAAAGAACTTACGGTAATCTGGAATTCCAAAATCAAACTTCAGAATCGTCTTTCCTAACGCATGCCATTTCGGATGGGTCAGAGGGCCGCTGAAAACATCCAGAAAGGAGGTAAACAGGTTATTCAACATGAGATTGCCAAAATGATGCTCATTCTTTTTTTTTTTTTCAATCTTCCCCAATTGAAATCTTTTAATTTAAAAGTAAACTTTACTGTCCAAAATGCAAACTTGGGGAGGGCAGAAAGATCTCACACAAGGCTGCCACTTCACACCTGGAGGGTTGCATGGTGGCTGGGCAGAGGCGCTCTTCACGTCCCAGACAGTGCAGCGGCCAGGCAGTCAGTCTTCTTTAGGTTCTATTTTTGTGAATAATACTAATATATGTTCCAAAATGGTATGGGATTTCCAAAATTCCAATGTCTAAGTATATGCTATCAATTATAATTATGGCTATTATGCTAAGTTATTGTAAACCATAGAAATAACCAAATTTGCCCGCAGGTAGATGCCTGTAATCCCAGTTACTCGGGAGGTTGAGGCAGGAGAATTGCTTAAACCCAGGAGGCAGAGGATGCGGTGAGCCGAGATTGTGCCATTACATTCCAGCCTGGGCAACGAGAGCGAAACTCTGTCTCAAAAAGAAAAAAAAAAAAAAAAAAAAAACAAATTTTCTTGTCAGTGTTATGTACCTGATTTGGAAAAACAAGTGGTTTCCGGCCGGGCGCGGTGGCTCACGCCTGTAATCCCAGCACTTTGGGAGGCTGAGGCGGGTGGATCACGAGGTCAGGAGATCGAGACCATCCTGGCTAACATGGTGAAACCCCGTCTCTACTAAAAAAATACAAAAAACTAGCCGGGCGTGGTGGCGGGCGCCTGTAGTCCCAGCTACTGGGAGGCTGAGGCGGGAGAATGGCGTGAACCCGGGAGGCGGAGCTTGCAGTGAGCCGAGATCGCGCCACTGCACTCCAGCCTGGGCGACAGAGCGAGACTCCGTCTCAAAAAAAAAAAAAAAAGAAAAGAAAACCAAGTGGTTTCCAAGAGGATGTAAGTCTAATGTTAATTAAGCATGAACTCACGGAGAACCAGGATGGCCACCTTGTCCTTCCCGAGGAAGGAATTTCACTCCTTAAAGCTTTTTTTTTTTTCCAGTGGTGTGATCTCGGCTCACTGCAACCTCCACCTCCCAGGTTCAAGCGATTCTTCTGCCTCAGCCTCCTGAGTAGCTGGAATTACGGGTGTGTACCACCACGCCTGGCTAACTTAGTATTTTTTAGTAGAGGCGGGGGTTTCACAATGTTAGCCAGGCTGGTCTCGAACTCCTGACCTTAGGTGATCCACCCGCCTCAGCCTCCCAAAGTGCTGGGGTTACAGGCATGAGCCACTGCACCCTGTCCTAAAAACTTTTATTTATTTTTATTATTATTATTATTTTTGAGACAGAGTCTCACTCTGTCACCCAGGCTGGAGTGCAGTGGTGCAATCTCAGCTCACTGCAACCTCCACCCGGCACCCCCCACCCCACCCGGGGTTCAAGCGATTCTCCTGCCTCAGACTCCTGAGTAACTGGGATTACAGGCACCTGCCACTGCACCTGGCTAGTTTTTGTAATTTTTAGTAGAGAGGGAGTTTCACCATCTTGGCCAGGCTGGTCTTAAACACCTAGCCTTGTGATCCACCCACCTCGAACTTCCAAAGTATTGGGATTACAGGCGTGAGCCACCGCACTCAGCTGTGCATGCATCTTTCATTGCAGATCAGCCATTCACATAATAAGAGCTTGTATCTGTTTTTCCACAATTTCAGCACTTTCTCCACAGGAGATAAGACTCTCACTCAGGGCAATCTTAGCAGATTTGAGGCTCAGTATCTGCTTCTGAAGCCAGGAGACAGAATCCCTGAATTCATCATTTTCTTTTTTTTTTTGAGACGGAGTCTCGCTCTGTCGCCCAGGTTGGAGTGCAGTGGCCGGATCTCAGCTCACTGCAAGCTCTGCCTCCCGGGTTTACGCCATTCTCCTGCCTCAGCCTCCCGAGTAGCTGGGACTACAGACGCCCGCCACCTCGCCTGGCTAGTTTTTTGTATTTTTTAGTAGAGACGGGGTTTCACCGTGTAGGTCAGGATGGTCTTGATCTCCTGACCTCGTGATCCGCCCGTCTCGGCCTCCCAAAGTGCTGGGATTACAGGCTTGAGCCACCGCGCCCGGCCGAGTTCATCATTTTCTTTTATTACTTTGTCCACTGAACTTAGTAGCAACCAACCAGCTTCATTATCTTCCTTGGTTCTCCACGTATAGTCAAAGGTATTATGTACTGAGTCACTAAACTCCTTGCCACTCAATGAGGAGTGAATCAGGAGTGTCAAACACATTTATTTTTGCATAACTCTCTAAACAGTTGAAAGGAGCTAGGCACATTCCTCAGCCCCGGGCTCAAAACTCCCTGAGCCTAGTACAAACACATCTCATCCTCCCATCCCATCACATACTGCCATATATCTCTCCAACTCCCTGAGCCCAGTACAAACACCACCTGGAAAGTCTCCGATAAGGAGACAGCCATTCAAAGTTACTGAAAGCGCGAGAGCCAAAAGAATATAACACAGTTCATGTGAAGGACTATCAGTATTCTCCATACTATTAGTAGAGTCCTTAGGCCGGGCGCAGTGGCTCACGCCTGTAATCCCAGCACTCTGGGAGGCCAAAGTGGGCAGATCACGAGGTCAGGAGTTTGAGACCAGCCTGGCCAACATTGTGAAACACCTTCTCTACTAAAAATACAAAAATTAGCTGGGCATGGTGGTGCACGCCTGTAGCCCCAGCTACTTGGGAGGCTGAGGCAGGAGAATTGCTTGAACCCGGGAGGCGGAGGTTGCAGCGAGCTAAGATCAGGCCACTGTACTCCAGCCTGGGCAACAGAGCGAGACACTGTCTCAAAAAAAAAAAAAAAAAAAATGAAGTAGAGTCCTTTGCATTTTTGAGTCTAATCATATTAAGCAGCCAACTCCAGAAACCCCAAAACTAAGGAAAGAAAGAACTCCATCCTTAATATTCTATTCCTCTAGAACCACTCCTGGTACCAAAATCATCTGTATTAGTCAGGGTTCCCTAGAGAGGCAGAACTAATAGGAGATTATATATATATATGTATGTGTGTATATATATGTATGTGTGTGTGTATATAAATAATTAAGTATTAACTTACATCATCACAAGTACCACAATAGGCTGCAGGCCAAGGAGCAAGGAGGGCCAGTCCAAGTTCCAAAACTGAAGAACTTGGAGTCTGATGTTTGAAGGCAGGAAGGATCCAGCACAGGAGAAAGATGTAGATGGGCGGCTAGGCCAGTCTCTCCTTTTCACGTTTTTCTGCCTGCTTTATATTTGCTGGCAGCTGATTAGACGGTGCTCACCAGATTCAGGGTGGGTCTGCCTTCCCCAGTTCCCTGACTCAAATGTGAATCTCTTTTGGCAACACCCTCACAGACACACCCAGGATCGATACTTTCTATCCTTCAATCCAATCAAGCTGACACTCAGTATTAACCATCTCACCCCTCTCTCTTCTCCTCCTTTCCTTTTGTTTCATGGATCTGTCCATCCATCCATCCATTCATCAAATTATACTCACTAGGTGAAATCCTGACCCTGGTTAAATGCAACCTTAGCTACTCTCACTTAGTCTCTAGGCTTTAATTACCGTCTGTATGCAGATGAGACTTTCGTATGCAGATGAATCTTTAAATCAATTGTATTCCAGGGACACAATTCACATTTTTATGAAAAGTGATTCGCATTGCTATCAGTTTTATTTATTTATTTATTTATTTATTTATTTATTTATTTATTTTTGAGACAGAGTCTTGCTCTGTCGCCAGGCTGGGGTGCAGGGGCACGATCTTGGCTCACTGCAACCTCTGCCTCTGGGTTCATACGATTCTCCTGCCTCAGCCTCCTGAATAGCTGGGACTATAGGCGGGCACCACCATGCCTGGCTAATTTTTTTTGTATTTTCAGTAGAGACAGAGTTTTACCATGTTGGCCAGGATGATCTTGATCTCTTGACCTCGTGATCCGCCTGCCTTGGCCTCCCACACGGTTTTCTATTATTTACCTAGTTTTAAGTTTCCTTAAAGACAATGAGGCCGGGCATGGCGGCTCACGCCTGTAATCCCAGCACTTCGGGGGACTAGGTAGATGAATCTTGAGGTCAGGAGTTTGAGACCCAGCCTGGCCAGCAGAGTGAAACCCCATCCCTACTAAAAATACAAAAAATTAGCCGGGAATGGTGGTGTGTGCCTGTAATCCCAGCTACTTGGGAGGCTGAGGCAGGAGAATCACTTGAACCCAAGAGGCGGAGGTCGCAGTGAGCCGAGATTGTGCCACTGCACTCCAGCCTGGGCAAT
The DNA here is from genome assembly GCF_003255815.1 of Theropithecus gelada. Lineage (NCBI taxonomy): Eukaryota > Metazoa > Chordata > Mammalia > Primates > Cercopithecidae > Theropithecus > Theropithecus gelada. The sequence continues at coordinate 45,015,993 of NC_037668.1, forward strand.
AGATCGAGACTGTCTCAAAAAAAAAAAAAAAAAAAAAAGACAATGAAAGGTGGATTGGGTGAGTTAGGCAGCACACCCACACATAAAGTCATACTTTTTCTATTAGCTCCCTTCCCTAACTCTTTTCCTTCCCCTCTGCCCACTCTGTTCCAGCCACACCTGCCCTCTTGCTGTTCCTCAGGCTGTCTCACCTTCTGTGTTCAGAGCCTTTGCCCTCTCTGTTCCTTTCGCCTAGAAGGCATTTTCCCCTGAAATTCCTTGGCTCATCAGAGCCCTCATTTACATTTCATTTCTGTGGGTTTTCTTTTTTCTTTTTTTTGAGATGGGGTTTTGCTCTGTCACCCAGGCTGGTGTGCAGTGGCACCATCACAGCTTACTGCAGCCTTGATGTCCAGGGCTCAAGGGATTCTCCCACCTCTGCTTTTTAAGTAGCTGGGACCACAGGGGTGTGCCACCATGACTGGCTAATTTTTTTAACTTTTTTGTAGAGACGGGCTCTTGCTATGTTGCTTACTCTGGTCTCAAACTCCTTGGCTCAAGCGATCCTCCCTTCTTGGCCTCCCAAACTGTTGGGATTACAGGAATGAGCCACCATGTCTGGCTCTTGGCTTTTCTTGACATCACGGGCAGGGTGGCCTGTGATAACTACCCTGGCCAATGAAGCCTAAATTGTTTTGGTCCTAGAGACTTGAACTGAATCAGGCTTCCTTTCATTCAATGCAGGTCACCTCCTCCAGGAAGCCCTCTCAGACTGCCCAGGCTAGGTCAAGTGTTTCTCCCCAGCCCTCTGCTGATAATCCCTTCAAAATGGTTCATTTCCTCTGAGGGGATAACAGAGCGATGATGACTCATCCATTTTAGCATCCCCAGTGCCAGGCAAGGCCCAGAGGAGGTGCTCAGGAAGGAACCTGCTCTAGGCCAGAAGCAAAGGGAGGAAAGGAAGATGCCTCTTGCTGGTCGTTTCCCTGCTGCCAGCAGAGGGCGCCTCTGTACCACGATTCTGCCCAGGTGGGTCCAGCCTCTGGTGTGGCCGCAGCCAACCTCCGTGTCCTCAGGAGGCTTCAGGACAGAGGGGAGACTTCCTTTGTTCTTTGAGAACCAGGTCCCGAGTGGTTAAGTGCCCAGGCCTTGGGTGCAGACACTGCTAGCTGTGTGATCTTGGAGTTTGTGACTTTCCCATCTGACCCTTGATTTCTTGATTTTCTCATCTATAAATTGGCTGTATTACCTTGGGGAGTTTGTGAGTCTCTAATAAAATCATCAATGCATTGCTGAGCTTAGAGGCACCACTTGCTAGCTGGGTAACCATGGACTGGTGATTTTGCCTCTCTGTGCCTCAGTTTCCTCGCCTGCAAAATGAGGATAATTGTAACCACCTCATAGGGCTGTTGGGACAATTAAATGAGTTATTTATAAAACATGAAGCAGAGCGCCAGGCACATGGCCAGAGCTGTGTTATCATTTCCTTTATTATTATTGCTGGTTAATGAGAGAATAGCCCAGCTCCGACTTTCACCTGCCATGTCGCACCCATGATGACTCTAGTGTAGAGGCTGCACCACCTTTTTTTTTTTTTTTTTTTTATTTTTTTTTTATTTTTTATTTATTTATTTATTTATTTATTTATTTTTTTTTGAGATGGAGTCTGGCTCTGTCGCCCAGGCTGGAGTGCAGTGGCCGGATCTCAGCTCACTGCAAGTTCTGCCTCCCGGGTTCACGCCATTCTCCTGCCTCAGCC
>NC_037668.1:45017997-45066584 GCF_003255815.1 Theropithecus gelada
AACAGAGTCTTGCTCTGTCACCCAGGCTGGAGTGCAGTGGCACGATCTTGGCTCACTGCAACCTCTGCCTCCTGGATTCAAGCAATTCTCTTGCCTCAGCCTCCAAAGTAGCTGGGATTACAGACGCCTGACACCACACCTGGCTAATTTTTGTATTTTTAGTAGAGATGGGGTTTCACCATGTTGGTCAGGCTGGTCTCGAACTCCTGACCTTGTGATCTGCCTATCTTGGCCTCCCAAAGTGCTGGGATTACAAGTGTGAGCCACTGTGCCCGGCCGAGGCTGCACCACCTTTAGTCCCTGGGCTCTCCTGGAGCTGTTACCCTAGGTAGGGGCAGGATCCATAGCCAGCTTTCCCCTGAGGGGTTAGTGGAAGTGCTTGGCCTGAGCTGGGCGCCAGGTGGCATCTGGAGGCCCCCACAGAATCCCAGGCTTTCCTGAGTCCCTGAGCAGACCCCGCCCTCTATGAAGATGTCCCCTGTAGGCCAGGTGTAGTGGCTCACTCCTGTAATCCCAGCACTTTGGGAGGCTGAGGGGGGCAGATCACCTGAGGTCAGGAGTTCAAGACCAGCCTGGACAACCTGGTGAAACCCTGTCTCTACTAAAAATACAAAAATTAGCCGGGAGTGGTGGCGCATGCCTGTAATCCCAGCTACTCAGGAGGCTGAGGCAGGAGAAGCGCTTGAACACTTGAACCCAGGAGGCGGAGGTTGCAGTGAGCTGAGATCGCGCCACTGCACTCCATCCTGGGCAACAGAGTGAGTCTAAAAAAACTCCCCAAAAAACCAAGAAAATGTCCCCTGTAGACAGGAAGCAGAGGCAGCAGGGAGGAGAGGGAGGCCGGTGGTAGGGCCAGCCTTACAGCCACCATCTCAAGGGGATGGGGCAGGGCAGAGGGTGGGGCTTGATGGGGGTATGTAGAGGCTGTGCCCCTCAGGAGGCGTCTGGTACACGTACCCTCTGCACTGCCTCTGGTCTTTGTCTTTTGTTTGTTTGTTTTCAGAGACAGGGTCTTGCTCTGTCACCCAGGTTGATGTGCGGTGGTGTGATCACTGCTCAGTGCAGCCTTGACTGCCCAAGCTCACGTGATCCTCCCACCGCAGCCCCCCATGTATCTGGGACTACAGGCATGCACCACAATGCCTGGCTGATTTTTAAATTAAATTAAAAAAAATTTTTTTTTTTGAGATGAAGTTTTGCTCTTGTTCAGGCTGGAGTGCAATGGTGCGATCTCGGCTCACTACACCCTCCACCTCCTGAGTTCAAGAGATTCTCCTGCCTCAGCCTCCTTAATAGCCGGGATTACAGGCACACACCACCGTGCCTGGCTAATTTTTTTTTTTTTTTTGAGACAGAGTCTCGCTCTGTCGCCCAGGCTGGAGTGCAGTGGCGCGATCTCGACTCACTGCAAGCTCCGCCTCCCGGGTTCACGCCATTCTCCTGCCTCAGCATCCCGTGTGGCTGGGACTACAGGTGCCCGCCACCATGCCCTAGTTTTCTTTGTATTTTTAGTAGAGGCAGGGTTTCACCGTGTTAGCCAGGATGGTCTCGATCTCCCGACCTCGTGATCTGCCCACCTTAGCCTCCCAAAGTGCTGGGATTACAGGCGTGAGTCAATGCGCCTGGCCAATTTTTTATATTTTTAGTAGAGATGGGGGATCACCATGTTGGTCAAGCTGGTCTCGAACTCCTGACCTCATGATCCACCTGCCTCAGCCTCCTGAAGTGCTGGGATTACAGGCGTGAGCCACCGTGCCTGGGCTTTTTTTTTTTTTCCCCTAGATGGAGTCTCGCTCTGTCGCCTAGGCTGGAGTGCAGAGGCGAGATCTCGGCTCACTGCAACCTCCAACTACTGGGTTCAAGCGATTCTCCTGCTTCAGCCTCCTGAGTACTTGGGATTACAGGCATCTGCCACCACACCGATTTTTGTATTTTCAGTGGAGACAGGGTTTCGCCATGTTGGACCAGGCTGGTTTTGAACTCCTGACCTCAGGTGATCCACTGACCTTGGCCTCCCAAAGTGCTGGGGTTACAGGCGTGAGCCACTGCACCCAGTCTTTTTTTTTAGATGGAGTCTCGCTCTGTTCCCTAGGCTGGAGAGTACAGTGGCACAATCTCAGCTCACTGCAACCTCTGCCTCCCAGGTTCAAGCAATTCTCCTGCCTCAGCCTCCTGAGTAGCTGGGATTACAGGCGCCTGCCACTACGCCTGGCTAATTTTTGTATTTTTAGTACAGACAGAGTTTCGCCATGTTGGCCAGGCTGGTTTCAAACTCTTGACCTCAGGGGATTCGCCTGCCTCAGCCTCCCAAAGTGCTGGGATTACAGATGTAAGCCACTGTGCCTGGCCTGATTTTTAAAATTTTTTGTAGAGACAGGGTCTTGCCATGTTGCCCAGGCTGGTCTCAGACTCCTGGACTCAAGCTATCCGCCTCCCTCAGCCTCCTAAAGCATTGGGATTACAGGTGTGAGCCACTGCACCCACCCAGTTTTTTTTTTGTTTTTTTTTTTTGAGACGGAATCTCACTCTGTCACCCAGGCTGGAATGCAGTGTTACAATCTCGGCTCACTGAAACCTCCGCCTCCTGGGTTCAGTTGATTCTCCAGCCTCAGCCTCCTGAGTAGCTGGGATTACAGGCATGGGCCACCACACCCGGCTAATTTTGTATTTTGAGTAGAGACGGGGTTTCTCCATGTTGGTCAGGCTGGTCTTGAACTCCTGATCTCAGGTGATCTGCCCGCCTCAGCCTCCCAAAGTGCTGGGATTACAGGCGTCAGTCACCGCAGCCGGCCCATGGCATCTTAACCTTGGAGAAAACAGCAGAAGCAGATGGGCAGTCTCTCACCTTTGCCACTCCCTTCTTCCCTGATCAGACCATAAAGCTTTCACTGAGGAGGTGCCCTCCCTATTCCCAGAGGAAAGGAGCCAAAGACGCAGAGATGCCAAGAAGAATCTGAGCAATCGGGCCGTGCTAAGTCCCGTTTCCACTGTCCTGCCACCTCTCCCCGCCCCTCATCTATCATCATTAGATCAGACTCTTTTGTTCTCCAATTATACTTCTTCACAACTGCCTACTCTTCATCAAACCAAAGCAGAAAAGTACACAAATTTACTTGTTTCTTCTTCTTCTTGTTTTTTTTGAGACCGTGTCTCACTCTATCATCCAGGCTGGAGTGCAGTGGCGCAGTCTCAGCTCACTGCCACCTCCGCCTCCTGGGTTCAAGCAATTCTCATGCCTCAGCCTTGGGAGTAGGTGGGACTACAGGCGCGTGCCACCACACCTGCCTAATTTTTTATATTTTAGTAGAGACAGAGTTTCACCATGTTGCCCAGATTGGTCTTGAACTCCTGGGCTCAAGCAATCCACCCGCCTCAGGCTCCCAAAGTGCTCGGTTTATAATTGTGAGCCACCGTGCCTGGCTACCTGTTTCTTTTTTCTTTTTCTCTTTTTTTTTTTTGAAACGGAGTGTTGCTCTGTCGCCCAGGCTGGAGTACAGTGGCGCTATCTTGGCTCACTGCAACCTCTGCCTCCTAGGTTCAAGAAATTCTCCTGCCTCAGTCTCCCGAGTAGCTGGTACTACAGCTGCACGCTGCCACGCCCAGCTAATTTTTTGTATTTTAGTAGAGACAGGGTTTCACCATGTTGCCCAGGCTGGTCTCGAACTCCTGAGCTCAGGCAATCCATCTGCCTTGGCCTCCTAAAGTGTCAGGATTACAGGCATGAGCCACTGCGCCCAGCCATGTTTCTTCTTTTTAAAAATATTTTCTCGATAGCTTTTGGGGTACAAGTATGTTTGGTGACATGGATGAATTGTATAGTGATGAAGTCTGAGATTTTAGTGCACCTGTCACCCGAGTAGTGTACATTGCACCCACTATGTACAATGAGACCCTATCTCTTTTTTATCCCTCATTCCCCTCTTACCCTCCCTCTTTTGAGTCTCCAAAGTCCATTATACCACTCTGTATGCCTTTACATACCCATAGCTCAGCTCCCACTTATAAATGAGAACATACAGTATTTGGTTTTCCATTCCTGAGTTACTTTGCTTAGAATAATGACCTTCAAATAATGGCCTCCAGCTCCATCCAAGTTGCTGCAAAAGACATTATTTCATTCTTTTTTATTCCCGAGTAATATTTTATGGTGTATATACCACATTTTCTTTATCCACCTATTGGTCAATGGGCACTGAAGTTGGTTCCATATCTTTGCAATTGTGAAGTGTACTGCAATAAATATATGCATACAGGTATCTTTTTTTTTCTTTTTTTTTTCTTTTTTTTTTGAGACAGAGTCTTGCTCTGTGTAGAGTGAAATGGCGCAGTCTTAGCTCACTGCAACCTCTGCCGCCTGGGGTCTCAACCTCCTGAGTAGCTGGGATTATAGGCTTTTTTGTATTTATAGTAGAGACAGGGTTTCACCATGTTGGCCAGCCTGATCTTGAACTCCTGACCTCAGGTGATCCGCATGCCTCGGCCTCCCAAAGTGCTGGGATTACAGGTGTGAGCCACGGCACCCAGCCTAATGACTACTTTCCCTTTGGATAGATACCCAGTAGTGGGATTGCTGGATTGAATGGTAGATCTACTTTTAGTTGTGGGAAAAACTATAAGGAAAGGATGCAAATCTTCTGAAAGGTCGGAAGGTTCTGCAGAGCCCTGGGGGGAGAATAGCTGAAGGTAACTGTTCTATAATCCTGAGACAGAGGGCAAGGAGTAGGTACAAGGGAGTGTAGAGGAATTGATCTTAAACAGGCTTGTTTACTTATGTTGACCAGGAACTGACCTTTGATCATGCGCAGGCACTTGTGAGTTCCCTGAAAGGGGAACAATAAATGTTAATTACTTACAGGTTGTGTTGACTCCAGGTTTTTGGCATAGTGCCTGCACTGAATAAAAGCAAGCAGCCCCAGCTTCTCGGGGCTGCTCTCTGGCCACCAGAGCCAGGCAGCCACCTAGCTGCTCTAACACTGCATACCTGTGTCTGAGTACTCATTTCATCCATCAGCCAGGGTCGGCAGGACAGACCCGGTATTCAGTTCTTTAAGAAATCTCCATACTCTTTTCCACAGAGTTGTACTAATCTACATTCTCACCAGCAGTGTACAAGTGTTCCCCTTTGACCACATCTATGCCAACATCTATTTTTTTTTTTTTTTGACTTTTTAATAATGGTCATTCTTGCAGGAGTGAGGTAGTATCTCGCTGTGGTTTTAATTTGCATTTCCCTGATGATTAGTGATGTTGAGCATTTTTTCATTTGTTTGTTGACCATTCGTATATTTTCTTTTGAGGAATATCTATTCATGTCCTTTGCCCACTTTTTGATGAGATTATTTGTTTGTTTTCATGCTGATTTGTTTGAGTTCCTTACAGATTCTGGATATTAGTCCTTTGTCGGGTGCATAGTTTGTAAATATTGTCTGCCATTCTGTGGGTTGTCTGTTTGATGATTGTTTCTTTCACTGTGCAGAAGGCTTTTAGTTTAATTAGGTCCCATTTTTATCTTTGTTTTTGTTGTACTTGTTTTTGAGTTCTTTTTTTTTTTTTTTTTTTTTTGAGACAGAGTCTCACTCTGTGGCCCAGGCTGGAGTGCAAGCTCCGCCTCCCAGGTTTACGCCATTCTCCTGCCTCAGCCTCCCGAGTAGCTGGGACTACAGGCGCCCGCCACCTCGCCCGGCTAGTTTTTTTGTATTTTTTAGTAAAGACGGGGTTTCACCGTGTTAGCCAGGATGGTCTCGATCTCCTGACCTCGTGATCTGCCCGTCTCGGCCTCCCAAAGTGCTGGGATTACAGGCTTGAGCCACCGCGCCCGGCCCTGTTTTTGAGTTCTTAGTCATAAATTCTTTGCTTAAGCCAATGCCCAGAAGAGTTTTTCCAATGTTGTCTTCTAGAATTGTTATTGTTTCAGGTCTTAGATTTAAGTCTTTGATCCATCTCAAGTTGAGTTTTTTATGAGGTGAGAGATAGATAGGGATCCAGTTTCATTCTTCTTTTCTTTTCTTTTCTTTTCTTTTTTTTTTGAGACGGAGTCTCTCTCTGTCGCCCAGGCTGGAGTGCAGTGGCCGGATCTCAGCTCACTGCAAGCTGCGCCTCCTGGGTTTACGCCATTCTCCTGCCTCCGCCTCCCGAGTAGCTGGGACTACAGGCGCCCGCCACCTCGCCCGGCTAGTTTTTTGTACTTTTTAGTAGAGACGGGGTTTCACCGTGTTAGCCAGGATGGTCTCGATTTCCTGACCTCGTGATCCGCCCGTCTCGGCCTCCCAAAGTGCTGGGATTACAGGCTTGAGCCACCGCGCCCGGCATTTTTCTTTTTTTTTTGAGAGGAAGTCTCGCTTTGTTGCCCAGGCTGGAGTGCAGTGGTACAATCTCAGCTCCCTGCAACCTCTACCTCCTGAGTTCAAGAAATTCTCCTGCCTCAGCCTCCTGAGTAGCTGGAATTACAGCACCTGCCACCATGCCCATCTAATATTTGTATTTTTAGTAGAGACGAGGTTTCACCATGTTGGCCAGGCTAATTTCGAACTCCTGACCTCAGGTGATCCACCCACTTCGGCCTCCCAAAGTGCTAGGATTACAGGTATGAGCCACCGCACCCGGCCCAGTTTCATTCTTCTACATGTGGCCAGTTTTCCCAGCACCATTTATGAAATAGGGTGTCCTTTCCCCAATTTATGTTGTCGTATACTTTGTTGAAGATCAGTTGGTTGTAAGTATTTGGCTTTATTTATGGGTTCTCTATTCTGTTCTATTAGTCTATGTGTCTGGTTTTATACCAGTACCATGATGTTTTGATAACTATAGCCTTGTATAATTCAAAGTCAGGTAATGTGATGCCTCCAGATTTGTTCTTTTTGCTTAGGATTACTTTGGCTATTTGGGGTCTTTTTTGGTTCAATATGAATTTTAGGATTTTTTTTTTTTTTTTTTTTTTTTGAGACGGAGTCTTGCTCTGTTGCCAGGCTGGAGTGCAGTGGCGTGATCTCAGCTGACTTCAACCTCTGCCTCCTGGGTTCAAGCGATTCTCCTGCCTCAGCCTCCTGAGTAGCTGAGACTACAGGCACGAGCCACTATGCCCAGCTAATTTTTGTATTTTTAGTAGAATGGGGTTTCACCATGTTGGCTAGGATGGTCTCGATCTCTTGACCTCGTGATCCACCCACCTCAGCCACCCAAAGTTGTGGGATTACAGGCATGAGTCACCGCGCCCAGCCCCTTGTTTTTCTGTGAAAAATGATGTTGGTATTTTGATAGGAATTGCATTGAATCTGTGGATCACTTTTGAAGCATGGTCATTTCCATGATATTGATTCTTCTAATCCATGAGCATGGGATGTGTTTTCATTTGTTTGTGTCATCTATGGTTTTTTTTTTTTTTTTTTTTTTTTTGAGACGGAGTCTCGCTCTGTCGCCCAGGCTGGAGTGCAGTGGCGGGATCTCAGCTCACTGCAAGCTCCGCCTCCCGGGTTCACGCCATTCTCCTGCCTCAGCCTCCCGAGTAGCTGGGACTACAGGCACCCGCCACCTCGCCCGGCTAGTTTTTTTGTATTTTTTAGTAGAGACGGGGTTTCACCGTGTTAGCCAGGATGGTCTCGATCTCCTGACCTCGTGATCCGCCCGTCTCGGCCTCCCAAAGTGCTGGGATTACAGGCTTGAGCCACCGCGCCCGGCCTGTGTCATCTATGGTTTATTTCAGCAGTGTTCTGTAGTTCTCCTCAGTTCTTTTTTTTTTTTTTTTTGAGACAGAGTCCTTTTTTGAGATAGTCTTGTGTGTTACCCAGGCTATAGTGCAGTGGTGGCATCATCTCGGCTCACTGCAACCTCCACCTCTTGGGTTCAAACAATTCTTGTGCCTCAGCCTCCCGAGTAGCTGGGACTACAGGCGTGTGCCACCATGCCTGGCTAATTTTTCCATTTTTTTGGTAGAGACGGAGTCTCACCATGTTGGCCAGGCTGGTCTCGAACTCCTGACCTCAAGTGATCCATTTGCCTTGGCCTCCCAAAATGCTGGAATTACAGGTGTGAGCCACCACGCCAGCCAGAAAGATTTTTCACATCCTTGGTTAAGAATAATCCTAAAGGCCGGGCGCGGTGGCTCAAGCCTGTAATCCCAGCACTTTGGGAGGCCGAGACGGGCGGATCACGAGGTCAGGAGATCGAGACCATCCTGGCTGACATGGTGAAACCCCGTCTCTACTAAAAAATACAAAAAATTAGCCGGGCGAGGTGGCGGGCGCCTGTAGTCCCAGCTACTCGGGAGGCTGAGGCAGGAGAATGGCGGGAACCCGGGGGGCGGAGCTTGCAGTGAGCTGAGATCCGGCCACTGCACTCCAGCCTGGGCGGTAGAGCCAGACTCTGTCTCAAAAAAAAAAAAAAAAAAAAAAAAAAANCATGATGGCTCATGCCTGTAATCCCAGCACTTTGGGAGGCTGAGATGGGAGGATCACTTGAGGCCAGGAGTTCGAGACCAGCCTGGTCAACATAGTGAGACCCCCCCCCATCTTTATTTTTTAAAAAAAGAATATTTTGTTAGGTATTTTACTTTATTTTTACAGCTATTGTAAAAGGGATTGAATTCTTGAGTTGATTCTCAGCTTGGTTGTTGTTGGTATATAGCAGTGCTACTGATTTGTGTACATTGATTTTGTAACCTGAGACTTTACCGAATTCGTTTACAAATCTAGAATTCTTTTGGGGGAGTCTGTAGGGTTTTCTAGGTGTATGATTATATCATCGGCAAACAGAGCTAGACTTCTTTTCCAATTTGGATGCTCGTTCTTTCTTTCTCTTGCCTGATTACTCTGGCTGGGAAGTTTCCCTGTTTCTTTTGGTTTTCATTTTTGAAGCCTCCGTGGCATGTAGGACTTATATTAAACACATCACTATGCTTTTCTCTTAATTTGTTTTTTGTTACAGGTGGCTCAGCCAAGAACCTAATGACGGGTGAGAAAAAGACATCTTTTCTCGGCTGGGCGCAGTGGCTCATGCCTATAATATGAGCACTTTGGGAGGCTGAGGCAGGTGGATCAAGGCTGAGGCATAGAATTGCTAGAACCTGAGAGGTGGAGGTTGCAGTGAGTCAAGATCATGCCACTGCATTCCAGCCTAGGTGACAGAGTGACTTTGTCTCAAAAAAAAAAAAAAAAAAAGGAAAACTTTTATCTCCTGCAGGGTTTCTATGTGATTTTTACTAGAGCAATACAAGAGTATATTGTCCAGGTGAGCACCCTGAGACTAATGGCGAGGGGTGACCCTGAGTTCCGCATTGGTCAGCATTCATATTTCTGTTTCTTTCTTCCTTTTTTTTTTTTTTTTTTTGAGACACAGTCTCGCTCTGTCGCCCAGGCTGGAGTGCAGTGGCACGGTCTCGGCTCACTGTAACCTCCACCTCCTGGGTTCAAGCGATTCTCCTGCCTTAGCCTCTTGAGTAGCTGGGATTACAGGCTCCCACCACCATGCTCTGCTAATTTCTGTATTTTTAGTAGAGACGGGGTTTCACCATGTTGGTCAGCCTGGTCTCGAACTCCTGACCTCGTGATCCTCCTGCCTCAGCCTCCCAAAGTACTGGGATTACAGGTGTGAGGCACCGCGCCCCGCTGTGTTGCTGTTTCTGACTGAGGAGGTGGAGCTACTGCCCTCTGGATAGAGGAAATATGCTCCGTGGCCACCACCAGGCACTAACCTTTTATTTCATTGATTCCTCGGAGCCAGGATGAGAGGTAGCATCATAATCCTGATTAGTGGACAAGAAAACTGAGGCTCCAGAACACTGAGTGACTTGTTCCAGATCCACTCCTGCAAGCCCAGAGGCTACCTCTGGGGCGGGGGAAGGGGCCGAGGGTCATGCTCTTCATACAGTCCCCTCAGTCCTGGAGGTGCTGCTCAGTGCATGACACCAGGGGGCGCCGTGCGCATCGAAGAACCCTTTGTGGTTTCCCAGCTCTCGGGGTGCAGCTGCTGTCTCCTTCGATGGATTTCTGCGAAGATGGTTTCATGAGGACAGCACTATAAATGGGAATGACCCATGATACTCATGACTGGCCCCTTGGGGACTGGGCCCCTGCCAAGCCATGTGCTCCGAGGCCGCCTCCTACTTGCTTTCCTTTCTGCAATGTCTTGCCTGTGCCCCAGCTGCCTGTGATGTGAATTTAATTCCTGCAGAGGACGGATGCAACGGGAATCTCATAAATGCATGGGTGGCTAGGCAAATAGGTATAAATAAGTAAATAAGTTGTGCCTCTGAAGCTTTCCGTGGGGTAACTCATCCTCAGAAGAATGTTTACGGGCCTGAGCTGGAAACGGAAGAGATGCAAGTTCCATCCTCAACAAGGTGCCTGTTGGCAATTTGAGCTGGAACTAGGGTCAGGATGACATAATAGTGAAGTGACGGGTCTGTGTTTCAATCCTGACCCAACCGCTGTGTGTGTGTGTGTGTGTCAAAAATGGCCACCATGCTTCATTCTCTCATCGTTGAGGCATATTTTTCCACTTCTTTTGGACCAATACAAAGTGATGGAGGACTTGTGGCTTCCAAGCCAGGACCTCAAGAGGTCTTGACCACTTCCATGTTCTCTCTCTCGGACCTTGGTGTGATATGAGCCTGGGTTAGAGTGCAGGGGGATGAGAGATCATGTGGAGGAGAGTGTCCCAAGCAAGGCCATCCTAGATCAGCCTGTCCCCAGCTGGCCTGCCAGCTGACAGCAGATTCGTGAGCAAGCCAAGTCCAGTTGAGATCAACCTAGCTCAACCCTGGCCAGCAAAACCACACGGCTAACCTGTAGATCCTGAACTGTAATAGAGGCTTATCACTCTATAAGTCATTCCATTTAGATTAGTGTATTATGTAGCAACCATGAACCGATATGGCTAATTGTAGTGAAATGGTCATGGTCCATTTGCATACTCCTGTGAGCCTCAATTTCTTTATGTGTGTGACAGGTACAATACATGATAGTGGTCTCTGTCCCAGAGAAGCAAAATGAGGAATAAGTTAGATGTTCATAAGGTTGCTTGCACAGTGTCTGACGTGGAGAATATCAGCTGGAATGGGCCTGGTGGTGCGGCCATACTTAGCAACCCCAGGCTGGGAGTGGTGGCTCACGCCTGTAATCCCAGCACTTTGGGAGGCTGAGGCGGGTGGATCACCTGAGGTCAGGAGTTTGAGACCAGCCTGGCCAACATGGTGAAACCCCATCTGAACTAAAAATACAAAGATTAGCCAGGAGCAGTGGTGCGTGCCTGTAGTCCCAGCTACCCTGGGGGGCTGAGGCAGGAGAATTGCTGGAACTCAGGAGGCGGTGGCTTCAGTGAGCCAAGATCATGCCACTGCACTCCAGCCTATGTAACAGAGCAAGACTCCATAAAACAAACAAACAAACAAAAAAAATTAGCAACCCCAAATCTTAGTGATTTTATTTTTATTTATTTATTTATTTATTTTTAAGGAGTCTCGCTCTGTCACCCAGGCTAGAGTCTCCTGCCTCAGCCTCCTGAGTAGCTAGGACTACAGGCGCCCGCCAACATGCTCGGCTAATTTTTTGTATTTTTAGTAGAGACAGGGTTTCACCATGTTAGGCAGGATGGTCTGGATCTCCTGACCTTGTGATCCGCCTGCCTCGGCCCCCCAAAGTGCTGGAATTACAGGCGTGAGCCACCGCGCCAGGCCTATCTTAGTGATTTGAAACAGCAAAGGTCGGCTAGGTCCGGTGGCTCACACATGTAATCCCAGCGCTTTGGGAGGCGGAGGTGGGCAAATCACGAGGTCGGGACTTCGAGACCAGCCTGGTCAATATGGTAGCACCCCATCTCTAATAAAAATACAAAAATTAGCCAGGTGGGGTGGCTCAGGTGTATAATCCCAGCACTGTGGGAGGTAGAGGTGGGCAGATCACAAGGTCAGGAGTTTGAGACCAGCCTGGCCAACATGGTGAAACTCCATCTCTACTAAAAATACAAAAATTAGCCAGGTGTGGTGGCAGGCGCCTGTAGTCCCAGCTACTCGGGAGGCTGAGGCAGGAAAATTACTTGAACCTGGGAGGCAGAGGTTGCAGTGAGCCAAGATCACGCCACTGCACTCGAGCCTGGGTGACAGAGCAAGACTCTGTCTCGGAAAAAAATAAAATAGAATAAAAAATAAATAAAAATACAAAAATTAGCTGGGTGTGGTGGTACGTGCTTGTAATCCTAGCTACTCTGGAGGCTGAGGCAGGAGAATCGCTTGAACCCAGGAGGTAGAGGTTACAGTGAGCCGAGATTGTGCCACTGCACTCCAGCCTGGGCGATAGAGCAATACTCTGTTTCAAAAAAAAAAAAAAAAAAAAAAAAAGGCCGGGCGAGGTGGCTCACGCCTGTAATCCCAGCACTTTGGGAGGCCGAGGTGGGCAGATTACAAGGTCAGGAGATCAAGACCATCCTGGCTAACATGGTGAAACCCCAACTCTACTAAAAATACAAAAACAAAACAAAACAAAAACAGCCAGGCGTGGTGGCAGGAGCCCGTAATCCCAGCTATTCAGAAGGCTGAGACAGGAGAATTGCTTGAATCCAAGAGGCAGAGGTTGCAGTGAGGTAAGATCGTGCCACTGCATTCCAGCCTGGGCAACATAGTGAGACTCCATCTCAAACAACAACAATAACAACAACAACAACAAAGCAGCAAAGGTCTATTCCTTGCCCTTGTTACATGTCCACAGTAGGTGGACCAGGAGCTGTGAGCATTACGGTCACTTAGAGTCCTGAGCTGGTGATGTTCTTCATCTTGGCACTTTGCTGGCCACTGCACCAGAGAGAAAAGAGAAACTCAGGAGGGAGTTCAGAACTCATCAGTCCCACCCACCCAAAGGGCCCATCTTTCTTTATAGAAGGGGAGAGCTGGAAGTATTTGGTGAACAACATTTACGACTTCATATGAGCAGTGAATGCGTGTTGGGTATTGCTTTCTGCTTGAGCCCTCAAGTCGGGAGAGTAGTAAAGTGAAAATAAAACGAACAAATATTGTTTTGTTTTTTCGAGAGAGGATCTCACTTTGTCACCCAGCCTGGAGTGCAGTGGCATGATCTTGGCTCACTGAAGCCTCCGCCTCCCAGGTTCCAGTAATTCTCCTGCCTCAGCCTCCCGGGTATCTGGGATTACAGGTGCCCTCCACCATGCCCAGCTAATTTTTGTATTTTTGGTAGAGACGGGTTTCACCATGTTACCCAGGGTGATCTCGAACTCCTGAGCTCAAGCAATACACCCACCTTGGCCTCCTAAAGTGCTGGGATTTCAGGCATGAGCCACTGCACCTGGCTGGAAGCAGTGGTAATAGAAGTCACAATAGCATAATAGCAGTTCCACGTATTGAGTACCTACTGTATGCCAGCACAGGGACAGGCCTTTAATCTGTGTCATTGAATCCTTACAAGAACCTCGTTAGATCAATCTTATTGTCCCCCTTTTAGTGCAGGATGAAGCTCAGAGAGTGTAAGGGACCTGCCTGGCATGGCCAGGTTTGTGGCAGAGCCAGGATTTGGATCCAGGACTCTATTTTTTTTTGAGATGGAGTTTTGTTCTTGTTGCCCAGGCTGGAGTGCAATGGCGTGATCTCATCTCACCACAACCTCCGCCTCCCAGGTTCAAGCGATTCTCCTGCCTCAGCCTCCCGAGTAGCTGGTATTACAGGCATAGGCCACCAAGTCCGGCTAATTTTGTATTTTTAGTAGAGACGGGGTTTCTCCATGTTGGTCAGGCTGGTCTTGAACACCCAACCTCAGGTGATCCACCTGTCTCGGCCTCCCAAAGTGCTGGGATTATAGGCGTGAGCCACCGTGCCCAGCTGTGACCCCTTTTTAATGCTCCCCAAAGGCTGACCAAGGTGTCCCAGAGATTAGGCAAGGAGCCAGACCAGGCTGTCCATCCACTGGACTGGTCCATCTGGACTCCTGTCAGTTATGATCAGGAATCAGCAAAGAATAGGTCAAGTACAGTGGCTCATGCCTGTAATCCCAGCACTTTGGGAGACTGAGGCGGGAGAATCCCCTGAGGCCAGGGGTTCAAGACCAGCTTGGGCAAAATAGTGAGACCCGCATCTCTGAATAGAAAAGAAATCAGACAAGAACTGTCTGGTTTTGCACCTTCATTCCCCTGATCCTTCCAGTTTTGTGCTATAAATTCCTTTGAGGAATTCCAGTGTAGGCTGAGGGTAGCCAAGAGGCACAGGGCCTCCTTAGCCCCATCAGACTGATGGCGGCTCCTCATCTCGCACAGCCATTCATAGCAATAGCCTGTCTTGACTGCAGCGGCACTGTCTACTTACGCTATGCTAAGGGCTTTGTGAGCATTTTCTTATTAAAAGCTCCCCAAACCCTCTGCTATTATCCCTATTTTACGCAAGTGGGAACACATGCACAGAGAGGTATGTGTCCTGTCCAAGGTCCTACAGCTGGTAAGGAACCACAATTGGAACTCAGGCAGCCTCACCCCACGTCTTCATCTCTAACCTTAAGGTATAAAGGGCTCTTACATTCTTGAGTTCTTGAGCTCTTCTGCTCTCCCCTAGGCACCTTCTGCCACACGCACACACACGCACTCACGTAAGAGATGACCAAGGCACTTATTATGACTCCAACTCTACAAACATGGTATCCGAGGCTCTGGGACAAGTTCAAGGTCACAGACTGGCCACCTGGTTCAAATCCAGTGTCCTGGCTGGGCGCCGTGGCTCACACCTGTAATCCCAGAACTTTGAGAGGCCGAGGCAGTGGATCACTTGAGGTCCGGAGTTTGAGACCAGCCTGGCCAACATGGCAAAACCCTGTCTCTACTAAAAATGCAAAAATTAGCCGGGTGTGGTGGTGGGCACCTGTAGTCACTACCACCTGCGCCTTCTGGGCTGAAGCCATCTTCTCCTCTCAATCTCCTGATTAGCTGCGACTACAGACAAACAGCACCACACCAGGCTAATTTTTGTATTTTTAGTAGAGACAGGGTTTCACCATGTTGGCCAGGCTAGTCTGGAACTCCTGACCTCAAGTGATGTGCTTGCCTTGGCCTCCTAAAGGGCTGGGATTATAGGTGTGAGCCACTGTGCCCAGCCAGATCATGTCTTTTTGACTCTGGCAAGGCACTGTCCCACTGTGGGCCTCAGCATTCTCATCTGGAAAATGGGTGTGCTAATGGCACCCCGCCCCCCAGGAGCTTGTTGGGAGGTAGAGAGGCTTATGAAAGCACCTGGCACTTAGTAGGTGGTTAACGACAGCTTCTTGCCTTCCTGCTTTGCTGCAGGTGCCCCCTGAACCCAAGGAAGTAAGTTTATGAGCCACTGGTCCTCATGGATCTGCTGGGAGGTTGGGGAGAGAGCGTGGATGGTTGCCTTGTCCATCGCAGCTCCTGGGTGCAGTTCCAGGAGCAGCCTCCGGTGGTTACACAAGCAAGCGAGTGGAGACAGGTCTCTGGAGGTGCTCCTGTCGGTACAGAATGAACTAATCTCAGGGCCTCTGCCCTGGGCTTCCTGCTGTGCTGTAGGATGCCATGCTGGGCTGCAGGTGGGCATCGGGGCCCGGCGCACAGGAGACACTGCCCTCTGGGAAAAAGGAATGTGACTGGCAACATGCCACAGGAACAACAGCAGCAGCCCCTTCTAGGCACAGGCAGCTACTGGGCACCAAGCACCCCATCCTCTGTTCCTCGTGGCCTTTGTTCACAGTGACCCTTTCCCACCTATTTTGGGATGCCGAGGTTGAGGCCGCACTGCCTTTCTAGACGCCTCGCTGCTCCTCCCTGCTCTGCTCCACGTGAGCTCTGAGACACAGCTCATCTTAACATGGGCCCCTAAGCACCTGTCCTGACTTCTGTTTTTTTTTTTTTGAGATGGAGTCTTGCTCTGTCACCCAGGCTGGAGTGCAGTGGTATGATCTCGGCTCACTGCAGACTCCACCTCCTGGGTTCAAACAATTCTTCTGTCTCAGCCTCCTGAGTAGCTGAGACCACAGTCGCACACCACCATGCCTGGCTAGTTTTTGTATTTTTAGTAGAGACGGGGTTTCACCATGTTGGCCAGGCTGCTCTTTAACTCCTGATCTCAAGTGATCTGCCTGCCTCAGCCTCCAAAAGTGCTGGGATTACAGGTGTGAGCTACCGTGCCCAGCTCTGTCCTGCCCTCTTTCCTACCCCTTTGCCTCCCAGCGCCAAGCTCCATGGCTGCCCATCCACCCCGGCTCGCACCCCGTCCTTCTCCTCTGCATGACCTCCTCCCCTGAGTCATGGATGGTGCCAGCCCCAATAAGCAATGATTTCCATAGTTGTCCTTGGCTGGCTGACACTTGTCTGGAAAGTGAGGGTGGGGTCTCATCAAGGGCCCCACTGAGGAGCTTTATTGGCAATAGAGACCACTTAATTAATTTATTTTCATCATCATTATTATTTTTTGAGACAGAGTCTTGCTCTGTCACCCAGGCTGGAGTGCAGTGGTGTGATCTCAGCTCACTGCAACCTCTGACTCTCAGGTTCAAGCAATTCTCCTGCCTCAGCCTCCCGAGTAGCTGGGATTACAGGTGCCTGCCACCACGCCCAGCTAATTTTTGTGTTTTTAGTAGAGACAGGGTTTCGCCATGTTGGCCAGGCTGGTCTCGAACTCCTGACCTCAGGTGATCTGTCTGCCTCGGTCTCCCAAAGTGCTGGGATTACAGATGTGAGCCACTGTGCCCGGTCAGAAATCACTTAACTTTAAAAAGTTCCTTCCTTCCCGGTTTCATCGGTGATCCTGAGGCCTAATGACTTCCAAACAGGAAGTCTTTGAGGAAGCTGCATTCAATGTTGAAAGCCCAGGAACTCACTGGCTTCAGAGGGGTGGGGCGAGGGGAAAGTGAAGCCTCTCCTGAGCCTTGTGGGGCCTCTGGAAGGGACAGATTTTCAGTGAATCAGCCTTTAAATTTCCCAGCACTTGGGGCAGCCTTGCCTTTGGTGCAGTCCAGGTGCCTGATGTCAGGGCGGAGCACTTCATGACTCTGGGGGCTCCGTCCCCAGGCTGCAAAGGCACCTCTCGAGTTGTACAATGTGGTAGGACTAAGGCTCTGTCACCTCCAACTGCCAGTGCTGGCCTGGCCTGCGTGGGCTTTGTCTATGAACGAGGAGGGGGAAGGGCCCTCCATGGCCTACCTTGCCCTACCTGTGCCTTGCACCTGACTGCCTGCCTTGGTTTCCCTGGGCTGGGTCCTATACTCTGCCCATCTCTAGCAGTAGGAGGGGCCCCAGAGGGATCCTCCTTCCCTGGCCAAGGCAGCTGGAGGGATTACTCCCCATTGCGGTGGCATCAGCCTCTGACACTGAGGAATGCGGCCGCCTGGATGCTGCTATCAGGACTCCAACTTGGGACAGTCACTGATGGGCTGACATTTGCCCAAACTAGGCCCAAATTAGAAGAAGAAGGAAGAAGAAGCTCCACATCCCAACTCTGCCTCTTTCTCTCTTTGTGATGATTGGACAAGACTCTTAAATCTCTTTGAACCTCAATGTTCTCATCTATAAAATGGGGATAATGGCCAGGCACGGTGGCTCACACCAGTAATCCTAGCTCTTTGGGAGGCAGAGGCAGGAGAATCACTTGAGCCCAGGATTTCAAGACCAGCCTGGGCAACATAGTGAGACCCCACCTCTAAAAAAATGGGGATAATAATAAACTTATTACAAATAGGTGGGGTGAATCTTGGCAGAAACAAGTAAAGGTGGCTCAGTGGTGGGGATGGAGCAGGCACCCAGAAAATGCCAGCTGTCAAATTCCTGGTTTTTTTTTTTTTTTTGAGATACAGTCTCACTCTGTTTCCCAGGCTGGAGTGCAGTGGTGCAATCTCGGTTCACTGCATCCTCCAGCTCCTGGATTCAAGTGATTCTCCTGCCTCAGCCTCACCAAGTAGCTGGGATGACAGGTGTGAGCCACCGTGCCTGTCCTTAGCTGCCAAATTCTCTTCCCCTCAGAGCCCTAACCGTTTATGTAAGGCTTCCCCACTTCTGTTCCACCTAGACCCTACCTACCCCTGCCCCTCAACTCAGGACAGTCCAGCATCGATGGGGCAGCTGAAATCCTGAGCGCCAAGGCAATAGTTTAATCTCTCCTCTGCATTTTTGATGAATTGATTTGGTCCAGTGGAGGTTTTCAGTAGATCTGTTTAAATGACAGATAAGAAGCATTTGCGGTTATCCTGGCCATCAGGAGTGTACATGGGGCTTCCACGGTGTTCATTTTGCTTTCTTAAATTTATTCATTTCTTCAGTACATGCTCATCAGCCCCTTACTATGTGCTCAGCACTGGGTTAGGCAGTAGGGACACCGGCGAATCAGGTTGGCAGACTCGGATTTCCATGGACTTTATGACCCAATTGAGGGCACAGATAAAATCGAAGCCAACAGATCTATCACCTCATTAGTGATTGTAATAAATGCTTTGGAAAAAACAATTTGCTTATTAAAACTTAAATGATACAAAGGTAAGTTTCAGTCCCATGAAGTCTGAAGGTTTTTTTTTAGGATAATAGAATAAAAAACGATAATAAGCGCACCCGTGGTCCCTGCATAATGAATGGCCTGCTAAGGCTACAGTCTAAGTGCTTTATAAAAATAAGCTCGTTTATTCCTTACACCAGCCTTTATAGTTGAGTGTCTTTATCCCCATTTTACAGACGGGCATATGGAGGTCAAGGGGTCAAGTGGCTTGCCCAAAGTCACAGGGCTTGCTAATGAAGCTGGATTCCAACTTGGATTCGTTTGATCCCTCCCTGTTGTAATTACAGACCTATGGTATTTGTTGCTGCGTCTCCATCTCAGCTGGGAGCTCTTAAGGCTGTGTGGCTAGAGGCTTGGGAGACAGCAACTCCGGAAGGGGCAAGTAGGTCACATCCCCTCACCTGGGGTGAGGCCTCCCATCTGAGCTAGAAGTTGCTGAAGTCAAGGCCCAACCCAGCAATTTGTCCCATAGTGAAAGGGAGCAAATGGCATCTGTCTCCAAGAGGTTGACCCTGAAAATGGGCCTCTGGTCTCAACCTTGTTTGCAAAAGTGGGATGAGGATGAGGGATGGGGATAAGGGTTCCCATTCTGCACTCATGCAGCATGCAAGGCCCACCTTGTCACATGGTGTCGACTTCTTACACTGTCAAGGCTGCGGGCGGGTGGCTTAGGAGGTTGGGAGCCAATTAGAGAACCTTGAGTCCAGAATCTGGACTCCCTGTTTCTGGTACCACCTGCCATTGGCTGCCTCAATCCATTTCTCCCCCTGGTTAAGAGCCTGGGCCCTGGAAATTAAAGAACATAGATTTAAATACCAGTACTCCCACTTAATAAGCTATATGACTTGTTAGATTATTTAACCTCTGTTAGCCTCAGTTTCCTCACCTTTCATTTTTCATTTTTAAATTAAAAATTTTTTTTTTTTTTTTTTGAGACGGAGTCTCGCTGTCACCCAGGCTGGAGTGCAGTGCTGTGATCTTGGCTCATTGCAACCTCTGCCTCCCGGGTTCAAGTGATTATCCTGTATCAGCCTCCTGAGTAGCTAGAATTACAGGTGCCTGCCACCACGCCTGGCTAATTTTTAAATATTTTTAGTGGAGACAGGGTTACACCATGTTGGCTAGGATGGTCTCGAACTCCTGACTTCAAGTGATACACCTGCTTCGGCCTCCCAAAGTGCTGGTATTACAGGCCTGAGCCACCGCGCCCTGACTACATTTAATTTTTTTGAGACAGGGTCTTGCTCTCTTGCTCATGCTGGAGTCCAGTGGCATGATCTCAGCTTACTGCAGCCTGGACCTCCTGGGTTCTAGTGATCCCCCTGCCTCAGCCTCCCGAGTAACTGGGACTACAGGCACACAATATGATGCCTGGCACGGTGGCTCACACCTGTCATCCCAGCACTTTGCGAGGCCAAGGCAGCGGGTCACTTGAGGCCAGGAGTTGGAGTCCAGCCTGGCCAACATGGCGAAATCCCGTCTCTACTAATAATATAAAAATGAGCTGGGTGTGGTGGCGGGCGCCTGTAATCCCAGCTGCTTGGGAGGCTGAGGCAGGAGAATTGTCTGAATCCGGGAGGCGGAGGTTGCGGTGAGCTGAGATCGTGCCGCTGTACTCCAGCCTGGGTGACAGAGCAAGACTCTGTCTCCAAAAAAAAAAATCAATAAATTAAAAAAAAAAAAAAAAAAAAAAAAAAGCTCCGCAGCTCAGGCTGTCTGGGAATAAACCAGACGGTTTATGTAAATGACTTTGCCTGGTTTCTGGATGATCATACTGCCTCGGTCAAGTCAAATCCTATTCTTCCAGGAACGTGGGGTATTGGCAGCAGTTCCCCAAATGCCATGGAAAAACAGGGTGTGGCCCATAGCCACTTTTTCTGTGATTTTGTTCTAACCGCAGGAGTGCTTATTCATGTAAGAGACTGCTGTCTCTTACAATAGTCTCTTACATGAACAAGGTTATTCAACTGCAATAAAGGGTTATTGCAGCTACAGTTAGAAGGCTCCGCCTCCTCCAGCGGCACACCTGAACCCTGACACTCCTGGGAACTTTGCTCTTGGAAATGTCTTCAGAGCCTGGGCACAGCTTTGAATGTGTTCCGTGGAGAGTGCGTGCGTTCATTCTCCAAGGGTCGGCCTGGTGTTTGGAATTAGCAAGAAATCCTTTGGACCCAAAACTGATGACTTTGGGTGAAGATTTGAGCTGGGAAATACTGACAAGGACAAATGGAAACAAAATGCAGGTTGGGGAAGGTAGAGAAAGGTTTTCAATCATGGAGGGCCGGAGAGCTGCTTTAAGCAGTTTCACAGTCAAAAATGTTTGGAGGATGATTCTCGCATGGGTCAGAAAGAGAAATCTGGGGTTTCAAATTGGCAGTATCAGTTTTGGAGGGCTGACCTTGGGCAGAGGGTGATGCCCTTCCAGAAACAACTGTCCCCAGATGTCACGTGGAAATTATTTCTTTTTTTCGCTATCTTTTTTTTTTTTTTTTGAGATGGAGTTGTCCGTCTCAAAAGTTTTGTATTGTTTGTTGTCCAGGTTGGAGTGCAATGACACAATCTCAGCTCGGCCCAATCTCGGCTCACCGCAACCTCCGCCTCCCGGGTTCAAGCAATTCTCCTGCCTCAGCCTCCTGAGTAGCTGGGATTACAGGCATGCATCACCATGCCTGGCTAATTTTGTACTTTTAGTAGATATGGGGTTTCTCTATGTTGGTCAAGTTGGTCTCGAACTCCCGACCTCAGGTGCTCTGCCCGCCTCAGCCTCCCAAAGTGCTGGGATTACAGGCATGAGCCACCACGTCCAGCTTCTTCTTCTTCTTCTTTTTTTTTTTTTTAAAGACAGAGTCTCCCTCTGTCGCCCAGGCTGGAGTACAGTGGCATGATCTCAGCTTACTGCAACCCCTGCCTCCCAGGTTTAAACGATTCTCCTGCCTTAGCCCCCCTAGTAGCTGGGATTACAGGTGCCTGCCACCACACCTAGCTAATTATTTATATTTTTCTTAGTAGAGATGGGGTTTTGCCATGCTGGTCAGGCTGGTCTTGAACTCCTGACCTCAGGTCATCCGCCTGCCTCAGCCTCCCAAAGTGCTGGGATTATAGGCGTGAGCCACCACGACCAGCCCAAAATTCTTTCATTTGCAAGGACAGAGCCCTGCTTGAATGTGCTTAAGCAAAAGAGGGAATGTAGGCTGGGCACAGCGGCTCGTGCTTGTAATCCCAGCACTTTGGGAAGCAGAGGCAGGCGGATCGCTTGAGGCCAGGAGTTCGAGACCAGCCTGGCCAACATGGCGAAACCCTGTCTCTACTAAAAATACAAAAATTAGCTGGGTGTGGTGGTGCACACCTGTAGTTCCAGCTACTTGGGAGGCTGAGGAACAAGAATTGCTTGAATCTGGGAGGTGGAAGGTGATGTGAGCCAAGATTGCAGCACTGCATACCAGCCTGGGAGACAGAGTGAGACTCTGTCTCAAAAAAAAAAAAAAAGAGAGGATATATCTTCTGAGGATTCAGGAATGTTTTGGAAACTAGGGAGCAGCCCTGGCCTCATAAGAGGCAGACTCAGGAGCTGGACATGGGTTAGGAAACCAGGCAGTGCTTCTTTCATTTTCTCTCTCTCTCAATTGTAGTAAAATATACATAACATACATTAAAAAAAATTTTTTTTTGAGACAGAGTCTCGCTCTGTCACCCAGGCTGTAGTGCAGTGGCACTATCTCAGCTCACTGCAATCTCCACCTCTCGAGTTCAAGCGATTCTCCTGCCTCAGCCTCCTGAGTAGCTGGGATTACAGGTGCCTGCCACCACGCCCAGCTAAGTTTTGTATTGTTAGTAGAGACGGGGTTTTGCCATGTTGGTCAGGCTGGTCTTGAACTCCTGATCTCGAGTGATCCGCTGGTCTCAGCCGCCAAAGTCCTGGGATGACAGGCGTGAGCCACTGCACCCGACCGGCCAGTTCCAAATTTCTGAGGCAGAGAATGTGCCTGTCGAGTGGGCAAGCCGTGGGATGGATCACATGGCATCACTCTGCCTGCTGGGATCCATCCTTGGGAGTGGAGCATACTTCTCCGGAAGGAAATGGGAGGGTTGTTTGGGATTGGGCAACCTCCTCCTCAACAAGAAATGAATCGGGACACCCCTCTATAGAATCACTTCCACTCTGATGAAATCATCTGGGAATTTTCAATCAGAAGATTTAGAAAGATGCTATTTTCATTTTGCCTTACATACATCTTTTGTGTCTTCTGGCTTATTGCTTTTGAGGTGTGTGTATGTGGGGGGGGGGGCGCCTCTAAAAGTCATCCTGGGTCCTGGTTAGGCCACCACCTTGACCTGGCCTGGGGACCTGCTCAGCTTGGAGGCCAGTTGGCTGGAGGTGGGGGAGGAGGGAGCCCCAGTTGCGGCCTCTGAGCCTCTCGTGCCAGCGGCCCCGTGCAGTCCATTTTAACCCCGGCACCAGTTGTCTTTCAGCTCCTCCAGGGAGTGACTTACTCCCTTTCCAGCTTCTGTTTGCGGAGCATGAACCACTGACTGTTTGAAATGGGACACGCTCTTGATAGCACCAAGCCTCAGCTTTCCTATGGATAAAACGGCTAAAAATGCCCAGACTGCTTTCTTCAGAAAGCTGGTGCGGGAATCACATGAAATTGACGGCTGTGAACAAGGGTCCTCAATGTCGGGAAATTGGTCCTGGGTGGTTGGTGGGGGGCATTAGGTAATGTCTGCAGACATTTTTGGCTGACAGAAGTGTGGGAGAGTGTGCTCCTGCCATCTTGTAGGGGAGGCCGGGGTACATAGTGGGCACTTAGATACTATTTCTTTTTCTTTTTTTTTTTTTTTTTTTTTGAGACGGAGTCTCATTCTGCTGCACAGGCTGGAGTGCAGTGGTGCGATCCTGGCTCACTGCAACCTCTGCCTTCTGGGTTCAAGGGATTCTCCTGCCTCAGCTTCTAGAGTAGCTGGGATTACAGGCATAGTCACCATGCCTGGCTAATTTTTGTATTTTTTTTTTTTTTTTTTTTTTTTTAGTAGAGATGGGGTTTCACCATGTTGGCCATGCTGGTCTCGAACTCCCGACCTCAGGTGATCTTCCCGCCTCAGCCTCCCAAAGTGCTGTGATTACAGGCTCAAGCCACTGTGCCCTGCCAGATACTATTTCTTTTTCTTTTCTTTCTTTCTCTCTCTCTTTTTTTTTTTTTTTGAGACGGTCTTGCTCTGTCACCCGGGCTAGGGTAGAGTGATACAATTACGGCTCACTGCAACCTGTGCCTCCTGGGCTCAAGAGATCCTCCCACCTCAGCCTCCCGAGTAACTGGGAGTACAGGTGTGTGCCACCATGCCCAGCTAATTTTTGTACTTTTAGTAGAGACAGAGTTTTGCATGTTGCCCAGGCTGGTCTTGACCTTTTGGACTCAAGAGATCTGCCCGCCTGAGTCAAATGCTGGGATTATAGGTGTAAGCCACTGCACCTGCCCAGATACTGCTTCTAAATCAAAGTTTAGCCTCAGTTAATGGTGAGCCCGGCATGGTACTGCTTTGGGGTCCTGTACAGATGGCAGAGAAGACTAAAGGCTTGGTGAGGGATTCCTTGGGGTACTGTCTCAGTGACTAAGTGACTGTAGGTGGGCACAGCTGCTGCTGACAAGGGCTGCTTCCAGTGTGCTGGGGGAGCTGGTCACCTGGCAGCCTTGTTGAGTGGAGTGTGGCTTAGGAAACTCATCATGCTACCAGTGGGGAAAAGCAAGCCTCCCCTCACCTTTTGGAGTGACCAACAGTTTGGGGAAAAAAATGTGGAGGTGGATTTACTGATTTGTTTTTCTCTGAATTTGTGGTTCCTTCTCAACTAATATTCAGCCCCTCCTTTGCCCTCCTCAGGCCTTTCCAGGGCAGGCTGGGGGTATGGATGGAGCGAAGAGGGGCAAAGGTAGAGAAGTCCCCTTCCCTCTACAGGGCAAGAGGAGATTCCAGAGACCTTTCCACCCTTCAGAAAATGGAGGCTGGTCCAGGGTTTCAAGTGAACACACAAAGGCCAGCTCTGGCCGCTCCACACTCCCCTCCCCGTCCCCTGACCTCTGCTGCGGCGGCTGCTGCTGTGGGAGTGAAAAGCCCAGGTCAGCCTTCGGGGCCCTTCCCGGGTGGGGATCTGGGAACGAGAATGCAGCCTCCTAACCGCTGCAGCCTCCTCCTTGCCAGGGTTAAGGGAAGTGCAGGAATCAAGGCTAGGGGGTGGGAGGGGGCAGCATCACCCCCTGCAAAACCCCAGAACAAGAGAATCTGGACTCGCCCCTCCCATCTCTGGCCAGGTCCCCACCAAGGAAGAGGTCTCCACGCTATTGCGTCTGCAGGTGGAGCAGCCTGTTTCCACCTTCCCTCCTCTCACACTCCAAGCCTTCAAATAAGGACCACAAAGCTCCCACAGTGGCAAGAGGCTTTCTGCCTGGTGGACGCTGTTCTAGGTGCTGTATAGGCAAAACTGCATTTAATTCTCCTGCATGGTTGTGTTCCTATTTCATAATCAGAGCCAGGATTCAAATCTGGGCAGTCTCTGGTGCAAAGGTCGGCAGCCTCCCAGGAGGGAACCCAGTCAACCAGGCACGTGTTTACTCTCTCATGCTCCAGGACTTTTCAGTCCAACAGGGACTTCCTCATTTGGGTAACCAGGAGAGCCAGAGACTGGATTTGGTCAGCTCTTCATTCAAAACATTTGTGTACGACAGACTCTCAGTGTGACCTTGGGCAAGTTACTTTAGCTCTGAGAATCCTCAGTTTCCCTCTTTATAAAAAGGGGAAATCTTGTTGTGAAGCTTATATGAAATTCGGTATGGAGAGGTGTGTTTTATTATCATTAGTTATTTATTTTTGAGACCGAGTCTTGCTCTGTCGCTGAGGCTGGAGTGTGCAGTGGCACGACCTCAGCTCACTGCAACTTCCAGGTTCAGTGATTCTCGTGCCTCAGCCTCCCGAGTAGCTAGGACTACAGGTGTGTGCCACCATGCCTGGCAAAGTTTTGTAGAGACAGAGTTTCACCATATTGCCCAGGTTGGTCTCAAACTCCTGACCTCAAGTGATCTGCCCACCTTGGCCTCCCAAAGTGTGGAGATTACAGGTGTGAGCCACCACCGAAGGTTTTTAGACTATAACACATGTAAGAGCCAATAGCCAGGATTATCATTATTATTCTTTTCTCTGTTTCTCTCTTCCTTCCTTCCTTCCTTCCTTCCTTCCTTCCTTCCTTCCTTCCTTCCTTCCTTCCTTCTCTTGTTTTTTTGAGACACAGTCTCCCTCTGTTGCTCAGGCTGGAATGCAGCAGCACGATCTTGGCTCACTGCAACCTCCACCTCCAGGGTTCAAGCAATTCTCCTGCCTCAGCCTCCTAAGTAGCTGGGATTACAGGTGCCCACCTCCACGCTCAGCTAATTTTTTGTATTTTTAGTAGAGACAGGGTTTCACCATGTTGGCCAGGCTGTTCTCGAACTCCTGACCTCAGGTGATCCATCTGCCTCAGCCTCCCAAAAGTGTTAGAATTACAGGCATGAGCCACAGCACCCAGCCTTCATTATTATTATTTTCATCATCTAAGCCAGGAGTCAGTAAACTTCTCTGTAAAGGACCAGATTGTAAATATTTTTGGCTTTTATGGGTCCTTCAGTCTCGGTCACTGCTCAATTGTGCTGCTGTGTCTCCAGAGTACCTATGGACAATATGGTAAATTAGCAAACGGGTGTGGCTGTATTTCCATAAAACTTTTTTTACCAAAGCAGGTGATGGGCTGGATTTGGTCCATGGGTCACAGTTTGCTGGACCCCAGTCTAGGACCCTGAGGCCTCTATTGCTGGTGTCTGAGCAGAAAGTGGGGCTGGGCTTTGGTGTGAAATTCACGCATCCATGTGCAGACTGCTGATCTGTAAGTGTGTTGAGGGAAGGGGTTGATTACCTTTGAAACCCCATTCTGGGTTCTCAGGAGCACATGAGAAGGGTAGAGCAAGTGTGTGTGGTTAAATGACTTGTTCCTGATGTCTAGATACTTGTGCTCTTAATGATCCCGGAAGATGTTGGCCAAGATCTAGGGGTGATCAAAACTGACAAGACAAACTCAGAGTGAGGCTGGGTGCAGTGGCTCAAGCCTATAATCCCAGCACTTTGGGAGGCTGAGGTGGGTAGATCACCTGAGGTCAGGAGTTCGAGACCAGCCTAGTCAACGTGGTGAAACCCCGTCTCTACTAAAAATACAAAAATTAGCTGGGCATGGTGGTGCACACCTGTGGTACGAGCTACTTGGGAGGCTGAGGCAGGAGAATCACTTGAACCTGGGAGGAGGAGGTTGCGGTGAGCTGAGATTGCACCACTGTATTCCAGCCTGGGCAACAGAGCAAGACTCTGTCTCAAAAAATAAAAAAAAGAAGAAAAAAGAAGAACTCAGAGTGCTGGTCCCGCTGCCCTTAAGTGGCATCAGTGCCAGGTGCAGTGGTTCACACTGGTAATCCCAGCACTTTGGGAGGCCGAGGCGGGTGGCAGATTACCTGAGGTTGGGAGTTTCGAGACCAGCCTGACCAACATGGAGAAACCCCATCTCTACTAAAAATACAAAATTAGTCAGGTGTGGTGGCGCATGCCCGTAACCCCAGCTACTTGGGAGGCTGAGGCAGGAGAATTGCTTGAATCTGGGAGGTGGAGGTTGCAGTGAGCCAAGATCGCACCATTGTACTCCAGCCTGGGCAACAAGAGTGAAACTCCATCTCAAAAAAAGAAAAAAAAAAAAAGACATCAGCATAATCAGAGCCACCAGTAGTGCCAATTCTCTCAGAGCCAGGAGCCCTTTCCCTACACAGTCTCATTTAATTCTCACAAAAACCCCATCAGGTAGGGCCTATTATAATCACCCCAGGTTAAGAAGGAGGAAACTGGATGGGCACAGTGGCTCACGGCTGTAATCCCAGCACTTTGGGAGGCCTAGGTAGGAGGATCACTTGAGCCCAGGAGTTCAAGGCCAGCCTGGGCAATATGGTGAAACCCTGTCTTTACAAATTTTTTTTTGTATTTTGTAAAAAATACAAAAATTAACCAGGCATGGTGGCGTGTACCTGTGGTCCCAGCTACTTGGGAGGCTGAGGTGGGAGGATCACCTGAGCCCAGGAGGTTGAGGCTGTAGTGAGCCATGATCTGATTGTCCCGCCACTGGGTGACTGAGAGAGCCCTTGCCTCAAAAAAAGAAAATGAAAACAAAGGAGGAAACTCCAGCATGACCAACCTGGTGAAACCCCGTCTCTGCTAAAAATACAAAAATTAGCTGAGCATGATGGCGGGCGCCTGTAATCCCAGCTACTGGGGACAAGTGAGGTAGGAGAATCACTTGAACCTGGGAGGCAGAGGTTGCAGCGATGCAGTGAGCCAAGATCGCGCGATTGCACTCCAGCCTGGGCGACAACCAGAGACTCCATCTCAAAAAAAAAAAAAAAAGGGGGAAACTGAGGCTCAGAGAGACAAGGCCGGTTGCATGATGTCACACGGCTGGAGAGGGCAGGGATTGGCGCTTGCATCTTTCCGACGTCAAACATATTCCTTTCCACCTTCTCTGGCTAAAAGGGGTGCAGCCCATGGGTGACCCTCCAACCCTGCCCTGTACCCGGGCCCTGTGTGCCTTCCCGGGCCAGCGGGCAGTCGTTGGAGCTCAGCCCTACTGCTTGGCACCCCCCTCTGGAGGCCCCATCTTGGTTCTCGCCCCTCCCTTCCTCACCCGAGCCAGCTTCCTGGCCCTCCCAGGCTGGCTGATGGATGGCCCAGCCCTGGCTGGCTTGACTCAGTCTAGCTTTTCCTCGTGGACTGCCAGGGCCGCCTCCTGTCCTTCTGTTCACCACCCTCACCTGCCTGGCAGGTCGGGCAAGTGAGTGACTCACACACCTGGGCCCTGTGTGGGCCCAGCCCTGGGAGCCAGTGTACTCACCCTCTGGGCTCCTGCCTGCCCTTCCAGCTACTTCAACCGACAGACGGGACCCTTCCCAATAGAAGAGGGCTGCCCCTGTCACTTGTGCTCCCTTCCCGGAGGACTGCGATTGGACTGCACAGGATTGAGGTCAGTTTCCTTTCTGTTTTTAACCATCTCTGCCCCTCGCTGAGTTGGAGGAAAATCTTTTGGAGGTCGTGGGGGAGGGGTCCCCGCTGTCGTTGACACCCTTGTGCATCAGGCCCAGGGACACCCTGCTCCCTCTCAGCAGGTGCTGGAGCTTGGGGCCACCTTGGGATGGACTCGGTGAGGAGAACCATGCTGGGTGCCTCTATGGGTGTGACCCCAACCCTGCAGCCACCTAGCGGGGCAGGTCACGGCAACCTGGAGTGAGAACGGCAGAGGTGGACTGCAAGGGCATGTGTAGGGGGGTGCTTTCCTCACTTCCTTCTTAGGGTCACAGAGTGAGGGACGCAGCTTGAGATGGCTTCAGTTCAATGGCATCATTTTACAGCTGGGAAAACTGAGGCTTGGGGGAGAGGGAGTAACGAAGGTGGATTGATGCATTGATGGTGGAACTGGGGCTAGAAGCTGGACTGGCTGACTCCCTGCCCAGGGCTCCTTCCTTGGTCCTCCTGGCTCCTGGCTGTTTCCCCCTGCTTTCCGCCCCCCCCCCACCCACCCCCGTTAGCTCTCTCCCATGTCATCCGGGCCTCAGCAGGGAGGAGAAATGCAGCTGGTGGGAGCCATTTCACAGGGGGATTTTATGGGCTCACAGTTGGAAGGCATTTTGAAGGTCATCCAGGCCATGAACCTCCGACAGGTGGCTGTTTAGCCACAGCTTGACTATCCCTGGGAATGGAGAGCTCACTTTTTTTTTTTCCCTGAAATGGAGTTTCCCTCTTGTTGCCCAGGCTGGAGTGCAATGGCACGATCTTGGCTTACCACAACCTCCACCTCCCAGGTTGAAGCGATTCTCCTGCCTCAGCCTCCCGAGTAGCTGGGATTACAGGCATGCGCCACCACGCCCAGCTAATTTTGTATTTTTAGTAGAGACAGGGTTTCTCCATGTTGGTCAGGCTGGTCTCGAACTACCAACCTCAGGTGATCCACCTGCCTTGGCCTCCCAAAGTGCTGGGATTACAGGCGTAGCGCTCACTGTTTTTGGAGGCAGTCTCTTTTATTTGCATGGGCAGTGTCTGGCAAATTACTGGGCACTTACTTCGTGGCGAGCACTTTGCTAACAAAGTACAGTAGGTGTGCAAATGCCTTTCATCCCCGACACCCCAATGAGGTAAGTGTTATTGGTATCACTCTTATTTTATAGCAGAGGAAACAGGCACAGAGAGGTTAAGTAACTTACTCAAGATTTCAGAGCTTGAGGAGGAGGAGCCGAGTTTTGCACCCAGGGAGTGTGGTTCCAGGGCTCAGCCAAGGTCTTAGCTGCTGTACTTGGCTGCTACCATAGGAGAACGGGACTTCCTAGGGAGGGGGTCCTGCCTGGCATGGTGAAGCTGAGGTTGGAAGGGGGACATTTAGGTGACTGCGTGACGCTCTGGTTGGTTGGCCTCCTGGGGCTGAAATGCCACCATCCAAGCTCTTCTCCTGTCACCTGCTTTGCCTCCTTGGCAGATTACCCTATCCTCACGTAGCCCCCAGCTACCAGAATCCAGGACCAATGACTGATGACTCCCAGGACAGTTGTGTGCAATAACAGAGGGAGGGTTGAAAGCTGTGGCTCGGGATCTCCGACACCACTGTCAGGGTTTCCTTGGAGTGTCCTGAGCAAAGGAGGCAGGAGGTGAGAGTGGGCGTGGCAGAGGGGTGGGAGGGGCCTGGGCCCTGCGTCTGTTTCCTTCTTAACATTTTGACCTCCTGGAGTGGCACCTCATGTACTGCCTGTCCACCCCACCTTGCCCATCTATTTAGGGGAGCTTGGTGGTTAATGAGGGCAGCGCCTCATCCTACGGTGCTGGACAGTTTACAAAGCCAGCCGACGCCGTCCTGAAGGGTGCTCACAACAGCCTGGGGAGCTGGGAAGGGCAGGAATTGTGATAATGCTCATAGTTGAGGGATGGAGGCTCAGAGAGGTCAGGTGAGCTGCCTGGGGCCGCACAGCTAAGTGATGGAACAGAGTCAGATCCTGCCTCTCCAACCTCCCGACCCCCGGCTTCTAACAGAGCATGCTCCACACCAAGGCTGGCTCCTCCTCTATGTGGTTTTTCCTCCAGAGAAATCCTCGTCAGGGGCAGAAGTGTCAGGGCTGCTGAGGCAGGGCTGTCTCCCCAGCTTTTGGCCCCTAAATCAGAGTCTCCTGAGGTGGCAGAAGAGAGGGCTACCCCTCTCTTCTGTCCCCGCAAAGGCTTGCTCTGAGTGTGATGCCAGGAGTCCTTCTGGCTGGATCTCTTCAGTTAACGAGACTTTGGGACTTTCAGGGGGATGACTGGCCTGGCTCCATTCACATCCCCGATATCTTCTTCCTAGACTTCCTCTCCAGGGCAGTCATGGGAACAAGAGATTCTTAAATTGATCCCATCCTGTCTTCTCCTTCTCCTAATGATAATACTAATCACAGCAATATTAACTACTAATGCTAGTCATGTTCCTGGTGGCACACGTCTGTGGTCTCAGCTACTCGGGGGGCTGAGATGGAAGGATCGCCTGAGCCCAGAAGTTTGAGGCTGCAGTGAACTGTGATTGCCATTGCTACATTTTCTTTTTCTTTTCTTTTTTTATTTTGGAGATGGGGTCTAGCTCTGTTGCCCAGACTGGAGTGCAGTGGTGTGATCCCAGCTCACTGCAACATCCGCCTCCTGAGTTCAAGTGATTCTCCTGCCTCAGCCTCCCAAGTAGCTGGGACTACAGGCGCCCACCACCACGCCTGGCTAATTTTTGTATTCTCAGTAGAGATGGGGTTTCACCATGTTGGCCAGGCTGGTCTCGAATTCCTGGCCTCAAGTAATCAGCCCACCTTGGCCTCCTACAGGCGTGAGCCACTGCACCCAGCCCACCATTGCTACATTTTCATTTATTGGGCACCCACCGTATACCAAGCTCTGTGCCAGGCATCCTTTAGGCCATAGCTCATTGAGCCCTCCTGGCAACCCCATTTCACAGATGAGGAAGCTGAGGTCCAGAAAGATGAAGTCACTTGCCCTGGATCACATAGCTGATCAATGACACTGAAATCACCAGTCAGAAAGTTGAAAGCACACTTCACCCTAAGTCACCACCCAAGGTCATACACTGTTCATGGCACAGCCAAGACTAGAGCCTGGCTTGGCTGAATCCTGATTTCCTGCTCTTCCCACTCAGTGCCTCTGGGTTGGGCTACAGTGGGACTTTTGAGCCATGGATTCTAGAGTTGTTTCTGCCTTTATAGGACATTAAACAAGCCACTGAATCTCTTGTGGCCTGGGTCACACCATCTGAGCGCAGGGACTGGTGATTTATTCCCTGCGAATGATAGTCATGTCTGGGAATGCTTTTCAACACGGGCACATGCACACAGAGAATTAGTATGAAGAGAGGTAATTACCCAAGCCATGTCTCCAGTCTCTTCTGTGACTGAAAGCTTTGATATTTAATTCTTAGAATGAACTTGGACCTCCAGATATGGTGGATCATGCCTGTAGTCCCAGCACTTTGGGAGGCTGAGGCAGATGGATCACATGAGGTCAGGAGTTCGAGACCAGCCTGGTGAACATGGCAAAACCTCATCTCTACTAAAATACAAAAATTAGCTGGGTAGGGTGTTGTGCACGTGTAATCCCAGCTACTCAAGAAGCTGAGGCAGGAGAATCGCTTGAACCTGGGAGGTGGAGGTTGCAGTGAGCTGAGATTGTGTCACTGCACTCTAGCTTGGGTGACAGAGGGAGACTCCGTCTCAAGGAAAAAAAAAAAAAAAAAAAGAATGACCTTGGACCAGACTGGGAAACATAGTAAAACCCTAACTCTACAAAAAACAAACAAACAAACAGAAATTAGCCTGGTGTGGTGGCTCACCTGTTGTCCCAGCTTCTCAGGAGGCTGAGGTAGGAGGATGACTTGAGCCCAGGAGATCGAGGCTGCAGTGAGCCAAGATGGTACTACTGCACTCCATCCTGGGCAGCAGAGTGAGACCCTGTCTCAAGGAAAATTATATATATATATATATATATATATATATATATATATATATATATATATGTGTGTGTGTGTGTGTGTGTGTGTATAAAATGACTTTGGGATGCAGGAACACAAGCCATGTTCTATTGTAGGGAAGCTGAGACTCAGAGACATGAACTCCCTCACTCAAGGTCATAGGACCAGGAGATGGGGAACCAAGGATTTGAACTTGGTCTGGTCTTCATGTTCCCAGAAGTAAGCACCTCCCATCATGTAGAGAGGCAGCTCCCCGGGCAATGAGAGTCTCCCAGGGTACTCAGACGAGAAGCAGTGAACAAGTTTGGAGCATGGACTCCTTGGATTCCAGGAGGCCAGGCTTATAGGAACACAGTTTAGGAGCTTAGCAGGTAGGTCTGAGGCAGGTGGCCTGGTGCTGCCTGGTGCTGCCTGGTGCTGCCACCAAGTAAGTCCTCTTCTCCCCTGCTCAGGCCTGCTCCCATTTTTTCCTTCAGCAGAATGACAGAGACCCCCTTCCCCCATCCTTCCTTGTCTCAGAAACAGAGGCAGCCTTTGTTTCAAGGGGAACCAAGAAAACAGGGAGCTCTCCCGACCACACTGTGACCTGCTCTGCAGGTAACCCTGGTCCTTCCTCCTGGCCCAGCCAAACCCAGCTCAGCTACTGTAAAGACATCCGATACCCCAGCAGGGGGAGGGAGGAGAGGGAGGGAGCCAGTGGGGTTAGGTAGTGCCCCTGCCCACCTTCTCCCTCCCCATCTTAGTCTACCCTGTCTCTCCCCGTGAGCAATGTTATAATTAAATCTGATAAGCATCCATTCTATCTGGTAAAAAGGGTCCCAATGTCATGGTTGGTTTGAGCCAATTGGGATGGGGGATGGGACCCTAGGCTGGGAGCCAGGAGGCTGCCTCTGCTCCCCACTCCATTCTTCATGCCCTGCATGACCTTGAGCAAATGCTTGCCCTCTTGGGGCCTCAGTTTCTCTCTCTAGGAAAGCAGGATGTTGGCTTGAGCCATGGGTTCTAGTCTTGTTCCTGGTGGCACACGCCTGTGGTCCCAGCTACTCGGGAGGCTGAGATGGAAGGATCGCCTGAGCCCAGAAGTTCGAGGCTGTCGTGAGCTGTGATGACACCACTGCGCTCCAGCCTGGGCAACAGAGCGCGACTCCTTTCCAAATAAAGAAATAAAATCATTTTCTTAATAATTTTTTTTTTTTAAAGTAAAGAGGCTGAGTGATGTGGCTCATGCCTGTAATCCCAGCACTTTGGGAGGCCGAGACGGGCAGAGCACTTGAGATCGGGAGTCTGAAACCAGCCTGGCCAACATGGTGAAACCTCGTCTCTGCTAAAAATACAAAAATTAGCCAAGAATGGTGGCGTGCGCCTGCGTCCCAGCCACTCCGGAGGCCAAGGCGGGAGAATTGCTTGAACTCTGGAGGTAGAGGTTGCAGTGAGCTGAGATCCCGCCACTGCACTCTAGCCTGGGTGACAGAGCGAGACCCTCTCTCTCAAAAAAAAAAAAAAAAAAAAAAAAAAGTAAAGAAAACCAGGAGGAAAATAACTAGAGGGCAATAACTCCCTCTACCCCACCCCCGATTCCTCAGGGCCCTGCCAGCTCTGAAAGTCTCTGAATTGCTCGAATGGGTGGCTCCCGGGTGCCCTCTCTGGGTTCCCTGCCAGTGCTCCTTCTCCGTCCTCCCTGCATGGCCGCGAAGCCCAGGGAGCACAGGAATGCGGGGGAGGTTCTTATTGCTTCTGATTTTCGGGGGACTGGCCAAGACTGGAGCGATCTCTGTAAAAACCTGCCCCGAGTCTGTGTGGCCTATTTTTGGAATAAACCCGGAATGCCAACGTTTGCGGGAGAAGAGGCCTCCTAAGTCCTTTCCACCTTATTAGTGGACAAATTTGGACTTTTTGGTCAGACTTGGGTTCAAATCTCAGCTCTGTCCCTTCAGATGGTGTGAACTTGGTTGAGTCACTTGGTCTCACTGAGGTGTTGAGAGGGTTGAGAGTTAACCCAGGCAGATCACTAAGCCTGGTGCATAGCAAATGCTCAATGAAAGGAAGGCCATGTCTTGGCACCAGGTTTGCCCCAACTCCCTGTTTCTGACAAATAGACAAGGCTGGCTGGGCGCAGTCACTCACACCTGTAATCCCAGCACTTTGGGAGGCCAAGGTGGGTGGGTTGCTTGAGCCCAGGAGTTTGAGACCAGCCTGGGCAACATGGCGAAACCTCATCTCTACTGAAAATATGAAAATTAGTCAGACGTGGCGGTGCGTGCCTGTAGTCTCAGCTACTTAGAGGCTGAAGCATGAGAATTGCTTGAGCCTGTGAGACAGAGGTTGCAGTGAGCCAAGATCACACCACTGCACTCCAGCCTGGACAAGAGTGAGACCCTGTCTCCAAAAGAAAAAAAAAAAAGACAAGGCTCAGGGATGGCAGGATGCCTCGTTGTGCTGTCTTGGACGGCAATGACTTGTTCCATTCAGGCGGTGGATGTCTCTAAGGGGGGCAGGGATTCCACTCTGCTTTCTAGCCTTTATCTCTTCTTCATTTTCTTGAAAAGTTGTTCTGGAAACTACGAAACTGGGCCACAGGCCTCCATGCCTGCTTTCCTGGGACTACCGGGTTGTTTCATCTCTTGAGTCTTGCTTCTCTCACAGGAAACTGGAAGCCCTGGGCTCTGATCAGGGAATGCAGGGGTCGGGGAAGGGGGCAACCTGCTTCACATTGATCTCACCCCAGAACCGGGTGGCTGGCTGACGCCGCTGATCAGAATTCATGTGGTCGGAGGATTTGTGGGTCAGCATGAGATCTTTCTTTTTTTTTTTTTTTGAGACGGAGTCTGGCTCTGTCGCCCAGGCTGGAGTGCAGTGGCCGGATCTCAGCTCACTGCAAGCTCCGTCCCCCGGGTTCACGCCATTCTCCTGCCTCAGCCTCCCGAGTAGCTGGGACTACAGCGCCCGCCACCTCGCCCGGCTAGTTTTTTGTATTTTTTAGTAGAGATGGGGTTTCACCGTGTTTGCCAGGATGGTCTCGATCTCCTGACCTCGTGATCCACCCGTCTCGGCCTCCCAAAGTGCTGGGATTACAGGCTTGAGCCACCGCGCCCAGCCAGCATGAGATCTTTTAATACACCAGAGAATCATTTCCCTAAAGTTCTAGGCTCCTGGCAGGTGCTCCACACACAATTCTGAGACAGCACCCAGGGAATGGGTTGGGATTGACTCTGAACAGAACTTGAGAGTCTGGCAAGGCTCTGTTCCCAGGCCCCACCCTGGAGCCACAGGGCAGGGAGCTCACTACATTGGAGACATTTTATGGCGCCACCCGTACCCCCCAGCCGGAGCTCATCCAGAGACCTGTAGTTTGGGACTGAGCAGGTTAAATTCCCTGGTGGCTTCTGGGAAAATGCTTGATCAGACTCTGTATGCTGCTATCTTTACTGAGCTCTCTCAAAGTTCATCACCCCCAGGACGCTCCTTTTTTTTTTCCTACCCCTAAAACATCAACATACTCTTCTCTGCTTTGCCTGGAATCCTTGCCAGGGGATTTTCCAGTTAGCAGAAAAACTGCATCCAGTTTCCGACCTATTCACTGAGGGGGTGGGTGACTGGGAAAGGAGGGTTATTGCCCTCCAGTGCTTTTCCTCTTGCTTTTCTTTTTTCTTTTCTTTCTTTCTTTTTTTTTTTTTTTTGAGATAGAGTCTCACTCGGTCATCCAGGCTGTAATGCAGTGGCACGATCTCGGCTCACTGCAACCTATGCCTCCAGGGTTCAAGCGATTCTCCTGCCTCAGTCTCCTGAGTAGCCGGGACCACAGGCATAAGCCACCATACCTGGCTAATTTTTGTATTTTTAGTAGAGACGGGGTTTTGCCATGTTGGTCTCAAACTCCTGAACTCAAGTGATCTGCCTGCCTTGGTTTCCCAAAATGCTAGGATTATAGGTGTGAGCTGCTGCACCCGGCCCCTTTCCTTTTCCTCTTGGTTTTCTTTACTTTAAAAGAATTCATTAAGATAATTATTTTCTTTGTTTGTTTGTTTATTTATTTATTTGAAACAGAGTCTTGCTCTGTCCCCTAGGCTGGAGTACAGTGGCATGATCACAGTTCATTGCAGCCTTGAACTCCCGGGCTCAAGTGATCCTCCCACCTTAGCCTCCCAAGTAGCTAGGACCACAGGCGTACACCACCATGCCTGTATAATTTATTTTTACTTTTTGTAGACTATGTTGCCCAGGCTGGTCTTGAACTCCTGGGCCCAAGTGATCCTCCCACCTTAACCTCTTAAAGTGTTACAGGCATAAACCACTGTGCTCGGCCTCCTTTTGGTTTTCAATTGTATTCATCTGTCCATCCATCCATCCATCCATCCATCCATCCATCCATGCATCCATCCATCCAGCCATCCAGCCATCCAGACATCCATCCTCCATCCATCCATTTGTCCACCACCCATAATTTTCATCCATCCATCCATCCTCCATCCATTCATTCATCTAAAGACTGTTTATTGAATTCCTCTTCTATGCCAGGCACTGCATTCTGGAGACACAGCTCTGTGCACTGGATAGATGATCCTGCCCTCAGGAGGATTACAGTATAGCAGGGGTAACAGACATTTAACAAGCACTATAGTACTTGGTGCTACGGCTTAACGTCTCTGCTTATCGGTGTGCTCATCTGTTGCGTGGGATGGTTCCAGTACTTACTTCATGGGATTATTGTGTTTCCGTGGCATAATATAGTAAAGGGCTGGCTCAGGTCTTGTCGTGTAGCAAGTGTTCAATAAATGTTAGCTATGTTGATGGTGATGGTTGTGATGATGGTGATGCAGATGATGATGATTAAGATCATTTTGTTTTGTTTTGTTTTGTTTTTTTGAGATGGAGTCTCGCTCTGTTGCCCAGGCTGGAGTGCAGTGGCACAGTCTTGGCTCACTGCAACCTCTACCTCCTGGGCTCAAGCGATCTCCTGCCTCAGCCTCCCAAGTAGCTAGGACTACAGGCACGTACCACCACACCCAGCTAATTTTTGTATTTTTAGTAGAAACAGGGTTTCACCATGTTGGCCAGGCTGGTCTTGAACTCCTGACCTCAAGTGATCCACTTTCCTTGGCCTTCCTTGGCCTCTCATGCCTTGGGTTTACAGGCATGAGCCACCACATCCGGCCAATTAAGATCATTTAACACAGGGTCTGGCATTAACTAGTTAACCAGATGTATCCATGAGTTGTTCTGAGCAGTTGGCTTGTCCTTGGCAGCCACAGACAGTAGAGGGCATGGTGACATAGGGCAGACCCCAAGCCAGCTTCTCAGGGTGGGGAAGCCAATGAGCAAACCACCTCCACAAAGGTGCTGTGGATGCCAGCCGTGGCTTCTGGGCTGGGTCTAAGGGGTTCTTCAGGGAAGCCTGGGCCACCACAGCTGCCTATCTGGTTTGCCCAGTTAGGAGCTGGTTGAGAAGCATCCGAGGGCAAAATGACCTATGAGATGAAGAGCTGTGGACTGCCTTCACAGGGGCTGGGGCAGGCTATCTGGGAAGTTCCTGGGAGCTCAGAGGAGAGGGGTGGCACTGGAGGATGAGAGGAGGTAGCTATAAGTGAGGCTCTAAGCAGAGCAGCCAGGAATGATCAGGGGTCCCTGGTAACCTTCCATGGGGCTTATGGGGCCATGGGGCCAGGATCATATCAGTCTTTTTTTTTTTTTTTCTGAGACGCAATCTTGCTCTTGTTGCCTAGGCTGGAGTGCAGTGGGACGATCTTGGCTCACTGTGACCTCTGCCTCCCAGGTTCAAGCGATTCTCCTGCCTCAGCCTCCTGAGGAGCTGGGATTACAGGCGCCTGCCACCACGCCTGGCTAATTTTTGTATTTTTAGTAGAGATGGGGTTTCACCATGTTGGCCAGGCTGGTCTTGAACTCCTGACCTCAGGTGATCCACTCGCCTCGGCCTTCCAAAATGCTGGGATTACAGACGTGAGCCACTGCACCTGGCCACACAGCAGTCTTGTTTCTTTCACTGGCGGCTCCTGGAATGGTGCTGGGCACACCCTAGGCACCTGGGATGTTTGCTGAATGCATGCCAAGTCTTTATTGGGATGGTTTGGTCTCACTGTCATGCTGGCTTACCTGGAAGGAACAGTGGTTCTGGAACCAGAGAGGAGACAGTTCAAACCCTGGCACCCCCACTTACCAGCTCTGCGGGACAATGGGTAAGACATTTCCCCTTTCTTTTTTTTTTTTTTCTTTTTTTTTGAGACGGAGTCTCGCTCTGTCACCCAGGCTGGAGTGCAGTGGCCGGATCTCAGCTCACTGCAAGCTCCGCCTCCCGGGTTCATGCCATTCTCCTGCCTCAGCCTCCAGAGTAGCTGGGAGTACAGGCGCCCGCCACCTCGCCCGGCTAGTTTTTTGTATTTTTTAGTAGAGACGGGGTTTCACCGTGTTCGCCAGGATGGTCTCGATCTCCTGACCTCGTGATCCGCCCGTCTCGGCCTCCCAAAGTGCTGGGATTACAGGCTTGAGCCACCGCGCCCGGCCGACATTTCCCCTTTCTGAGCCTCAGTTTCCTCATCTGCAGAGTAGGAATTGCAATATCAACATTGAGGGTTGTTGTGTAGACAGGAGATGGTCCAGGGGGTGGTGAGGTTGGCACTCAGAAGGTACCCATGAAGGAGCAGCTGTTATTGTCGTTATCCATGCATCTGTGGTGACACCCAGGGTTGTGAGCCAGGATTGTGGGATTGAGAAGGTGGGGATAGAGTGTCGGCTGGACCCACATTGTGAAGTTTTGGGGCAGTGTGGTGGGGGAGAATCAGATAGACCTGGAATCTGTTGTTTACTTGCTGTGTGACCTCAGGCACGCTACTTACCTTTCTGGACCTCAGTTTCTTGTATGAAAAAGGAGATCTTGAAAGCAGCCATTCTGGTTGGGCGTGGTGGCTCATGCCTGTAATCCCAGCAACTGGGGAGGCCGAGGTGGGTGGATCACTTGAGGTCAGGAGTTCGAAACCAGCCTGGCCAACATGGTGAAAACCCCGAATACAAAAATTAGCCGGGCACGGTGGCAGGCGCCCTAGAATCCCAGCTACTTGGCAGGCTGAGGCAAGAGAATTGCTTGAACCTGGGAGGCAGAGGTTGCAATGAGCCGAGATCGTGCTACTGTACTACAGACTAGGTGACAGAGCAGAACAAGACTCCATCTTAAAAAAAAAAAAAAAAAAAAAAAAAGAGGGCAGACATTCTACAGAGTTCTTGCCATAGTCAATGGGATCATGCATGAAGACTGCAGAGCCTGGCGTATGGTAAATGTAGACAGATGCACAATAAAAGTGGGGACATCATCAGCACAGGTGGCCTTCAGAGGAGGAATGGGGTGAAAGGTCTTTGGAGGGGTGAATGTGGGATACAGTGGGGACTCTGGGTTTTGGTGGAGGGAAGGGGCTCAGGGCCTCTTTCATGTCATGTCCCTGACGTGCTAAGTCTCCCTTCCAAGGTGACCCACCCCCTGTGCCTCTGCTGACCCACTAGGTGGGTCAACATGACCATCCTGGGCTTTCGGGTCTCAGAAGATGTCATATCTGGGAGCTTAACCTCTTGAGTTTTGGGGGAAGACTTGGGCAAGCTTAACCAAAGGTCACACAGTCTGGGGGAAGGAGCATGGACTCTGGATTTAAACCCCAGCTCTTTCACTCACCCACTGTGTGACCTTGGACAAGTCACTTAACCTCTCTGGGCCTCTGTGTTTATTCATAAAGCAGGATAGAGCCACCTTCCTTGCAGGGTTGCCTGGAGGCGTGGCACACAGTGGGCCTCTGTAAACGGGAGAGATGGGTGTGATTCCATGCCACCTCCACACAGCCTCCGCAGAGGGCAAGGGAGTAGATGGTAATGAGCTCTGGGGCTGGTCCAAAACGCCAGTCTATAAAACCCCTGCCTGCAGCTTCTGGTGTGTTGCTCATGGGAGTTTATGTGAAGGACACAGCCGGATAACAGCCCATTGTTCTGAGTGGGGATGGTTTTATGACTCTTAGAAAGCGTCTTTCATCTGGGAGACCAGGGAGCTTATGGAGCCTCCCCGCCCTGGGCAGTGAAACTGTGGGATGATGAAGGTTTCTGGGGCTGGTGCCAGGCTGCAGCCATGGCCAGGCCCTCCTGCCACAGCCCAGGCCAGCCAGTGGGAGCTGAGCACCCGCCCCCCGCCACCCACCCACCAAGTGTCACTGAAGTCTCTCTCTAGGCCCTGCCCTCCTGAGGACCTCTTGCCCTGGCCCACAGTCTCCAGCCAGGTCTTCTTGGCAAGGCTGGAGGTTCGCTGTGTCCCCTGGGCTCTCTCCCTGCTTCC
Source organism: Theropithecus gelada (assembly GCF_003255815.1). Taxonomy (NCBI): domain Eukaryota; kingdom Metazoa; phylum Chordata; class Mammalia; order Primates; family Cercopithecidae; genus Theropithecus; species Theropithecus gelada. The sequence goes on from NC_037668.1 coordinate 45,058,879, forward strand.
TCTCCTCAGCAGCCAGTGACACATTCCCTCTATCTTTATGGTAACTTCTAGAACAGGCCCTCTGCCCTGTCTGCCATCAGCTGACCAGCAACTCTTATGCCTTGGAGCCTGGCCTGGTGCTCTGAGCCCTGAGTTGGAGCAGTAATTTGATGCCAGGAAGCAAAGACCTTGTCTCCTTGTCCTTTCTGGCTCCTTGGCCAGGCCCCAAGCCGAGAAATGCAACCTCCCCTTGGCTCAGCAGACAGCCCCAAGTGCTCTGCCTGTTATCCCTAGAGGAGGCTGCAGATACCCCTGAGGAGCAGGTGGCCCCCTGGGGCCTGTGGGGTTTGGCCTGCTGGGTAGAGGAGCTGTATGTGTTTGCAGCTGCCTCTGATACCCCAGCCTACATTTACCCTGTGCTAAGGCTTTGTCCTTTGTCCCTTTCCCCTTGACCTTTTTTTTTTTGAGATGGAGTCTCGCTCTGTTGCCCAGGCTGGAGTGAAGTGGTGTGATCTTGGCTCACTGCAACCTCTGCTCCCCAGGTTCAAGCTATTCTCCCGCCTCAGCCTCCTGAGTAGCTGGGACTATAGGCGCAGACCACCTCACCCAGCTGACTTTTGTATTTTTAGTAGAGACGGGGTTTCACCATATTGGCGAGGCTGGTCTCGAACTCCTGACCTCAGTTAATCCGCCTACCTCGGCCTCCCAAAGTGTTGGGGTTACAGGTGTGAACCACCGTACCCGCGCCCCTCCCCCGCTTGGTCTTTTCTGTTTTAGGAGATACAGGAAGGTTAAAGCAGGGTGCTGGGGATACCTTGTGCCTTAATTGGTCACTCTTCTTGCACAGGACTCAGGAATGGCCCCTTCGTCCTGCACCAGGACAGTAGCCAGGGACAAACAGCACCACCCGAATATTCATCTCTCCTCTCATCATAGGCTTCTTTGCTTTCAAGGAATAAAAATCCACTCAAGTGGTTCAAGTGAAGGGGTGCTGAGTAAGAACAGGTCATCTTGACGAATATTCAAGGCTAGGACAGAGTGTCTTTCTGCCTCAGTTTCCTCATCGGTAAAATGGGGATAAAAGTATCCACTTTATAGGGTTCCTGTGAGGATTAAATGAGCTAATACATGTGAAGTGTTTAAACAGAACCTGGTATATAGAGAGTGCTATTAGGCGTTTGCTATTATTATTTTATCCTTATTTTTGTAGAGATGGAGTCTTGCTATGTTGCCCAGGCTGGTCTTGAACTCTTGGGCTCAAGCAATCCTCCCAACTTGGCTTCCCAAAGTGCTGAGGTTATAAGCGTGAGCCACTGTGCCGGCCTGCCGTGGTTATTTTGACACTGCATCACCAGGAGAATGGGCTACTCAGACTAGTCTCTCCTGACACTAAGTCCCGTAAAGGAGCAGCTCAGGGAAGTCAGGCTGCCTTCCACCTGATCCCTTGGGACACCTGTGGCTGTGTCGTTGACCTTAGCTTGCTTCCCCGCAAATGCAGGTCCTGGATTATGAAGAACCTAGAAGACTTCAGGGGTTGCTTAGTGCATCCCAGCTCCCCTCAAAATTCCTGTCCTATTGAACAGGGGCAGGAATGTTATGGAAAGAGGGTTTCAACTTGGTAAGACAGACTCTATCATCCTCATTTGTAAGCAAAATGTGACCCATTCTCTCTTTGATACTGGCCTGTTCACGATTGGCTTGATGACGTCGTGCATAACAAGGACTGGCTGCTGGCTGGGCACTCTCCATTCATACTGCCTATGCGAGGCGGGTATCCAGACTTGGGAAGTCCACATTCCCATCCACCCACTTTCTTTCTTTCTTTTTTTCTCTTGAGACGGAGTCTTGTTCTGTCTCCCAGGCTGGAGTACAGCAGCGTGATCTTGGCTCACTGCAACCTCTGCCTCCCGGGTTTAAGAGATTCTCCTGCCTCAGCTTCCTGAGTAGCTGGGATTACAGGCAGCTGCCACCATGCCTAGCTAATTTTTGTATTTTTAGTAGAGATGAAGTTTCGTCATGTTGGCCAGGCTGGTCTCGAACTCCTGACCTCAAGTGATCCACCCACCTCAGACTCCCAAAGTGCTGGGATTACAGATGTGAGTCATTGTGCCTTGCCAGCCAACATACCCAGCCCACCCATTTTCTGTTTTTTTGGTTTTTTTTTTGAGAAAGAGTCTTGCTCTGTCGCCTGGGCTGGAGTGCAGCGACATAATCTCAGCTCACTGCAACTTCCGCCTCCTGGGTTCAAGTGATTCTCCTGCCTCAGCCTCCCTAGTAGCTGGGATTGCAGGTGCGTGCCACCACGCCCAGCTAATTTTTATATTTTTAGTGGAGACAGGGTTTTGCCATATTGGCCAGGCTGGTCTCAAACTCCTGACCTCAGGTGATCCGTCTGCCTTGGCCTCCCAAAGTGCTGAGATTACAGGTGTGAGCCACCATGCCCAGCCAGCTTCTTTTCTACAGCAGAGGTAGATCAAACTTTTTGATCTACTTTTTTGATCACCCTCAAACTTTTTGGCATCAGGAACTGGTTTCGTGGATGTGGAAGACAATTTTTCCACGGTTGGGGTTGGGGGATGGTTTTGGGATGATTCGAGTGCATGACATTTATTGTGTACTTTATTTCTATTATTACATTGTAATATATAATGAAATAATTATACAACTCACCATAATGTAGAATCAGTGGAAGCCCTGAGCTTGTTTTCCTGCAACCAGACGGTCCCATCTGGGGGTGACGGGAGACAGTGACAGATTATCAGGCATTAGATTCTCATAAGGAGCGTGCAATCTAGATCCCTCGCATGTGCAGTTCACAATAGGGTTTGTGGTCCTCTGAGAATCTAATGCCACCGCTGCTTATCTGACAGGAAGCAGAGCTCAGGCGGTAATGTGAGTGATGGGAGTGGCTGTAAATACAGATGAAGCTTGCTTACCTGCCACTCACTTGCTGCTGTGTGGCCTGGTTCCTAACAGGCCACAGACTGGTTCTGTCCATGGCCAGGGGATTGGGGACCCCTGCACTATTGAGCTGACTGGTGGGAGCGGGGCCAGACTGGGAGGCAGCAGCGAGGGCCCTGGGTCCCCATCTTGGCTTTTCCACCAGATTGCTGAGCAACCTTGGACAGGTCACCTAGCCTCTCTGACCAGGGAAATACCACCCCTGTACGCCCTCATTCCCTCTTTCCCAGGTCAGCAGTGGAGACAAGGAGGACGGACTCCTGAGTCCCATCCAGATGTAATGTATCATCGATGATTTTGCTTACACAATAAATCCTGCCCTCACCGGAGTGCTCAGTGAGTGGGTGATTCTGGTTAATTGAATGTTCTGGGACATGGAAATGTTCCCAGAAATCCTTTTTGTTCCTTTTGTGGCTATTGAAACCCATCCACTCATCTATTCAGCACATATTTGTCTCCTGTCTATGCTGCAGCAGGTTTTGGAGCAGGTGCCGGGGATACCACCCGGAATGAAACAACAGAGTCCAGCCTCCATGGATTCACAGTCCGGGGAGGAGACATGTGGCAAACATGCCACCACACATGGTAGGTAGGGCACACTGACCAGGGAATGCAGGCTGCGGGTAGGAACCAGGGGCCCAGTACGGAAGTCCTTGGAAAGAGCTCCCAGAGAAGGTGCTATTTATGTTAACAGCACTAAAAAGCAATTAACCATAGTGTCTGGGGGATGGAGTAGTCAGGGGTATTCCAGCCGAGGGCAAAGGCTCAGAGAAACACCTGTGCATTCATTTGTGCTGTGGAGGTTAGAGTGTACAACTGGGGTAGGGCACAATGGCTCACACCTGTAAACCCAGCACTTTGCGAGGCCAAAGTGGGAGGATCACTTAAGTCCAGGAGTTCAAGACCAGCCTGGGCAACATAGTGAAACCCCATCTCTACAAAAAAAAAAAACACAAAAATTAGCAGGGCATGATGGTGTGCACCTGTAGTCTCAGTTAGGAGGTTGTGGTAGGAGGGTCACTTAAGCCTGGGAGGTGGAGGTTACAGTGAGCTGAGATCACATCATTGCACTCCGGCCTCAGTGACACAGCAAGACTCTATCTTCAAAAAAGAAAAAAAAGAATGTGTTTTTGGGAAAGTGAGAGTGAAGAGGCAGGTGCATGTCAGGAGGACAAGAGTACGTGAGGATGTGGCCTGCTGAGGGCTGGCCTGGACTGTGAGGGCTGCCGGTTTATTTATTTTCCAGTGTATGTTTTGTGATGTGATTCTTTCTCATCAAAGTGGAGAGTAGAGGGGGAAAATGAAATTAAAACACTAAATCACAGAGGAGGGGCCTCAAATCAGAGGAGTGACAGAGGGCTGGGAGTGACACTGACAAGTAGAGAGCACAGCTGTGTCTAAAGGGCCACCACTCCTGGGGCCCTGCAGAGTGTGGCCATGGGGGAATGTGGACCTGGCATTATCAGATCTTCAGATTTGTTAAGAGAAGCTAAAAATCTGGCTTTTAATTTTTTTTTTTTCAGAGACAGGGTCATGCTGTTGCCTAGGCTGGGGTGCAGTGGTGGGATCATGGCTCACTGCAGCCTCAAACTCCTGGACTCAAGTGATCCTCTCACCTCAGCCACCTAAGCAACTGGGACTACAGGCATGCACTACTGCATCTGGCTAGGTTTATTTTTTATTTTTGTAGAGATGGGGGTCTCCCGATGTTGCCCAGGCTGGTCTAAAATGCCTGGCCTCAAGCAATCCTCCTGCCTTGGCCTCCTAAAGTGCTGGGATTATAGGCATGAGCCACTGCTCCTGGCCGCAATCTGACTTTTTATGGGAAATCTCCCAATGACTAAATGATGGCAACTGACAACAAGAAAACCACTATAGGCAAAACAAAATGCTTCTGCAGACTCAATTTGTTTTATGAGCAGGTGGTTTGGAACCCTAGACCCAGAGGGTTCTATTGATAAGGGTTCTAGGGTGTCCTTTAGAATCCATTATGATCCTCTAAAGAGTATGCCCCTAAACTGTGCTGGACTCTGGGGGGACAATGGGGGTCTGGGGCATGACCCCTGCCCTCAAGGCTATATCATAGCTGCCCTCAAGCTAGATGGGTCAAATCAGTTATCACCCAGAGCCAACTTATAACAAAAGGACTAGGTGCTATAGAACTCAGAGGAGGGGGAGATCAGGGAATGGAGGAGGCCATGTGAAAAGGCCTCCTGGGGATTCTGGGCCTTGTGATGGTTCTTGGAGGGGAGGGTAACACTCAGTACAACCAAAGAAGGTAAGGGCGTCCTGAGCTGGAGGAGTCAGACATTTCGGGATCAGATGGGAAATAAGATAATAAAGGAGACCGGGCACGGTGACTCACACCTGTAATCCCAGCACTTTGGGAGGCCGAGATGGGATGATCTCTTGAGCCCAGGAGTCCAAGACCAACCTGGATAACATAGTAAGACCACCATCTCTACAAAAAAAAAAAAAAAAAAAAAAAAAAAAATTAGTCAGGCATGGCTACCTGGCAATACAGGCACTACAGGCACCACCATGCCCGCACCTGTAGTGCCAGCTACTTGCAGGCTGAGGCAGGAGGATTGCTTGAGCCCAGGAGTTTGAGGTTACATTGAGCTGATTGTGCCAGCCTGAGCCACAGGGCAAGACCCAGTCTCTTTTTTTTTTGAGACAGAGTCTCTTTCTGTCACCCAGGCTGAAGTGCAGTGGCATGATCTTGGCTCACTGCAACCTCCGCCTCCCAGGTTCACGTGATTCTCCCGCCTCAGCCTCCTGAGTAGCTGGGCTTACAGGCGCACACCACCACATCCGGCTAATTTTTTTGTGTATTTTTAGTAGAGACAGGGTTTCACTATGTTGGCCAGACTGGTCTCGAACTCCTGACCTCGTGATCTGCCCGCCTTGGCCTCCCAAAGTGCTGGGATTACAGGTGTGAGCCACCGCGCCCAGCCAAGACCCAGTCTCTTAAAAAAAGAAAGAAAGAAAAAAAACAGATAGCCAAGGAAGGGGTTGGAGTAAATTGTGTAAGACTGCGATGTTGGTCTGGGACATGTACTTGGCTCTGGCACGTGTACTTGGCTCTGGCTATGACAGCAGGACCCAAAAGTCCATACTCTGGTCCAAAGCTTAATACCATGAGCCTGAGGTCACTCAATGGACATCTGAAGTGTTCTTCCTGCTTTGCTAGCATCCCCAAATCTCTCCTGTCTGCTGTCCTGCCATCATTTATTCACATCAGGGCAGGGGCCGTGCCTGTTGTGTTCACTGATGTCTCCTGCATGACTAGAACGATGTGTGGAACAGAGCAAAAAATGCTCAAAGAATATCCACCGCCTATTACTATGAGCCAGTGTTGCCCTAGCCTGGGGCTTAGGACGACTCTGTGGTGCTTATGTTCTTGTGTGGAGAGGGATAATAAACAAACCAACGAGTCGGTGAATAAGATGATTTCAGAGTGTGGCCTGTGTGACTTGTCTCACTGCACTGTAGCCTTCTGTTTATTTGTGTCTTCTCCTAAGCCTATGAGCTCCGAGGGGGCGGGGCTGGGGTCTGTCTGCTTCCTTGTCTCATTGGTAGCCCCTGAGGTTGGTGCCTGACAAATAGGGAGTACAAAAAAAAAAAAAAAAAAAAAAAACCCAAACAACAACAACAACAACAAAAAAACGTTTTTGCCGGCTGTAGGCTGTAAGGAACACAAGCTGAAAATGATTTCAACCTACATGCACCTGTACCCTTTGGAGGCTGCAGAACTTATCATTATCAACCCAGGAGTAATTGCTGATAAGCCCGCGTGTGAATTTCCTTGCAAATAGAGAGGTAGCGGGGGAGTGTTTAACAACAACGCGGATAATCTTAATTACTGACCTGATAACTGTAATTAATTGCATCATATCCAGAGGCCCTCTTTGGAATTTCAGGAGGGAGTACCTAGTGTTTGGCAGCTTTGGAGCTGCAAAGGCAGCGGAGTGATAGGATCTCAGTCCCAGCACTTTGCTGCTCAGTGAGCTTTGCCAAGTTACTCACAGTTCTGAGCCTCAGTTTTCTTCTGGGGAAAATGGGGCTACATCACTGGGGTGTTGTCAGTCTCAAAGCCGCTAATGCCTGAACCCACCAGGGTTGTTCTTGGAGGTTAGGGTGCATGGCTGCAAGGTTCCCTATGTTGCCATGGCGGGGGTGGGAGGGCAGTAGGGGGCCGCTGAGACTGGTTGAGGGGCAGGTCATAAGTCTAGGGTTTCCCCTGGGGCCGGCCCAGGAATCTCTCACCCATTTGGGGGAACCTCAGGACAAAATGTTGACGCGGGGGAGGAGAAGCCGGCACCCTGCGCGCCTGCGGGATCTCTCCGCGGGAGAACGGGGGAAGGAGAAGCGGGAGGCGGGAAGCGGGGACCCCGGGGTGGGTGAAGGAGCGAGGAGGTCGTCGTGTGGCCGGGGACGGGCCCCATCCCCGCGGGCCTCAGTTTCCTCCCTTTACTGTGGGGGGCCGGGTGGGCTGCCGGGACCGCTGGCGGCTCGCAGCGGGTTGAGGGAGGCCCCATCTCCCTCGCGGCGCGCTCGGAGCAGGGAGGGGGCGCGGCGGCCGCGGCCCCGGCCACCAGGGGTTAAGCGGTGACCTCAGCCGCGGCGCCCCGGGACCGGGCGGGTGGGGGCGGCGCCGCGTCGCGCACGGCGGCGGCGGCGGGACCAGGCCTCAGAGCGCGGCGGGCGCGGGCGCAGTACCCCCGGGCCCCGGCGACCCGCCAGCGGTCCCGGCAGCCCACCCG
>NC_037668.1:46090032-46144881 GCF_003255815.1 Theropithecus gelada
AAAGAAAGAAAGAAAGAAAGAAAGAAAGAAAGAAAGAAAGAAAGAAAGAAAGAAAGAAAGAAAGAAAGAAAGAAAGAAAGAAGGAAGGAAGGAAAGAAAGAAGAAAGAAAGAGAGAAGGGTCGAGGAGCCCAGACCAGGACTCCGGGGTGGGAAAACGTGGTTCTGAGGCAGGAAAACCACAAGAGCCTACGGGTAGTCAACCTGTCAGCTCCCCTGTGGGACACCCGCCAATTCCCATGCCTGGGCTGCCAAGGAGTGTGCAGAGGTGCTGGCTCAGCTGACCCCACCCACCACTGGAGAAAATGGTCACACTGTGGAGTATCCCTGCAGGAGGTGCCTCGACTCTGGGGCCCCGGCAGGAGGCCCCAAGCTGGTCAGAGAGGCCTCCTCCAAAAGAAAGGGTGGACAAGTAGTAAAGATGAAGATGGCATCCCGTGTGTGACAGCTGGGTTGAGGCTGCCCAACACTTCCCTACCTGGTCACACTCCACACTGCGACCTTGGTTAAGGTACCTGACCCTTCTCCATTCCCTGCCACAGAACTCAGGGGAGCACTGGAGCCAGAACCAGTGGGAGTGGGGTCCACACCAGGCCCTGCATTCTGTGCCATGCAGAGGAGGTCGAGCCCCCAGCCTTTCAGCATCTGGAGTTGCTCCTCTTCCCTCTCTTTATTTGTTCATTGAACAAATATTTTTCCAGCACTGACCATGTGCCAGGCTCTGTACTAGGTCTTCACACCCAGATACAGGAAGCAAGTAACAGTAATAACAGCGATGATGAGAGCCAGCCTCCTCCAGACGATAGCATGAATGGTGATCAAGATCTAGACCTGCATGTGAGTCCCCCTGCTACTTTCCTAGCTGTATGATCTTCGGCACATTGCTTCACCTCCCCGTGCCTCAATTTCCTCCTTGTAAAATGGAAGAGATAGACTGTGTCTAATGGAGAAGAAATGGGATCACCCAGTCCAGGCTTTCAGCATAGCGCCTGGTGCATGGGGAGGTCTCATTACATGGCGGCCATTGCTCTTACAGTCCCACAAAGCAGGGGCTTCAGACAGAGCTTGAAGAGGTGAGAAGGGATCTGGAGTGACTCCTCCTCTTGCTCTTTTCCATCCTCCCTATTGTGGCCCTAACTCAGGCCTTGTCATCCCTTACAAGGAATTTCTCCCCAGCCTCCCTGCCTCTGGCCTCATCCCATCCAATTTGTCTGCAACACAGCCACCAGGTTGATCAATACCAAATCGCAGGTTGCCTTGGGATCACGTCACTCCCTGGGCCTCCTCCTACATGCATGATAAAGACCACACTGCTCAGCGGGCCCTCAAGATCCCCAAGGGCTGAGGCCAGCATTGGTGCTACCTCCTGCCGCTTCCCACCTCCCACCAACCTTTCCCAAGCCTGCCACCTAAGGTCTACTTCACTGCCCAGGGCCTCTGGAAAGAAGACACCCAATGGTTATCTGAGCGGGCTAGAGGCCAGCTCACATGGGCATGGAGGCCCATACCTCGAGTTTCTGGGACCTGGAGAAATTGGGGCTACAGCAGAATAAGGGGCTTCATATGGAAAGGGGTAACTCTGGAGGCTCCAGGCGAGAATCCTTCCTGGCCTATTCCAGTTTCTGCTGGTGGCCGGCAGCCTTGTCATTGCTTGGCTGGTAGCTGCATCACTCCAATCCCTACCTCTGTCATCACCTGACCTTCCCTGTGTCTCCGTGCCTGTGTCTTCAGTTGGGGTTCTCATAAAGACACCAGTCATTGGATTTATGACCTACCCTAATCCAGCATGATTCAGTATTAACTTGATAACATCTGCAAAGACATTATTTCCAAATAAGTCATATTTGAAGTTCCAGGTTCACATGGATTTGGGGGAGACGCTATTCAGCCACATATAATGGTATTATTCCCCCATTTTCTAGAAGAGGAAACTGAGACACAGAAAGTGACTTGCTCGAGGTCATGTGGCTTTGTAAGTGGCAGGTCCAGGATCCGTGCTCCTGTCTGCCTGACATCAAGACCTGCCCTACTCACCCCACCACCTGAGAACTCCGAGGACCTCAGTCATCACTGTCACTTATTGATGTGCCATTTGACATCCATTCTTCCATTTAACCCTCAAAACAGTCTTCTGGGACTGGAGACATCATGCTTGTTTCGTAGACATCAGCTTAGAAAGGCTAAGTGGCTTGCCCAAGACCACACAGCAAATTAGGGAAACAGCCAGGATTAGAACTGAAGTCAACCTGACTTCAGAATCAAGGGCGTAACCACTACGGCCTTGAAACACTTTGATTTGTCTCTTTGCTTTGTGACCATTTAAATCTGGAGGAATCACACATCACCATCCCTGCCACTCAAAGGCCGTTTTCCAGAGTCAGAGATCCTCCCCACCTAGTCCATGTTGAAGGGGCTGTTCCATCCCTAGGGGCCTGGGAGGGGGATGTGGATCAGAGAAGCCACCTTCCCCATCCACATTTACACACACTCACACTCACACACCCACACTCACACACACTCACACTCCTCTGCCAGCCAGCCATCTCCCAGAGCCAATTAACAAGGCTGGGTGGTCTCGAGGGAGCCCCACAGGGTGATAGACTTATTGATCGGCTAGAGTTGCGGAGTGTCAGGCAGGAGAGAGGAGTCATTTAGGCAGTGTTCTCTCTTTCTGAGTGCGGCAGGGACTCCGGGGGTGGAGAGTAAGTTGTATTTACTGTGACGATAATTGAAAGGCAGCAGCAGCCACCCCACATTGTCCCCGACAATACCTAATTGGTGGACCAAAAACTGCAGGAGAGCTGGGGCTGGGGCTGGGGGTGGGGAGAGGGAGAAAGAAAGTTAATATAGCCCAGAATCAATAGTGAAAGCTTTCACAGTGTCAGGCACAATAAATGGAGCTGAACGACTGGAAGCTGCAGAAAATTAGCCTCGAGGCTGACTCGGTTTGAAAGCTAAAAGCTGGTAAATGCAGAGACAGACGGGAGTTCCCGGCCGCCCCTTCTGTTGTCATGTTTTCTGGTGGCAACTGGAGGCCTGGTGCCAGCTCAGGGTGCACAGGCCTGGGGGAGGATGCATCTGATGGACTCTTATTTGGCCACCTGGTAAAGGACTCAAGACATGGAAAGGCTGTGGTCACCCAAGACCTTGGCCCAATCGTGTCAGCTCACAGAGCTTTGGTTTGCTCATCTGCAGAGTGTGCACCTAGTATGGGAGTGCAGTGTCGTGTGGTGGAAATAACATGAGAAGACCAGGGTTTGAACCCCAGTTGTGCCATGTCCTCATGGTGGGACACCGGTTAGGTGGGACTTAACCCCACTAGAAAAGGAGAATTGTGATACCTGGCTGTGGAAGGCTGAGAATGGACTCCTAAAAGATATTCACATCTCAATGCCTGGAACTTGTGAATGCTACCTTATAGGGCAAAATAAAAATGGATCTTTGCAGATGTGATGAAATTAAGGATATTGAGATAGGCAGATTATCCTGGAGCATCTGGGTGGACCTTAAATGCAATCACCACTGTCCTTTATAAGAGAGTGGCAGAGAGAGATTTTAGAAAGACACACAGAGGAGGAGGTGACATGAAGATGGAGCAGAGGGTAATCTGAAGATGCTATCCTTGAAGATTGGAGTGATGCAGCCACAAGCCAAGGAATGCTAGCAGCCTCCAACACTGGAAGAGATTCTCCCCTAGAGCCCCTGGAAGAAGAACAGCCTAGCTGACACCTTGCTTTCTGCCCAGTGATCCTGATTTTGAACTTCTGGCCTCAGTAACTGTGAGAGAATAAATGTCTATTGTTAAAGATGCCAAGTTGTGGTCACTTGTTATAGCAGCCTCAGGAAACTGATGCACCAGCTTTGCAGAGCTGGGAAGATGAGAAATGTGCATTAAAACAGCTGGCACATGGCAGACTTCAGAGCCGAGAGGTCACAACTCTCAAGCAATCAGCAGCTGCCAAGCTAGAGCCCAGGGCCCCGTTTTAAGGCCAAGTCTTCAGTTTCTACATGAAGCATCTGAAATTTCTCCAACAAGATTAATTGAGAAAATTATTATAATCTTTTGAGACAATAATAATTGGTCTCAGTCACCCAGGAGCTCACTGCAGCCTTGTCCTCGTGGGCTAAAGTGATTCTCCCACATTAGCCTCACAAGTAGCTGGGACTACAGATGCACACCACCACACTCAGCTAATTTTTTTATTTTTTCATTTGTGAAAACAAGGTCTCACTATGTTACCCAGGCTGGTCTCGAACTCCTGGCTTCAAGCGATCCTCTCACCTTGGCCTCCCAAAGTGCTGGGATCACAGGTGTGAGTCACTGCATCTGACGGAGAAAATTACATATTGTCTGTTTTCTTTTGCTAGAATGCAAGCCCCAAGAGGACAGGTGTCTTTATTTCGTTCACCCATATACTCAAATGCCTAGGACAGTGCCTGGCACTTAGCAAATGTTCAATAAACACTTGCTGAATGATAATAACAGAACAACACCCAAAAAAATACTCACCTAATACAAAGCAGATGCTCACAGGCTGGCAGCTGTCGTGATATTAACAAAAGGCTTTGTCTTTCCTCTCTGGGCCTCAGTTTCCTGATTTGGGGAATGATGTTGCTTAGAATAGCGTAGCTCTGGAGGATTGGCCATGTGGGGAATACTCAGCGAGGGAAAGAAGAGTGCTTTGAAGATTATAAAATGTTGTCCAGAGTCCTTACCCAGCCTTCCTGCCCTCTCATGAGACTCCAACCACTCATAGCCTACTAAACCCCCTGAGATCCAGACAGTGTCCTTTGATTGCCTTTGGGGGTCAAGAATTCCCTACAATTATGTACAAAATGTTCTGTAAATATATACTCCTGCACTTCCCTTGTTAAACGCTCAATTTTTAGATTCTCAAAGAGGGCCTGTGACCTTTAAAAGATCTGTAACCCCTGGAACAATCTATCTCCTCCATCTCCAGCTATCAAGAGCCCCAGAGGCCAGCTAGGAGAGCAGCCTCCAGATTCGCGTTATCACTGGCTGTGCACCAAGGCAAGACCCTCTGGGGCACATGGCACAAATACCTTGCCTCTGTGAGCACAGGGTGAGAGGGCAAGAAAAGAAAGCAGTGAGGCCTGGGGAAGCAGTGAGGAATGAGGGGCTTCAGAGCACCAGAGGTCAAGGGAGAAACCTCAGGAGTGCTGCAGATGACCTACACCTCCTCCCAAATGAGTGCCGACGGTGTACATCTCACCTCAATTCTGCAGTAGCTTGAAGGTGGCCGTTGTGGGAATATTTATACCATGGAAACTGGGAAATGCTACAAATCAGTTTACTTTTTTATTTTCCTGGAAAACTGGCTGTTAAACATTTTACCATCACACCACTGGAAAAACCCCCCTTGGAGACAAGCCACCTATTCCAGAGCTTTGCAAGGAACTTCCCCACCACACCAGCATCCCCATGCAGGAAACCCGTGTCCAACATGCATTCATGAATATTTATTTACCAGAACTCAGCTGAGGCAGCTCCAACACCTGCTGGATCTAGAACGGGGAGGATGGCCCATCTCACCCCAGCTTGTCTTTCCTGCGGGGCCTCAGTCCCAGCTCCACTGGCAGCAAAGGGTTAGTGGGGCCGTTTGGGCACCAGGGAACTCAACTGGGGCTGATCTGCCCAGCATGCAGAGATGGCTCCACCAGAGACAGGCCAGCTTCGGGGTCCAGCCTCTCTCCATCCCTCTCCTGAGCCAGCATTCACTTCGCTTGACTCCCTCAAGCAAGAATCCTAACCTGGGAAGTCAGGCAGCCTGAGGCCCAGGAGGTCTTGCACTTTCCAGGTGGTGGGATCACACTTTCCACCTCCCAGCCTCCATCTCCTCCTCTGTACCCTGGCAATGAAGGGCAAGGACTGTGAGAATTAAACATGACAAAGTCAGAGAAAGCCCCAAGCCAAAACTCCCATTCGAGGTGCATCTTCCACACACCAGGAACTTGACAGATGGCATCATAATTCACCCTCCTGAAAATACCTCTGTTGTCCCTCCTTTCCAGTTGAGGCAACCGAGGCTCAGAATGAGTAAATTCCATGCTCAAACCACACTAGGAGCTGGAGGTGACTTGGAAATTAGTCCGTTTCCAAGGCCTTTGCCTTCACTGGCTCGCAGCAGTGCACATGGCACATCACCTTGAGATTCCAGCATTGCACCCTCCTCCCACTTGCCATAGGGACCACACACCTGCCCCCCAGTTCAGCGGCTCCACCTGTGTCCCTCCTTCTCCAGCAAACAACACGAGTCCTGGGTTAATTGCTGGCTTGAGAGCAGGGGAGGGAGGCCAATGTGCGCAGCAGTGCAGACAGTCCAGGCAGGAGCAGTAAACTCCGCAGGTGCATTGCTGCAAGCTCCACGTCTGCCCTCTGCCTTGCTAATTGGCACTTCCTTGTTAGAGTCATTTCATCGAGATGGAAAAATACATACATGTGTGGATGCAGTGGGAATCTGCTAGGAAGGCTGGAATATCAAATTAAGGTGGCTGACTCCTTTGGAGAGTTGCAAAAATGCAAGACAGGGATGGACAGGACAAGGGTGAGAAGGGATGCGGCCAGAGAATTTGGTCTGGTTCAGTGCTGCCCCTCCAGTGGCAGACAGATCTGAATGAGAAACTCTCCAGGAATTCACGGGAATCCCTTGAACCCGGGAGGTGGAGGTTGCAATGAGCTGAGATCACGCCACTGTACTCCAGCCTGGGCAACAGAGTGAGACCTTGTCTCAAAAAACAAAAAAAAAAAGGAAATATTTGTTATGAAGCAGGAACCTGCAGCATCCACAGGTCGTCAGCTGGAGGAGATGCAAGCCAGTCACACAAAAAATGTATCTTTCTCACATCCTCTCTCACACCCCACACACACTGTCCTTCAGGGGCTTCCAGGAGCCAGCATCAGCCCCTGACTGCTCCTGACCACAAACACCCAGTGGCAGGTTCTGTCTGTCATCTTGGAGAGCAGAAACAATTTGACTCTGGTCACCAAAGCAACTCAGCATCCAGACCCCAAGAGGGAGAAGAAGAAGGAGTGAGCATCTTCCATTCACCCACTCACCCATCCAACTCAATAAGCACTGAGCGATTCTCTCCTGGGGCTTTGGCACATGCTGTTTCCACTTGCTGGAATGCTTTTTCCTTTGGGTGCCCACATGGAAGATTCTTCTTATCATTCAGGTCCTAGCTCAAATGCTGCCTCTTCAAAGAGAACTTTCCTGACCATCTGTTTAGAGCACTTCTTCTCCAGCTCTGGGTTTAACAGCCTTCTTAGCACTTGCTTCTCTCAAAATCATCTTGTGCCTTTGTTTTAGTCCTTGATTACTGATGAATCCTCCCTCTCCCAATAGAAAGTGAGCATCACCCTTACTGCTGCGTTCCCAGTGCCTAGGGTGCTGCAGGGTGTAGGCATGGGTGAGTGAGTGGGTGGGCCAGGGAGTGGCACTTGCTGTGCACCTGCCATCTGCTGGGCCCCGTGCTAGGGACCCCCAGAGGAATGAGAGTGGTTCAGTCCCTGTCTGCCACCTCCCCAGCAGTTCACAGGCCTGCTGCCACAGGACAGGTGGGCTCCTTGTTTTAAGTGTGGTCACAAAGGCACCAGGGAAGCCTGTGGTTTCAGAGAAGGCTTTCCATAGCCAGAGGCATTTAAGCTGAGCACTGAAGGAGGAATAAGAATTCCTCAGGCAGCCATGGGTCAAAGGGGATTCCAAGAAGAGGAATTCACATGGCCCAGGCCCTGATGGAGAATGTTTGGGGAAACTACAAGTTGCTTGGTGGATCTTGAGCTCAGGAGACAGTGACGCACCCAAGTTGTCTGTTAAAATCTCTTGGGCAGCAGTGTTGTAAATGAATGGGAAGGAGGGATCTGGTGTGACACAAGGTGAGAGGAGAAAGAGGACGCTGTTGCAGGAGGCGGATGGAAAAAGGAAAAAAGGAAAGGGCAGATACGGGAGATATCAGGGTGTGGAAGGGAAAGGATTTGGATAGGGTAAATGGAGAAGCTCAGGATGGCATCCAGGGTTCTCTGCTGGGTCACTGGAAGGATTCCTGGGGTTCTCACTGAGCGAGGAAGCCAGAAGCAGGAGCCAGTGGGAGGAGGAATTGTTCTGGGTCTACTGAATTTGAAATGCCAGAGGGACCTCCTCCTCTCCCCAGCCCACCCTGTCCTGCCAGCGCAGCCCACCTGCAGCAACAACAGAATCTGCTGGCTTAGGGGGTGTGTGGCAGGGGTAAGGCGGGGGCAAGGCAGGGATGAGGCAGGGGCGAGGCAGGGGCGAGGCCGGGGCGAGGCAGGGATGAGGCAGGGGCGAGGCAGGGGCGAGGCAGGGGTGAGGCGGGGACGAGGCAGGGGTGAGGCGGGGGGGGGCGAGGCAGGG
The DNA here is from genome assembly GCF_003255815.1 of Theropithecus gelada. Taxonomy (NCBI): domain Eukaryota; kingdom Metazoa; phylum Chordata; class Mammalia; order Primates; family Cercopithecidae; genus Theropithecus; species Theropithecus gelada. Next base: position 46,098,424 of record NC_037668.1, read on the forward strand.
GTGTGGCAGGGGCGAGGCAGGGGCTCCTGGTTGGGTGTGGACAGCAGCCCCTTGATTCCTCCCCTGAAATGGAGGGAACCCAGAGACAACCTGGCCACTGGTCCAGCTTCTCATCTTCCAGGTTAGGAAACAGGTCTAGAGAGAGGAAGGAACTTTCTCACCAGTTGGGAAAAACTATGTTTGCTGCACTCAGAAACAGTCCCAAATTATCAGCAAATGGATTCAAGCCATAATACTTACTTCTCATTTATTTAATATGACCGGGATAGGTCCTCTGCGGTCTGTTCCCAGACTGCCCCAGTCACTGGGGCAAGGGAGAACGAAGTCCCTGGAGAGTCGCCCACAGGCAAGCATGATGCCCAGGTCACTTCCCAACTCGTTGGCTGGAAGCAGTCCACCAGTCCACTCGATCCCAAGGGAACCAGAGAAGCTGTCTTCCATGTGTCCAGAAGGAGGGGGATTGGGAACGTTTGGGGACTGCACTGATGAGCCTGCAGCCCAGGTCACTAACAGAGCTGACTCAGTGCTGGGCAGCATGCTGTGTGTTTCACAGACACCACCCATGTGATCCTCACCACAACCCTGCAAACACAGCACCACGACCGCATCCATCTGCCAGTCCACGGTCTCATGACTCAGAGCGGGGATGTCCTGGCCAAGACCAAGAGGTGGAGCTGGGGTCCAAACCCAGGGCTTCCACTTTTGGAGGACCAGCAAAAGAGTCTGGATGACCCAGAGGAGGAATCCAAGACTCAGCCTTACTCCACAACCCTAACATGCTGCCAGTTTCCTCTGAGACCCGCTGTATTTTTCCTGGACACTGCAGCCAGCTCCACCCTCAGATCTCCAGGGAGCAATGGTGAGAGTGAATTTGATCTTAAAATCTGTCAAGTCATGCGTGTGGTGAGGAGAAAAGTCCCGTACACTTCCCAGGTGTTTTCATTGGAAAAGAAAGGTGCAAAGTCCAAAGTCAAGCTGCCTTCGTAAGTGGGACGAGGCCAGCCGGCTGGAAAAATGACAGCTCCACACCAGCCTTCCGTGTTAATTGCATCCCAGCCACTACCCCCAGCTGGAGAAACATGGATGCAATTAGCATGCAGCCCACGACTCTCCGGGGCCTGTTCCGTCAACACATTTGTCCGATGGCATTAACACCACCCCGCTGCCATCATTCTCACACAGCTGGGCCCTCATGCTCTTAAAAAGACAAACTTGGGATACTTTCTGTGCATAATCCTGGTTACCTGCCCAGACGTCTTAACTTCTCTTTTGCTCACCTTGTAGCCCCGGCAGCATGCCAGGCATGTAGTAAATGCTCAATTAATATCTGCAGATGAATGAATGATGTTCCAAATCTTCTAGTTTTATGATTCACCTGCCCTTTAATATTCAAATAAAGTGGCTCCAGGCACCGGCAGATGACTTCTTTTGCTCTGGCTCCTCATCTGGGAAAGGCTCAGTTTTACCCACCTCCTCTCACATGGACTTTCTCTCCTCCCTGCCTCTTAATCCCAAACATGGGACATAGTGGCCCCCTTGCCTTGGTTCCTCCCAGCTTCCACCAGGACAAAGCACATGTGTGTGTCCAAAATTTGCTGAAGATTTGGGTAGTGCTGATGAAGAAAAATGACATTGCCTGGAAATGGAAAAGCAGACATCTCTGCTCTGAAGTTCCTTCCTCCAAGTCCCATGGATGGAAGGAACCTTGCCCTTATGAGCTCCCCAACCCCAGCCCTCTAGCCTCCCACCAGCTCCTCAGCCTCCCCCTCCTCCCCTCTCTTGCTCCTGGCCTCCAACCCCTAGCAGTCATCTGCTCCTGTTTCTCATAAAGGCAGCTGGCTTTCACCCGCTTCCCAGAGCTTCCCAGGCCTGCTGTGACAGCCCAAACCTCAGTCAGGCTCTGCCAAACAATCCAATCTTCACCCTTACCAGCCCAGAGTCCCAGGAGAAGCTTGGAAATTGCCTGGACAGGGAATTTCTGGGCTTGGCTCTTGGCCTATATGTGGGCTCTGTAGATGGAGGCCTCAGTGCAAAGATGTATTCTCCCCTAGTCACCAGTTGTGCCACCTCTGCCTCCTCGGGAAGCAGGAGTGGCTACGGTCTGGTTCGGGGAGTGTAAATGGCAATGCATTTAATCCTCACAATAACCATTTGAGGTGATGCCATGATTCTTGCCATTTGCCAGATGAGGAGACTGAATCCCAGAGAAGTAGGTGACTTCTCCGAGATCATCAAGTTACCAGGTGGTGGAACCGGGATTCAAACACAGCTCTGTGTGAGTCTGAGGTCCATGTGGTGCCTGCCCATCACACAACCCACACCATGCCCTGTCATTCCATCCAAAATCCACATCTGCTTAATAATAAGGAACATGCAGAGGGCAAATAGGCCTTCTCACCCAGGACTGAAGGGGCAGGGGGAACTTTTGGCTCTGGAATGGGAGAGAGGGGCAAAGCCAGAGGAAGAACCACCTTTGTGGGACACATGTGGTGTGACAGGCACCAGCTGGGCACACTGCACACAGTGTCCCATTCATCCTTGTGACGACCTTTTACTACCATGTTACAGATGGGGAACTGAGGTCCGCAGAAGGTCATGCAGCTTGTAAATGGCCAAGCTGGGACTGAAACAAAAGTCTGTTGGCCTCCAAGGCCCACACTCCACCCCTCCATCTCAGCACAGTCTTCCAGGGCAACTGTCTCAAGGCTAGGCTGGATGGGGAGAGGAGTCCAATCCCTGTTGTGGCAAATTCAGCCAATGGACTCTCATGACAGCCCTATTCTCACACAGTGCTCCATGCAGACAGGTGGGGCCCAGACACTGCCAAGCAACTGGTCCACCCAACCTGCGTTCACTGCTTTCTGCAGCCAACAATGTGGAATTATTGCCCACCTGGCAAATCCACCCTTTGGGCCACTTCCCATCCCTCTGTCCCAAGACACAGCTCCAGCATCCAGCTCCATGGGCTGCCACATCTGGTTGGAAAGTAAAATGCTTGGTTTCATCTACATGGCATAGGCTTTGCAGTCAGACCAAGGTCAAGTCCTGATTCCACAATAACAACCCAAGATAGCCTATGAGTGACTACTAAATAGAGAACCAAGAGGCAAGGTTATGGAGGCTAATGAAATCATAGAAGTAGCTGGGCACAGTGGCTCATGCCTGTAATCCCAGCACTTTGGGAAGCTGAGGCAGGTGGATCACCTGAGGTCAGGAGTTTGAGACCAGCCTGGTTAATGTGTCAAAACTCTGTCTCTACTAAAAATACAAATATTAACCGGGCATATTGGTGTGCACCTGTAATCCCAGCTACTTGGGAGACTGAGGCAGGAGAATCGCTTGAACCTAGGAGGCAGAGGTTGCAGTGAGCCAGGATTGTGCCACTGCACTTCAGCATGGGTGACAGAGTGAGGCTCTGAAAAAGAAAAAGAAAGAAAGAGAGAAAGAGAGAAAGGAAGGAAGGGAGGAAGGAAGGAAGGAAAGAAGGAAGGAAGGAAGGGAGGGAGGGATGGAGGGAGGGAGGGAAGAAGGAAGGAAGGAAACGAAGAAAGAAAGAAAGAAAGAAAGAAAGAAAGAAAGAAAGAAAGAAAGAAAGAAAGGAAGGAAGGAAGGAAGGAAGGAAGGAAGGAAGGAAGGAAGGAAGGAAGGAAGGAAGGGGAAGAAAGGAAGGAAGGAAGGAAGGAAGGAAGAAAGAAAAGAAAGAAAGAAAGAGAAAGAAAGAAAGAAAAAGAAAGAAAGAAAGAAAGAAAGAAAGAAAGAAAGAAAGAAAGAAAGAAAGAAAGAAAGAAAGAAAGAAAGAAATCGGAGTTTGGGGAGTACATACACACAGACACACACAATCAGAGAGAGAAAGAGACAGAGAAATGCCATCTGGTGCAGTCTTCTGTCTCCACTCTGGTAATATCCCCATTTTACAGACAAGGCAACCGAGGCTCAGAGCTTTGCCTAACATGTGGCAAAGAGGGGACTAGAACTTGGCTACTCCATCAGTGGAATTCACACTGGGTTCCATGGAGCCTCAGACTTCACAGAGATGCCGCAGGGAGGGGAGGCAAAGTCAATCGGGCAGTCTTCATCGTCAGAACAGCTCTCCTTTGGTCTGCACCTGTCGGGGCTCTGTGTCAAGTTTCATTTGAAGAAATGGTTTGCTACTTAAGGAAAAATCTGAAAGCCAAGGCACCACTGCTCCAGGGAGAGGCCGCGGCAGCCTTTGAGGAATGAGAAGGTCAGGATGACAGTGGTTAAGCCTCAGGAAATCAACTACCCAAAAAGCGTGCACCTTATTTCATCTACAGAGTGCCTTCGCCTCCCCAAGGAACTTGTGCCTATTTTCTCTCCTCTGTCTTCTATGCAGCCCTCCCTCCTCACTGGCTCTCTGCTGCAGGCCTTGCCCCTTAAGACTTAGGGAATAGAGAAGCCGTCAGATGCAAACCCACCATCAAGTCTTCCTCCTGCCCCACAGCAATTGGCCCCTCCTCTTACAGGGAGAAAGTCCCCCCAAACTCACTGAAGGCCAGTCTCTCCACCTGGACCCTGGGTCCCTCTAGGAACCCCCTCCATGCCATATTTCACTTACCTCCCACATCTTCAGTTTGCCCTTCCCTGACCCTTCCCATTAGCTTTCAGAAACGTTCTGCCCTCTCTTGTTTGTCAGGACACCTTCCCTTGAGCCCTCATGGCTCCCAGACCTGCCTCTCTGCCTCCTCCCATCAGCTGCTTAGCCCCAACCCCAACAGGCAGCTCGCACCAAAGGCCCCCACCCACTGACCTCACGTCGCCAAATCCAACAGGCACCTGTCAGCCCGCCCATCGGGAGCTCCCAACAGCATTTGGCCAGTGGAGGTTCCTTTCATCTCGCGACGTGCTTTCCTGGCATCTGCACCCCCCTTCCCTGGCCTTTCCTTCTCAGTCTCCTCAGCTGTCCCTGCCCCTCCACACAGCTCCTAAGGAGTGGCCTTCGGGACTGGGCCTAAACCATTTTCTCCCAGAGTGATTTCCTCCATGCCCACGGCCTGAAATACTACCTGCTCACTGATGACTCCGAAATCTCACCTGTGCATGAGGCACTGACAAAATCACACGCTTGGTGTCTTTAATCTGCTTCCTGAGCCCACCGGGATGTCCCAGGGGCACCTCAAACTGGCTGTAACCAGAACTGCTGATCTTGTCCCGGGATCTTCTTGGCCATCCCTTAGACTCCCCACCTCCAGCTTCTCCCACCCCAGCACTCTGTCCAGAAACCCACACCCTCTGCAGGCTGCCTGACCCCTCTGCTGGACCTGCCATCCCTGTCTCCAAAAGCATCCTGGAACCATCCACTGAATCGCTGCCGCCCCTACATAGCCCGAGCCACCAGCATCTATGGCTCGGAACTGCACAGGCCCCAGCTGTGCCCTCTGCTTCCCCTCCAGCTCTCCCTCCAGTCCCTCTCCACAGGGCAGTCAGAGGAGCATGATGAAAATGAAATCTGGTTCGGGGGGCTCTCCTCCCCACTTCAGCAGCTCCCCGACCCCATAGTATGGCTCTGAGGCTCTGCCGATCGGCTCTGCGTCCACGTCCCTGGGCTCACCCCTCGCTCTTGCCGTCAACACATGGCACCCCCTTCAGCCAGGCGTCCTCTTGCCGCAGGGCCTTTGCACGTGCAAATCCCCCTTCCTGCCCCAGCTCTAGTGCCACTGGCTCACTGTCCCTTATTCTCAGGGCTAGGGAAGTCTCAGCTCTAGATGAAGTCAGTTGACCCCATCTTTCAATTTCTCCAAGGCCTTCCTCTCTTTAAACCAATCTGAGCAAAGTCTCCTTCCTCCCTGGACCGAGGGCATCATGATGCAGTCGAGAGCTCCATCCACCTCCTCGACATGATACCCCACACTTAGCACTGTGCCCAGCACCAAGCACATAATGGGTACCCAATAAATCCTCGCTGGGTGAATAAATGAGTTAGAACAACCCTCAGAGCTCTCTAGGAGCTGCCTTGGGGCACAGTCAAGTGAGGAAGCTGGGCAAGAATTCTCTCCATTCTGCAGATGGGGATACTGGGGCTCAGAAAGGAGCGGCGACTTGCCCTCAGGGACACAGCCAGGATATGGTGAGCCATGACACCGAGCCAGGTCCAACCCGCAAGCCCTGGGGCTCAACCTTTATATATCCCGGTGACCTCCCTCCCACCTGACTTTGACAACCAGCTCCAATTAGAGTAGCATCATAAGTGGTGATAGATCCACAATTGGTTATAGATTTAACTAAGCAAACCATGTCCCAAACCATCTATTGTGTAATTGGCCGCATAAGACCCATTTTTCTTTGCCGTTCAGTTACAACTTAATTTGCCAGGTCAGCAGTTCTGCCTAAAGTCACAGGCAGCAGCCTGGTTATGAATATCAACTGATTCTCCCAGCACTGCTCCATGAAATGGAACTCATCAGCACTTACCCAGGGATGAGTGTGATGGAGGGGGACACTGAGGCACGGAGAGGGGAAGTGACTCACTCTCCAGGCCACGAAATCAGTAGGTGCTGGAGCCGGAACTGGAATTCAGTTCATGTGTCTCTGGCCTCACACCCGACACCTACCCTACTGCTTTGCACTACACATGACTGCTTGGTTTGGTTTTGATTTTGTTGTTTCTGTTTTTGTTTTTTTAATATAAGGCTTCTCTGAAACTAACCGCTTCCCTACATCTCAGGTCCAGAAAATAAGCATCACTTTATATCCAACCAGATTGTAGCACTTAGTCGCCATGTTTTGGAGTTGTTTATACTCGTCCCCTCTCTCTATCCTGCACTCCTGGCCTCTGATCGGGAGCTCCTGGTGGGGGCAGGGACTGTATTTATCTTGGTATCGAAGGTGTCCTGCATAAGCTTAATCCCCACAGGTGCTTCTTGGATGGAATTGTTACTTTCAGAGCAGTCACCTTGTATATTATTAACAGTGATAGCGATGAAATATTTATGAACGAATGATGTGATGTTTGAAATTTACTTTAACTTAATAAGGGTCAAGAGGAGAGGATGGGGGCGTGGATGGGGCAGAACTGAAGAGGGGTTGGTGGCGAGTGGGGCTGGGGACTGGATACATGGGGTTCCTTAGACACCCTGTTCATTCTCATGGAAGTTCAAAATTCTCCATAGTCAAAATATTTTTAATTAAATATCCTTTCCAAAATAATACTAATCATGGCAAGGGAAGTAGCTAAAAGTGGAAGTAAACACGATCATTTGTTGATCACTGCTCACGTGCCAGGCTCTGTGCTGAGATTTACACGTGGCATCTGATTCCATCCTCATGTTACCACTATAAATATTTCGTCTGTGTTGCACCCAGGAAGCAGTAGGTCAGACAGAGAGATCTAGAGATTCAAACCCAGACCTGTCAGGGACCAACGTCCACAGTCTCTACCCCCAAGCCACATTGCACATGGCCTCGAGGCTGTCAGTGATGGAGACATCCGGGCCTGCATTTTGGGAAGGGGCCTCCGAGCCAGCGCCTTTCCTCTGGGGGCCTGTACCTTTACCCTTTAAAGAGAGTGATGCTGATTTTTTGAGTCATCCAGGAATCACTTGGAGCTAAAATCTCACAGGCCAGGAGGGCTGTCGAGTTGGGCAAAACTGCCTTGGGTCAAAACAAGCAGCAGTCATGACTGCCTGGGCCTCTTGGTGCCAGGTGCCACGGCTCTTCCTCTTTAATAATTCTGAAGTTCCTTCCGCTACAGGTGCCCCTGCTTCCACCCAGGTTCAGGCCTCAGCATTGCTCACCCAGATCATCCTCTCCCCTGGTCCACCTACCTCCCACCTGGCCACAGTCTGTTCTAACCTCCCCAGAGTCAACGGAGACTCAGTTTAGTACCCAAAAGTGACATACCCTATCCCTTCCCAAGCCCTGGGAGATGAAGCCCAAATTCCTTAGCGTGGCCCTGGGCAATCTACCTGCTCCCTATCCTCTTGCCCTTCACCTTCCAACCTCATTTATCTTACTTGCCCACCTCTTACCACCCCCTGCCACGCATTCTCCTCCCCACCCCAGTCAGACTGGACAATCTGCAGGCAAACAAAAGCCCCACATTCTCATATCTGGATGGCTTTGCTTGTCTTGTTACTCCATGTAGCTGGGACAACACTTCCCTCCTTAGCTTTTACCTCTCCCAGTCTGACAAACTTCTAGTCAGCCTCTAAGACTCAGCTCAGGTGTCACCTTCTCCAGGCAGCCTTCCCTGATGCCCCAAGCTGGGGACAGGGGTATGTTCCTACAGCCTACTATGCTCGACTCCAGCTCTGGGTTATACACACCTGCTGGGTTATACACACCTGCTGCTCTCTCTCCCACTTCAGCCAGGGCACCTCTCCAAGGCAGGGACCCATCTCTGTGCCCCCAGAGCCTAGCACTGAGCCTATGACACTGTAGCTGCTAAACAGAGCCAGGATGTACAATGGCAGCCTGGCCATGTTGTCTTTCTGAGCCTCAGTTTTCTCATCTGCAAAACAGGATTCATGGCACCTACTGCATAAGGATGTTTGTTCACTCAGCAGATATTTATTGAGCTCCTATAATGTGCCAGGCTCTAGGCCCCAGGTTGATAGTTGAGAGCAAAGCGGGACGAATTCTCATGAGCTGACATTCCAGCAGGGAGAGACAGATAAGAAATAAGACAAACAAATACAATGTATAGCAGTGGTCCCAACTGTTTTGGCACCGGGGACCAATTTCATGGAAGACAATTTTTTTCATGGACTAGGGGGTGGTGGGTGGGGAGGGAGGGTTTCGGAATGATCTGAGCACCTTACATTTCTTGTGCACTTTATTTCTATTATTATTACATTGTAATATATAATGAAATCATTACACAACTCACCATAATGTAGAATCAGTGGGGGCTCCTGAGCTTGTTTTCCTGCAACTAGATGGTCCCATCTGGGGGTGATGGGAGATAATGACAGGTCATCAGGCATTAGATTCTCATAAGGAGCACGCAGCCTAGATCCCTCACGGACACAGTTCATGGTGCGGTCCATGCTCCTGTGGGAATGTAACACCGCTGGCCATCTGACAGGAGGAGCGGCTCAGGCAGTAATGCCCACCCGCCGCCCACCTCCCACTGTGCAGCCCCATTCCTAACAGGCCGCGGACCGGTATCAGGGACTAGGGACCTGTGATGTATATAGGATGTCACCTGGTAATGATGAAAATGAATCAGGAAAACAGCACTAGAGATTTGGGGGAGCCTGGAGACAAAGTAGCACTTTTTTTTTCTTTGAGACGGAGTTTCATTCTTGTTGCCCAGGCTGGAGTGCAGTGGCACAATCACAGCTCACTGCAACCTCTGCCTCCCAGGTTCAAGTAATTCTCCTGCCTCAGCCTCCTGAGTAGCTGGGATTACAGGCATGTGCCACCACGCCAGGCTAATTTTGTATTTTTAGTAGAGACAGGGTTTTTCCATGTTGGCCAAGCTGGTCTCGAACTCCCAACCTCAGGTGATCAGCCCACCTCGACCCCCCAAAGTGCTGGGATTACAGGCGTGAGCCACCACGCCCAGCCCAAAGTAGCACTTTTAAATGCTTTGGTCAGAATTCGCTTCCCTGTGAAGGTGACACTTAACGGGCGTCCTGGAGCAGGTGCGGGAATGGACTGTGTGGGTGTCCTGGAGAAATCTAGGCAGCAGGAAGGAAGTGCAAAGGCCCAGAGGTGGAGCCTTGCCAGGGGCAGGGTGGGAGGTGGGGAAAGGAGGGTGGGGAGGAGAAGCAGGCCGTGGTAACCATGGTGATGAGTCCTGTACTCTGAGTTCAATGGGAACTCATTCTGAGCAGCGAGTGACACAATCCGATGGCTGGGCTGGCAGGGGGCAGGCGTGTGAGCACTCAGCCTGGTGCCCGGCACACAGAGGTCGCTGCAGAAGCGTAGCTGTGGCTGCTCTCATAGCAGCAAGCGGCATTCTCGGCCTTGTCCTGATTACTAAGGCATGAATAGTAGCTGCTTCTGATGGCCATTTCCGGAAACGTTCTGCACACGGGAGCTTCTCTTGAAAGAGCCCTCGGCCCTCAGAGGGGGCTTCTTTGAAGGACAACCGTGGTTGTGATGTGCGAACCCTGCCGTGCCTCTTTAGAGCAACACCAAAGTCTCTTTACCTAGTGCAAAGGCTCTGTGAGATGACTGGGGAGCCCTGCCTGGGAGCTATTTACAAGCTGGCTAGGGACAAGAGAGTTGAAAGAACAGCTGTATGGAGCAGAAGACTACACCACCAGGATGAATTCGGGGTAATCGTGAGCCCCAGCGTGTGTAATGCAGGACGGGGTCAGTGGAGCCCAGCGGGGAGGTGCCTACTGGGGCTGAGATCATCGAGGGCGAATGTGACTTCACCTCTGCCTAGAAGGACTGGGGTGGGGGAGGGACAGCCTGGGCTCACCAACCCACCTGTGCACGCAGGCAGTGGAAACTTCTGCCAAGAAGAACACTGCTTGTGCCTGACCCTTCTGACCCAGGATGGAGAGCAAGGACCGGGAAGATCTTCTCCTGGAGGAAGATCAGGAGGAGGAGAAAAGGGAAGACAGGAAGGAGGAGGGGGAGAATGGAGGAACTGCTTATACAGCAAAAGGTATCCGGAGGTATCTGGCAGTCCGATGGAGGAGACAGCCCTTGTGCTGGGGAGCTCCCAATCTGATGGCGGAGGCACACCACCACCTACCTCTTTGCCCTCTGCCTTCCTTCCTGGATGTATCCCAGAAGACTTACAGAGGGGGGTGAACCGTCCAAAATGAAATATCTTCTTTCAGAAATTGAGGCCAAGAAGTGAAGCAAAAGCAGAAGGTAGCGACAGGCTGCTGACTTCTACAGAAGTTTCTCCTAAGGGGATGAGCGGGGTTTGTTTTTAAATTCAAGGAGAACCACAGGAGCAGAAATAAAACGAACCTCAGCTAAACCCAGAGAAAGATTGGCCGGACTGCCGCAGCGGAGCTTCATCTTCACACGGTTTGGGCATTTTTTCTAATTATAAAATTTAAATGTGCACTTTCCAGAGTCCAAAAAAATATAGCCGATAAGACAGGGGAAGAGTCCCGTAACATTCGTTTGTTACCTTTCTTTCTCCTTTTTATTCTATGCATTTTAACGTGGTGGAGTCACACTGCATACCTCCTTTCGCTTATTCATTGAAGAGCCATTTGAGTCTCTCTTACATGCCAGGTACTATTCGGGGGATGGAGGATACTGCGGTGAACAAAACAAGCCCCCCACCCTCACGGAGCTGAAAGTCTACTGGGGGAGACAGGCAAGACACAAATAATTCCATACATAAAGTATATTCAGCAAATGAGAACTGCTATAAAGAAAATAAAACAGGAAAATGACAGAAAGTCACTGAAAGGCTTGGGGCAAATTAGTCAAGGTGGTCAGGGAAAGTCTCTTCTGAGAAAAACCTTTTATTATTATTATTATTACTATTATTATTATTATTGTTTTTTTTAGACGGAGTTTCGCTCTTGTTGCCCAGGCTGGAGTGCAATGGCATGACCTCAGCTCACCGCAACCTCAGCCTCCCGGGTTCAAGCAATTCTGCTTCAGCCTCCTGAGTAGCTGGGATTACAGGTGCCCGCCACCACACCCGGCTAATTTGGTATTTTTAGTAGAGATGGGCTTTCTCCATGTTGGTCAGGCTGGTCTTGAACTCCCGACCTGAGCCCAATCATGGAAGAACCAGCTATGAAAAGATCCAGGGGAGAGGCACTCCAGGTAGAGGGCACGGCGGGGGCAAAATCCCAGGGACTGAGATGTGCTTGGCATCTTCAAGGAGCAGAAAGAATGCCAGTGTAGCTGCAGACATGTCCCTGTGCTATTATTAAGCACTCAGGAAGAACTTTTTAGACATCCAGGGGCTGTGAGCCTAGACTGGGTGATCAGGGGTTTTGTTCCTGGGAAGACACGAATATCCCCGCAGCCTGCATTTATCCCAGAATTGGAGCGTGAGGAGAGAATTTAGAACCCGTCTGCTCTCCAGCTTCCCTTACTGGAGGAAGGAGAAATTGGGCATTTCCCACTAAAAAGCCCTCGGCCCTCACAGGGGGCTCATTTGAAAGGCAACCGTTGTTGCAATGCGTGAACCCTGCAGCGCTTCTTTAGAAGGACACCAAAGTCTCTTTACCTAGTGCAAAGGCTCTGCGAGATGACTGGGGAGCCCTGCCTAGGAGCTATTTACAGGCTGGCTGGGGACAAGAGAGTTGAAACAACGACCGTACTAAGCAAGATGAATTCAGGAGGATGATGTTGCTTGAGAGCTGCCAAATGCCAATTCTGCCAGATGCCATTTAGTGCTGTGAAAATCTTAATTCATTTCAACCTCTCGGCAGTCCCATGAAGGAGATAATGTTTTTCTCCCATTTTTATCATCAGGAAACAGAGACTTAGAGCTGTGAAATACCTCGTCCCAGGGCCGGGCACGGTGGCTCACGCCTGTAATCCCAGCACTTTGGGAGACCGAGGTGGGCAAGTCACTTGAGGTCAGGAGTTCAAGACCAGCCTGGCCAACATGGTAAAACCCCATCTCTTCTAAAAATACAAAAATTAGCTGGGCATGGTGGCAGGCATCTGCAATCCCAGCTACTCGGGAGGCTAAGGCAGGAGCATTGCTTGAACCCGGGAGGCAGAGGTTGCAGTGAGCCAAGATGGTGCTACTGCACTCCAGCCTGGGCAACAAGGTGAGACTCCATCTCAAAAAAAAAAAGAGGAAAAGAAGCCAGAACAAAGACAGCAGACATGCCCCAGTGAACCCTGCACTGCCTGTTTGGAGGCTCTGATCCTACATCAGGACAAGCCCTGGGAGGATAAAATTAACTTCTATTGGCCAAGACCAAGTGGTATTAGCTCAGCACAACCTCACCAAACCTCACCTCTGAACCTGTAGTTGTAAGGCCGACAGGGGACCCTGCTCGGAGAGGAACCGTGCAGATGCCCTGGACGAGAAAAGTCAGGCACTGCACCCAACCACACCACCAGCCCAGCAACCCTATCCCACCTCCATGCAGAGCAGGAAACAGTGAAACACCACAGGGAAAAGAATGAGACAGACCTGGAGTTTAGTAAACAAACACACGGAACAGGTGGATAGGTGGATGGACGAATGAGTGGATTGCAAGTAGAGAGTTCCCGGCATGATGACAGATGTGATAGCTATCAGAGATCTATCAGAAAGAGGGGAGTAAATTACATATTATATATGTATGACTATGCTTATGTGTCAGATAGATTGACAGGTGTTTGAGATACACAGATTATATGTTTCAGGTAGACGAAAAAATTCAAGGGTGGACTGGAGCCCTCATTCACATCAGCCGGTGAGTCAATCCCGTGCATCTCTTCCTGACTCTGATTTGCAACATTACATGGGTTGCCTGAAATCAGCCTTGGTGGGAACGTTTACACCAGAGAAATGGGCAGACGCTACAATCAGGGCTATATTTTTTTCCAAGGGCTGATTTAGCAGCACATGCTGATTAGATATGATGTAACAGGTTGGTAATTGGATATATCTCAGATAGATTGTATATACAATGTACATATATGAGACAGATTATATATGCAAGGTATATAAGTTATATTTCTTTAATAAATTGACAAATATATATATACCTAGATATAATTTGCATTTGACCGAACCTTATGAAATTGCTGTTCTTCTACTGTTTTGCTCTACCAAAAAAAGGCACTTTCATAGGATTATACCTAGTATACAAGTTATAAATGTGTGTGTCCCTGTGTGTATAATCTTTAGAAAGCACCCGGGACTGAGAGTCAGAGAGGAGACAGGGACACCTGGGCTGCAGGAACTACGCCACCTCTTACTAGCTGTGTGGTCCTGAGCAAATGGCTAGCCTTCTCTGAACCTCGGTTTCCTTGCTGGGAACGTGAGGGCACTGACAGCCTCACCTCCAGGGTCGCTGAGGGGACCACAGGAGGGCACAGCCCAGGGCAGAGCCCCCGGCAGGGCTTCCTGGGAGCCTCTCAGGCCTGCACCAACCCCGACAGCACATTCCCACTGCGGGTCGGCCCTGGGCATCTGTGTGACCTCACTGGATCTCCAGAGGTCTCCACCTGCAGAAATGGACTCTCCCTAGAGGAAGCGTCTCCTTTCCTGGTCCACGACCCTCCCCATGTCCCCCAGTCAGAGTGAGGATGTGCCGGCTGACAGATTCCCAGCCCTGGTGCCATGCTGCGTCTGGCTGGGGAATGACACCCCTCGGCCATCAATCAACAGAGCCATAACCAGCACCGGTCTCTAGGAGAATCCATCATCAGTTTCCTGTTCACCCAGCCCCTCCAGTCCATCCAGCAAACTCCCTAAGGGGAAGGCTCAAAGGGAACCTTTCCAGTGGGACGGAGGCAGAGCCAGGTGCTGGATGGGGCTCTGGTTCTAAGTGTGCTGAGTGTCCATGGGCAGGGCCACTTCCTTTCTGGGCCTCAGTTTCTCTTCTGTATGTTTAGCCTGAAAACATTGTTTAAGACAGGTTCTCACTCTATTGCCCCAGCTGGAGTGCAGTGGCATGATCAGGGCTCACTGCAGCCTGGAGCTCAAACAATCCTCTCGCCTCAGCCACCCGAGTAGCTAGGATTACAGGCATGCACCACCCACCCAGCTAAGCTGTTTTGAGTTTTAATGGAGACAAGGTCTCACTATGTTGCCCAGGCTGCTCTCAAATTCCTCAGCTCAAGCAATCCTCCTGTCTTGGTCTTCCAAAGTGCTGGGATTACAGGGATGAGCCACCATGCCTGGTCCTAAAAATATTTGTACATCAACTGAATAAAAACAAAAAAAAAAACCTTCCAGCTGAAGAAAGCTGCTTGTAGGTGGATCCAGCTCTGGAGAGAAGAGATTACAACCCTGCCCTTTACAGAAATCAGTTCTTGGAAATCTTACCTTAGTAGCTGGTGTTAAGGAACAAATACAGGTTCAAACTCTAGCTCTGTGACCCACTAGCTGTGTGACTTTGGGCAAGTTACTCAACATCTCTGAACCTCAGTCTCCTCATCAGTAAAATGAGGATACTAACACCTGCCCCACAGGGTTCTCATGTGGATTAAAAGCCATAATCATTAAAAATGATGACATCAGGCCGGGTGTGGTGGCTCACACCTGTAATTCCAGCACTTTGGAAGGCCGAGGCGGGCGGAGCACTTGAGCTCAGGAGTTTGAGACCAGCCTGACCAACATGGTAAAACCATGATCTGCCTGGGATGCTGCTAAGTTTACTAAAAATACAAAAATTAGCTGGACGTGGTGGCATGCATCTGTAGTGCCGGCTACTCAGGAGGCTGAGGCAGGAGATTCACTTGAACCCAGGAGGTGGAGGTTCTAATGAGCTGAGATTGTGCAACTACACTCCAACCTGGAAGACAGAGAGACTCTGTCCCAAAAAAAAAAAAAAAAAAAAAAAGACATCTGCCATTTTTAGAGCACTGGCTACATGCCAGTTTCTGTGCCGTGAACTTTATGTACCAGCTCATTTCTTACTACAAGGATACTGTGAAGCAGGTCCTATTATTCTGCCCATTTTACAGAGGAGAAAACTGAGGCTTAGGAAGATGAAGTGACTTGCCCAAGGCACACAGCTGGCAAATGGCAAATTGGGATTTGAATTCAGGTCATCTGGCTCACCCAGAGTGGGTGCATGTTCTCACCCACTACACCACAGCAATAACACTTGTAAGATCTCTGATGCATAGGAGGGGCTCTATCCAAGTCAGTTACTGGGGTAACCATTGTTAAATTTTCATCCTTTATTCACTAGGCTAACAGGACCTTCTGGACTGAGCTATTTCCTCCAGGATTCAGCCTCAGGGCTTTTGGACCAAGGCTGTGAAAGGGAAGGAGTCTATCCGAGTCTTTTGAAAGCCTTGATTGGAACTGGTTTTGCTGCTGCTGCCCTCTAGCAACAGGCTTTCCCTGAGCCTAGTAGAGCTTAGCATCCCTTCACTATGTTGGGGACATTTGGGGCTGTGCAGAGATCTGGGGCAGGATGCCAAGGGGAGGCAGCAACAGGTAAGCTTGGTGTGCAGAGCCTCAGCTTGGCCTCCTGAGCATCCACCAGAGAGGAGAGCTAGGGCGAGGGCCTCTTGAGCCCATTTCACCTCAGACCCTACAGGAAACTAGTTTGCAGTTGCAGGGAGAAATCTAAAGCATGAGGCTGGGAGCAGTGGCTCACACCTGTAATCCCAGCACTTTGGGAGGTCAAGGCGGGCAGATCACTTCAAGTCAGGAGTTCCAGACCAACCTGGCCAACATGGTGAAACCCCATCTCTACTAAAAATATAACAATTAGCCAGGCGTAATGGTGCATGCCTGTAATCCCAGCTACTCAGGAGGCAGAGGCAGGAGAATCACTTGAACCTGGGAGGCAGAGGTTGCAGTGAGCCAAGATAGTGCCACTGCACTCCAGTCTGGGCGACAGAACAAGACCCCATCTCAAAAAAACAAACAAACAAAAAGAGAAGTATGAGCTTCAGCCATGAGAGAGACTAGGAATCAAATTCAGGCTGTCCACTGGCCAGGAAGCCAGCTGTGTGACCTCAGACAGGCGAGCTCACCTCTCAGAGCCTAACTTCATCATCAGTAAAATGGGGATGTTAATGGCAAACTTGCAAAGTTGCAACGCACAAAAATGCCTGGCTCATAGCAGATGCTCAATAAACGGTAGCTGTCACCATTGATTATTTTAGTTGGCAAACCACTGTTTCTGAGCCAATTACAGTCAGCCCACTTGAAACCCAGCAGCTGTTGGCAGAAGTCTATCTGGCTGGTTTCAATATACCCAGGGGCTTGGGTTCAACCAATGGCTTTTTGGGGAGTTGGTTGAGTTTCGCTGCTGGTTATCTGCAAAGTCTCTGGCTGCTCAAACCCAGCCCAGCTGGCCAGCTCCTCAAAGAACCATTTCTGGACTGAACCGTGCAGGCTGTGTCGGGAGAGCTGGCTGTTTCTTGCACATCTGCATAGCAGCCAGCTGTAGAATGGAATTTAAGCCTTTCCTTTTCAAAAACAAGAGTCTGGCTTGAAAATAAAGCCTGGCTTAGCCCCAGAGGCAACCAGTGTGGCACTCAACCTGTATTTACAGGGGAAGGGGAGGTGCTGACAGCTTGGGACTCTGCTCCAAGCCTGTCTCTTTTAAAAAAAGAAAAAAAGCCACTGAGCAGCTGCCTGGCTGTAGAACATTCCACTTGGGGTGATCTGCCTGGAACACTGCTAAATTCCAAACCAATATTGAAATCAGCCTTCGTAGGTAGGCAGGGCATCCTGGGCTCATGGAAAACAGCCAGGGAAGGGCCAGTTTTTTTGTTCTAAGCAGAACCCAACCCCACTGGATAAGCCCCAATTTACAGTCACCAGCTGAATGCAAGGATGCTGCAACACGATTTGGAGAGGAGCTGAAGAAGGGAGCCAGTGTGCTGGGACTCTGGCAGAGGGAGCAAGGAGGGACACTGATGTTGCTGAGAAAGGGATGAAGCAGGAGGCTTGGGAAGCAGTGCGAGTTTTCTTTCCACCTCTGCTGTGTGATCTTGATTACTCTGCTTGCCCTCTCTGGGCCTCTTCTGCCTAAATGAGATATGACCATGAGCTGTATGAGCACCATGGCTGGGCATTGTTCAATGCTGCCTCTAAAGCACCTGGCTCAATGCTTGGCACATAGTAGGCCCCCTATAAATAATTACTGAGTGAAAATGCCTCTCCCTCCAGCCCTTCTCCATGTAATTTTCCCAAAGGCAAGCCTTTGATTAGAGAAGCATTCTGTATTAGTACAGACTGTTCTCAGTGCAAGAAATAGTGTCAGTATGTATCTGATTTTTAAAAGCATTGATCTTCAGCCCATTCCGATCCTAATGAGGCAGAGAAGAGTAGAGAAGCCTTCATTCTCGCATTCCTCTGTGGAATTGCTCTCCCACCCCTGCCACCGCGGGCCGACAGCTACTGAAGGCAGACAGTACCTCGGGCCCCAAGGCCAGGACTGCAAACCCAAATGCCTACAGGACTGATGAGGTATTGGGAGAGCATGGGGCCTGGTGAAGTCTGGGACAAGCTGGATTGTATCTGCCCCATCCACAGGGCCACCTCCTATCAGCTCCTACCAATCATTACTGCAGGAACTGCAAGCCTGCTACAGATACAGCCAGCCCTTATAATATTTCTAAGATATAAATATAGATTTGCATGTTAAATCACTTAATTTTAAGAGTTGACAACTAACTCAACATTTAAAAAGAAAGATTACTGGGTGAGGCAAACACATTTTGCAGGCAGGATTCAGCCCAGCCTCTGAGGTCTACTGGGTAGTAGATAGGAACCTGTTCGAAGAGGGAAGACAGCTCTTGCCCTAAGGGACGTGTCAGTCTGATGATGGGGACCCAGCTCTGCCCTTGGGAATCCTTCAGTTGAGATGGGAGAGGCAAAAAGAGATAAGAATTCCAGATACTTCCAGATTGATCCACAAAAATGTGCAGATGAATGTCACACAGACTAAGGCCACAGCCACTGGGGACCACAGGGTAGAGGACCCACCTGGATCAGCTTGGGTTGAATCGGGGAGATGCCTCTGACACTTTCCTACAGGGTCTTGAAGAAAAGAAAGGATGTGGATGGTGAGGGTGGGTGGCCCAGGTGAGATGAACAAGGGAAAATCCAGGCAGAGCAAGGTGCTAGGTGGGTAGCAGGTGCACCTGGCCGCTGAATGGAGAGACGCAGTCTTAGAATGTCTGGGCCGGAAGAGTTGCTGGCATGGCCTGGTCTCATGGTCCCAATACAAGATGGGAAAATAGAGGTTCAAGGAGGGGAGAAATTTGCCCAGGATGAGGCAGGGCACTGAGAGCATGGACAGGATGGAAATGAAGTCACAGGAGATGAGGCTGGGTGGGAAGGGGCCAGGGAGCCCACCTGAGGGATTGCAGTTTACCACATGGCAGTTTACATGGGGGAAAAGCTTCTGGCTGATGACCCCACCTGCCCTGCTTCCTGGTCTGTGAACTGGAGCCAGGTGGAAGGCACCATCTCCAGCCCACGGCTGCCCTTTGAATTAACCTTTAGACTGCACAGATGAATGGCTCCATCTATCTTCCACCCAACAGGCTCCAGAGGTCTGGCAGGGGGTGGTGAGTGTGGCCCAGAAAGGGCAGAGGTCCCGGTAAGAACAGGAAGGACATCCTGGAGACAGAAGGCCTTGCCTGCCAGGACTTAGGGGCCCATGAGGGGTGGACGGAAAGCTGCATTGAGCGATTTCAGTGGTGAGCCAGGAGCTTCATGGGTATGGCCTCCCTGACTCCTCTCATCAACCATGCAAGGCCAGGACCATCATGACCCATCCCACAGATGAGGAAGCAGAGACTTGCCCATGGTCACCCAGCCAAAAACGGCAGCTCTGAGCTTAGGATCTTTCGAACAGACCAGCCAGGTGATGCCACACGCCGGTGTGGAGCCACTCCGTGACCCTTGCCTCTTTCTCCTGCTCCTGACCCTCCGGATGTTTCCTCACACGGGGTCTTTGCACTTGATGTTCACCCCTTCTGGAGCACTCTTCCAGCATCCTTCATACAGCTGGAGACATTCAAGAATCTCCAACGGTCAGGGGAAGAGGAGACAGAACTCAACCCCAAGGGGACGCTGGGAGCTGGGTCTCGAGGGCCTCCCTGTGCCAGGCCAAGCATCTTGGACAATTGGGAGCTGGCAGAGGACTTTTACCCTCTGTGCTAATTCAAATACTCTTTATTACAGCCTTTAAAATTTCCTAAATTGAGGTATAAAATGCATCAAGGGTACTGAACTTAAGTGACCAGCTCAACTTCTGACATATCCGTATCTATGTCCTTTCAACCCATATCAAGGCAGAGATCATGTCCCGGTCTCCAGAAGATCTCTTTGTGTTCCTTTCTAGTCAAAGTTACCTTCCTCTAAAGATAACGTGATTCTGACTTCTCTCGCCATCCATTAGGGATGCCTCTTGTTGACTTTCATCTGCATGAAACCACAGAGCATGTGGCAGATGGCATTTTCCACAGCTGGCTTCAACAGTATCTCCCATTCCCCATACTCTTGTTGCAATGTGGTGTTGATACTCCTCCCATAGAGAACTGAGTTCTGTGTCCCCTCCCCTTTAATCCGTGTGGACATTTAGCCCCTCATCTAATAGAGCATAGTGGGTGGAATGCTATGTGAGTTGAACAGGTGATTAAAAAAAAAAATGCCACATACTTTGCCATGCTCTCAGGGGACAGTTGCTCTTGGAATTGGCCACCATTCTATAAGGAAGCTCAAGCAGCCTGTGGACAGACTCATAAAAGAGAAATCCATTGCCCTGACTGAGCCCCCAGCCCACAGCCAGAGCAGCCCGATAGCCATGGGAGTGGGTTCTGCAGCCCCGGTTGAGCTACCCACAAATGCCAACTGAGCAGAAACAGGCCACCCCACAACATCCTGCCTAAGTTGCCTCTTTTGAGTGAAATAAATTATCATTTTGTTTTATGCCACTAACTCTGAGGTGGTTCATAAAAAAGATTTTAAGCAGGAGAGTGATTTTGAGTAAGAGTTTTGCCCTTGCATATAATAAAAGACACAACATAAATTGGCTTGAGGGAAAAGAAAGGAAAGAAGAAGGAGGGAGGGAAGGAGGGAAAGAAGGAAGTAAGGAAAGGAGGGAGGGAAGGAGGAAGGAAGAAAGAATGGAAAGAGTGAGGGAAAGGAGGAGGGAGGGAGAGAAAGAAGGAGAAAAAGAAGGAGAGAAGGAGGGAAGGGAAGAAGGGAAGGGAGGAGAGAGGGAAGGATGGAGAGAGGAGGGGATATATTGGTTCTCGTAACTAAAAAGTTCAAAGAGGGTTTGTATTGGTTTCCTAGAACTGCTATAAAAACCAACTATGGACTAGGGGCATAAAGAACAGATAGTTATTGTCTGACAGTTCTGGAGGGTAGCAGGCCAAGGTCAAGGTGTCAACAGTGTTGGTTGCCTCTGAGGGCTGTGAGGGAGGGATCTGTCCCAGGCCTCTCTCCTTGGCTTGTAGTCAGCCATCATCTGTCTTCATGTCCTCTTCCCTGTATGCATGTCTGTGCGTCCAAATGTCCCCTTTTTATAAGGACACATGTCATATTGAATCAGGGGCCCGCCCATTCCAATATGACCTCATCTTAATTAATTACAACTGCAAATGACCCTGTATCTAAATAAAGTCACATTCTGAGATTCTGGGGGTTAGGACTTCAACATAGGAAGTTGGAGGGGGTAGGACACAATTTATCTCCTAACAAGGCTAATCCAGTCATGGCTAGGTCCAGCCATCGTCAATGTCACCAGCATCGCTACACCTCCCAAGCTTTGTTTTCCTGTTTGGTCTCATTCTCAGGCTCCATGTGGAGACAAGATGTTCCAGGCCTGCATCCTCCCGGGCTCATGTGCCTGGGAGAAGAGCGCTGCCTCTCTCAACAGCCGTTTTGAACACACTGCTCTGGCCAGCTTGGGGCCGGCGCCTGCCAGTGATGGGGACAGGGCAGGAGAGTGGGGACGGCTCTGTGCCAAGCTTTCCAAGCCTGCCACACTCTTGCAGGAACGGATCCACCATCACCAGGTCGCTTGTGTCACGTTCCCATTCCGAGACCAGCATGCTCAACACCAGCCCTGAGATTAAGAGGAAAAATAATATTTAAAGGCACTTATTAAAGACACTCAGAAGGCCCTTCGAATGTCAAACAGCTGTGAGCAAACCCTAATTTGATGATCTACGTGTTAATGAATCCCAGACATGCAGATTAAATGCTCTTTAAATTGCACGTGGTTTTAAAATGCATTTCTCTCCAGCATGTCTGGTTCAGAACAAGGTTAGCGAAACACCTGTGAGGCAAGTCCGGCGATCTGGGGATGGAGCAGGAGCTGGCAATGTCCCCGGCTCGGCCCTCAGGGAGCCTGCGAGCTGGATAAAGAAAAAACCCACTAAGAAGCGCGTCGGCAGCAGTGTGGACTGGAGCACGCGGTTGACGGCAGCTTGCCGCGTGCGGGTCTTTCACTTAGCAAATATTTACAGAGCTTCTACTAGGTGCAGGCCCTCCCCTGGGCATTGGGGATGCAGCAGTGAAGATGGAAGCCGCGGCCTTGCCCTTACCTCCAGGTGAAGGGGACAGACAATAATGAGAGAGGCAGATTGCTAATCAAGGGGATTCAGAGCAGAGTAAGTGCTGTTAAGAAAAGAAACAACCTTAGGATGAGGTTGGCAGCAGGAAGACTGGGGAAAGGAGGTGGTTTGAGAAAAGGGGGGAACCATCATGAGGCTGGGGGACGGCACAGGCAAGAGCCCCGGCACCGACCAGGCCTGGCCCGGTCAAGGCGCCAAAGCTGGCCTAGAGGGACTGGGGAGGTGGCATATGGCAGACACAGGGCAAGCCGAGGACTCCACGGCAGGTGATATGCATCTTCTGAACAGCAACTCGGATACACCTGAAAACACAGTACATGGAGACCAAGGTGAGAAACAGAATTGCAGCGTTAACTCAGCCAAGGCTGGGACGTTAAACATACATGTTGGCTGGGCACGGTGGCTCATGCCTGTAATCCCAGCACTTTGGGAGGCTGAGGTGGGTAGATTGCTTGAGCTCAGGAGTTCGAGACCAGCCTGGGCAACATGACGAAACCCTGTCTCTACAAAAAAATTATAAAACTTAGCTGGGCATGGTGGCACATGCCTGCAGTCCCAGCTACTTGGGAGGCTGAGGTGGGAGGATCACTTGAGCCCGGGAGATCGAGGCTGCAGTGAGCTGTGATCATGCCACTGCACTCCATTTAAGAAAGTGAGACCCTGTCTCGAAAAAATAAATACAAATAAAATACACGTAATATACCAGAATGAGGCATGGCCAGGTTACCGGGCGCTGGCCACAAGCTGGGGGCTGAGTCCATTCTGGAAAAAGTCCTCAAGTTGTATTTGTGGGACCTGTACACCTTTCTGTCGGTATGTTATTCTTCAATAAAATGTGTACCAAAATGATGGCACAATGAAATGTTTGAGATGCTGGATATGCTAATGACCCTGATCTGATCACTGCATTATAAATATTGAAATGCCACTTTGGACCCCATGAATATGTGCCATTATTTTATGTCAACCATTAAAACATACAATTAAAAAGACAAAAACTAAAAGAAAAAAGACCAAAAAAAAGTATGTACATGAGAAATAGCAGCGTGCCTTTGGCAAGAACGTGGACCCACAAAAGGATAAATCTTCAAGACATTCAAATGGTTGTCTAGGAGGGACGGGAATCAGGGATGAGGAGGAGCAAATCTTCTAAAACTCTTCCTGGAGTCCCCAGACACCATAGCAAGTGACTCTGTGTGTAACTCACTCACTGGTTCTGCATTCTCAACAAACCCGTGATCCATTCAAATGAAGAGGTAGGCCCTGGTAGGACCCCTGTTTGACAGATGCAGGGGACGTGGTGGCGCATGCCTGCAGTCCCAGCTATTCAGGAGACCAAGAGGGAGGATCCCTTGAGTCCAGGAGTTCGAGACCAGTCTGGGCAACATAGTGAGACATCCCCTACAACACTGTCCCCATGTCATAAATAAATAAATAAATAAATAGCTGATGAGTTCTTTGTGCCACTGATAATGAGGCTGGGGGATGGCACAGGCAAGAGCCCCGAATGAACAGGTGAGCGAATGCCAGCGAGAGGCCCCAGGTGCCTGGGAGTGGCTGTGAGGCACAGGTGGGGAAGAGGTGACAGAGGCTTAAAGGCCAGTTCTGTGTGCTCTCTCATCCCTCCCCTTAAGCCGCCCCAGACACCCCCAGCCCATCTCTGGTCACAGTGGGAGCTGGCCCTCCTACCACTTTCACAACCTGCACCTGCTAGGGTGGCAACATGATGGATGAGGGGTTCCATGACCTCAGCCGCTGGCATGAGGAAGGAAAGGAGAGGAAAACTTCCCCGCCATCCCATCCTCTATTTTTATTTCTCTCTGAACCTTGAAAGACAAGGGTTCCGACAAGTCACTCCTGCTGGCTAATAGAGCCTAGAAGTGTCTTGTGTCACCCATCAACATCCTTTTTTTTTTTTTTTTTTTTTTGAGACGGAGTCTTGCTCTGTCACCCAGGCTGGAGTGCAGTGGCCAGATCTCAGCTCACTGCAAGCTCCTCCTCTCGGGTTCACGCCATTCTCCTGCCTCAGCCTCCCGAGTAGCTGGGACTACAGGCACCTGCCACTTCGCCCAGCTAGTTTTTTGTATTTTTTAGTAGAGACGGGGTTTCACCGTATTAGCCAGGATGGTCTCGATCTCCTGACCTCATGATCCGCCCGTCTCGGCCCCCCAAAGTGCTGGGATTACAGGCTTGAGCCACTGTGCCCGGCCACCATCAACATCCTTGAGTCAAGTCCTGCCCTGCTGCTCACACTGACCACCACTACTTCTGGCCCAGGTCTGGAGGGCAGATGTCTCAAGACCTGAGAGACAGGGACTGAGCTGTTTGTCCCGCCTCGATGCTGCTGGTAGGGCAGAGTGGACAGGGGTCAGCTCCTTGTGGGTTGCCAGGTCAGTGAGCCCAGCCACCTGCCGCCCACCTGCTCTAGGGACAGAGGAATCAGGAGCATGTGCGGCTGAGGTCAGACTTGCCCACTCATTCATCACGCCCTGCTTCTTTCCTTCCCACACACCCTGTAAGCCGTGGTTCTCTTACGGTAGAAATTAGTCGACTTGTTTTTCATCTTCCTACTGCAGGTAAGCTCCATGAGGGCAGGATCCAGAGCCTGCCCTGTCACAGGGGGTCCCCAGGTCACTCATCCCCACATGCCTCGTGGCAGAAACTCAATCAATATTTGCTGAACGAGAGAGGGCTTCCGTGAAGGAGGCCGGGGTTATTCTCATTTACAGATGAGGAGACCAAAGCTCAAGGGAAGAGCATTTGAACCCAGGACCTGGGAACTGCATGCCTCGTATTGTTCTCCATGCAGGCTGCCTCATGGGAACCCTGCTTTAGAAGGGATGGTGCAATCTAAACTGGTGCATGCAAATGAGATGCAAATGACAATGCAAATATCACTGGCTGGCTTACACAATGTCCTGGCCTCTGGGAGGATTCTCTGAGTGACACTGTCGGAAGCTCTGCTGCACACTGGTCCCTCCAGGTGGCAGCTGGAGTGGGAATAGAACACCCAGAAGAGGCCGGGGGAGCAGTTACAACACTGGTCCTGACCCCAGCCACTCCAGCGTCTAAGGTCTTTGGAGGGGCACTCACCGTCCCATGGGTTCAGGCCCTACCCTCCCCACTCTGCAGAGAAACCAAGGCACACAGTTGAGAACTGGAATGGAATGGAGCTGAAACAAGGACCCCACCATGATGAGGAGGATGGGAGTTCTCAACCCCTGTACCTGGCTTTATGCACAAAATCTCATTCGGTCCTGACACACCCTCTGCAAGAGGGATCTGCATGCTTCATTCTGCAGATGAGAAAACTGAGGCTCAGCAAGGTCAGCTAACTTGCCTAAGGCTACAGAGCTGGCAAGTGTGGCTGGCATCAAGGCCCATTTAAACTTCTGCACGGTTCCGCCTCACTCATCCCTGTATTTCATCGTCCTTCTCACCCACACCCATGTTGTTCCAAGGGGTGCCTCTCTGCTCCTGCTGTGCTCCAAGACCCCCCATCCTTCCAGCCTGGAGGAAGCCCTCCTCTTCCAGGGAGCCCTCCTTCATGTCTTCCTCTCTGGGAAGCCCTGCAGCAGGGAGAGGCTGTGCCCGTAAAATGTGTGGTTTCACTTCCACTGTATTTCTTGCATGAGTCACCGGGCATGGTGACTCATGTCTGTCACATCTCCCATTTCTTCAGCCCCCACCCTAGTCAAACCACCCTCATCTCTCCCCCGGAAGACCCCCACCACGTCTCCTCATTCCATCTCAGCCACACAGGCCTCCTTCCTGTTTCCAACACACCAAGCTATTGCTGCCCCAGGATGTTTGCACCAACCGTTCCCTCTACCTGAAGCCCAAAGCCTCTGGTCTCTGTTTAGCAGTGTCATAATTTGAGGTCTCAGCTCATAGTGCACCCATGAGAGTAGCCGCCACCCCCGTGGCTCCTTATCTCATCCCTCTGTTCACGTCTCCTGCAATCCACAATGACCTGTTTGTTTCTTTCTTTGTCTTCTTTCCTTAAGGTGTGAGCCTCAAGGGCAGGGACCTTGTCTCTCTCGTTTGCTGCATATTCCCCGCACAGAGGAGGCACTCAATAAATATTTGTTGAATAAATGAATAAATCAACTAGTCAATTGAACAATCAATCATGAAGGAGGGTTTTAATGTTTTGAAGAGGCTCTGGGTCCAGAGTCACCATGAACCGTCAGAATCAAAATCCCAGAGAGGTGACAGAGCCACCCTGGCCTCATTCAGTCAATCATATGGTCAGTCAACAAACACTCACTGGGCTTGATCATCCAGCTGGCACAAAGATGCACCAAGGAATATGACAGGTGTCCACCCTGCCCCCTGAGCTTGGTGTCCAATAGAGATGTTGAATGGCAGCCGACCAAACCACTACTTCAACCCAGGCCCCACACTTGGGCCAGGCCTCTCTACCACCTCTGCCCTGAGTCCAGCCTTGGCAAGACTCTGAGACCTGGGTCTAGGGAAGCCATTCATTCACTCAACTTCTGCTCACTAGGAAGCAGTAATGTGATTAGCAGTGTGGACCTGAGTTCCAATCCTGTCTCTGCCACCTACTAAAAGCATGATTTCCTGCAATGTGTCTAGGCCTCTGCACCTCAGTTTACCCATCTGCAAAAGGGGACAGTAAAGGCATCTCCCCCATGGAGTTTCTCCAAGGAGAAGGGGTCAAGAGGGACCTACCGTGGTGCTGGGCACATACGTGAATGCTGGTCACCATTACTGAGCTGCCCAAAAGGTGCCAAACCGGGGCCCGGGGGTACAGAGCGGATCCAGACACTACTGCAGGACACTCCCAGACCACAAGGCCACATGACAAGTGTAACAGGACAGAGTTGTGGGGAGCCTCAGGGAGCCACAGGGCCTGGAACCCACCCTGGCGGCCAGAACAAGTTCCCAAACCTAATAAGCTGGGTCAAATCACCCTGCCCACAATCCCATCTTGTTTTTGTTACTTAAAAAAAAAAATTTTTTTCTGGCCATATGCAGTGGCTCACACCTGTAATCTCAGTGCTTTGGAGAGCAGAGGCAGGAGGACTGCTTGAGGCCAAGAGTTGGAGACCAGCCTGGGCAACATAGCGAGACTCTGTTTCTACCAAAAATTTTAAAAATTAGCTGAGCGTGGTGGCATATGCCTATAGCCCCAGCTACTCAGGAGGCTAAGGTGTGAGGATCACTCGAGTCCAGGAGTTGGAGGCTGCAGTGAGCCATGATTGTGCCACTGCACTCCAACCTGGGCAACAGAACAAGATCTGTCTCTTAAAAAAGAAAAAAATGGAAAGCTGAAGCCAGGATAAGGGTGTCATTGGCTCAGCCCCTCCCTGCCCATGTCCCCTCATTGGCTCTGAGGCCTCTCCAGGTGGGCAGCAGCTGAGGCCTGGGGTCTCCTCTAGGAGCTGGAGGGGTCTCCTGGGTAGAGGGAAGGAGAGAAGAGAGAAGCCTCTGCTTAAATCCAGCATATCTCGTCCTAGCAGCGGAGCACACGGGGTTTCGCATCGCAGCCCAGCTGGCTCAGGAGGGACTCTGTCCTCCAGGGCAGGGCTACCCGGGCCCAGCGGGGGCTGTCAAGAGGGAACCTCACAGAGCCCTTTCTGCTCATGAAAAGGAGCCTGCAGGTCCCACAGACAGGACAGAGGCCTAGAACCCAAGGTAGGTAAGACTGGCAGAGACAAGCCTGGCACTCAAGTCCCCTCACCCCCACGGACACACTGCATAAGAGGGAAAAAAACAGCACCAACCTCTGGATGAAGGGGCTGGGGGGGAGTGACATCCGGCCAACCCGACCCCCAGCTCTGTCTCGCCTAGGGCAGCCACCAGCCCAACCAGGCACCCAGCTCCCTGGGACCGCTTCGCCCAGGCCTTGACTCTGCTGCCCCCCAGTGGCCACCTGTGTTGTTCTCCAGCACCAGGTCCCTGACTGAGCCCACAGCTAGTCCAGGGCCTGAGCCCTGGAGGACGACGAAAATATGCAGGAATGAGGGAGCAGGAAGCTGAGGTGACAGGCCACAGAAACAGGCTTGGCCACTTCCCCTAACTCCTCCCCACAAACACAAACATGAAAGAGACGCTGGGGAGAAAGTACAAGCCAGTCAGTGTGGGGTCAGGAGAACACCTCTGGGGGTCTTTGGACTCAGACTGAGGCTCCAGTACCGGCTTAAGTGGACGTAAAAAGCAAGAAATTATCCTCGGCTGTCCTCCCACGCCATGGTGCGGTCTGTTTCCCTCCCCCGAATCTGGCCTACCCTTGGTTTTGTTTGACCAGTAGAATGCAGCGGGAGTGGCGCTGTGTGAGTTCTAAGGCTGGGCATTAGGGGACCCGCAGCAAGCCAGGTACAGTGGCTCACGCCTGTAATCCCAGCACTTTGGGAGGCCAAGACAGGCAGATCGCTTGAGCCCAGGAGTTTGAGATCCACCTCAGCAACATAGCGAGACCCTATCTCTATAAAATTTCTATACAAAACAGCAGGGTATGGCGGTGCACACCTGTAGTCCCAGCTACTCAGGAGGCTGAGGTGGGAGGATCACTTGAGCCCAGGAAGTTGAGGCTGTAAGTGAGCTGTGCACGCCCTGCTGTACTCCAGCCTGGGGTAACAGAGCAAGATCTTATCTCAAAACAAGAAAAGATCCACATAATAAGCACACAGCAAAAAAAAAAAAAAAAAAAAAGGTCATGTTCACCAGGTCATCACTGTCACCACCACTGCCATCATCAACACTGTCATCGCCACCATCACCACCATAATCATCACCGTCATCACCAACTTTATACTTTGTGACCACAGAAAACTGGCTGAGCCTCTCTGGGCCCAGGAAAATGGCGCCTTCCAAAGTGGGCGGGACCCTCAGCAGTGGAGAAGAAATGCAGAGAGCTTTCTTCACTGTCTCTTCAGCCCTCCTCCACGAGGACCAGCACAGACAAGTGAGTTTCCACCCCGTCTTCACTTCTGGGCAAAACTCCCTGAACATGTGGAAGACAGAGTCAGCTTTTTAGCATCTGGGGCTTCCTTCCCCACATTTGAGCTCACCAGAGCCCACAGGCCTCAGAAAGGTGTCCCTGATCCGTTGCCCCCACTTGTCTTCCTGAGAAGGCCCGGACAAGGACAAAGACACATTTGAAGAGCCCACATTCTCCAGTTATTGGTCTTTCACAAGTATTTCCTGAACCCCCACCCCCTGGGGCCATACACTACACCTACACCTACACCTACACAAACAAGATAAGAACAAGCTTCGGAATCAGACAGGCCTAGACCCAGGCAGACCCCTTTAATTCCTAGGCACATAAAGGTGGACAAGTCATTTAGCCTTTCTGTGCTCCAAATAACAGAGAGATGACTGAGCATGGGAAGACCTTCCAAAGCTCCTCCCAGACCTTCTCTGCACGCTCACCCCAGGGTACCAGTATCCAAGGCAGGGTCTGGTGTGGACTGAATAGCGGGGCTGCTCTCAGGCCTTCATGGACGCAGGTGTCCTGCCCTCCAGCTCCATGGCTAGTGGGCTGAGCATGATGTTCTCACATACAGAGGGGACTCCCCAATTCTCTGGACCTTGCTTTTCTCTCTGTTCCCAGCTCTGAACCACTTCCAGGCTCTAGAGAAGGGATGAGGCGTCAGTCAACAGCCACTGGGTTATGGATCTGGCTAGATCCCTTGCCATGGCCTGGCTTTTCTTTATTACTGATGCCTTTGCCAGATGGTCACCTGCACAGGCCATTTGAAATACACAGGAACCTGTCATCACGGACAACTTGAGGCCAGGAGTTTGAGATCAGCCTGGCCAACATGGTGAAACCCCGTCTCTACTAAAAATACAAAAATTAGTAGGGCATGGTAGCACATGCCTGTAATCCCAGCTACTCAGGAGGTTCAAGAATCACTTGAACCTGGGAGGCAGAGGCTGCAGTGAGCCAAGATCACGCCACAGCAATCTGGGCTGGGAGACAGAGTGAGGCTCTGTCAAAACAAAAACAAAAATAAAACCTCTCAGGGTTCGTAATGACAGCTGCTACCACTTCTCAAATGCCTAGGTGACCCAGGCAGAACTCTGGGACCTTTCCATATGTACTGTCAGCAAACATTTATTGAGCACCTACTATAGGCCAGGTGTTTTTCTGGGCCCTTGGGAGACAGTAATGACAAACACAAAGCTCCCTGACTGTGCAGAGCTGATTTTTCTATCAGGGAAAGGAAGAAAATTAAATCATAATAAATAAGTAAACTATGTAATAGGTGATAAGGGCAATAGAAAAAGAAAAACCAAATGGGGAAAAGGGATTGATCCTGCTGAGAGAATCTCAGTTTTCATCAAGTGCTCAGAGTGGACCCCACTGAGAGGTGATTCTGAGCAAAGGAGGTAAGGGGATGAGCCAAGCAGGCATGTGAGGAAGGTTTAGGCTGTGGACAGACCCTGAGACAGGAAGAGGCTGTCCCATTCCAGAAGAGCGAGAAGGCCAGAGTGGCCGGAACACAGTGGAAGTAGCAGGAGACAGGGCCCAGAAAAACTTTGGCTTTACTCTGGGGCTTGCTGCAGAGTGCTGAGCAGAGGGACAATAGGATCTGACACAGTTTTCAATGCTCTCTCTGAAGCTGGCATGGTGGCTCATGCCTATAATCCCAGCACTGCGGGAGGCCAAGATGGGCAGATTGCCTGAACTCAGGAGTTCAACACCAGCCTGGACAACATGGCGAGACCCCATCTTCACAAAAAAATACAAAAATTAGCCAGGTGTGCACCTGTGGTCCCAGCTACTCAAGAGGGTGAGGTGGGAGGATCACCTGAGCTCAGAGAGGTCAATCAGCCATGATCACATCACTTTACTCCAGCCTGGGCCACAGAGTGAGACCCTATCTCCAAAAAAACAAAAAGTATATATAACTTCCTCTGGCTGCTGCGTGGAGACTTGTAGGGGGCAGGGATGGGAGCAGTGAGACCACGGAGGAGGCTGCCTAGAGTCCAGGTGTCAGAGGATGATGGTTCAGAGCAGGGTGGCCCCAGTGGAGGTGGAGAGAAGAGATCAGAGTCAGGATGTACTCTGAAGTTCGGGCCTTGTATTAGTCTGTTCTCAGGCTGCTATAAAGGACTGCCCGAGACTGGGTAATTTATAAGGGAAAGAGATTTAATTGACTCACAGTTCCGCAGGGCTGGGGAGGCCTCAGAAAACTTACAATCATTGTGGAAGAAGAAGAAAACACATCCTTCTTCACATGGCAGCAGGAAGGAGAAGTGCTGAGTAAAGGGGGAAAAGCCCTTAATAAAACCATCAGATCTCGTGAGAACTCACTCACTACCACGAGAACAGCCTGCGGTAACCGCCCCCGTGATTCATTTACTTCCTACGGGGCCCCTCCCATGACAAGTGGGAATTATGGGAACTATAATTCAAGATGAGATTCAGGTGGGGACACAGCCAAACCATATCAGGCACCAACCAGGACTCCCTGATGGACTGGATGTGGCTTTATTTCAGCTTCCTGGCCCCTCTGAGAGGTGGGCATGATTATTCCCACTGTATTTTATTTTATTTTTAATTTAATTTTTACTTTTATTTTTATTTTTTCTGAGACAAGGTCTCACTCTGTTGCCCAGGCCGTAGTGCAGTGGTGCAGTATCAGCTCACTGAAACCTCCACCTCCTGGGCTCAAGCGATCTTCCCACCTCAGCCTCCCGAGTAGCTGGGACTACAGGCACATGCCACCACACCTGGCTACGTTTTGTATTTTTTGTAGAGATGGGGTTTTGCCATGTTGCCCAGGCTGGTCACAAACTCCTGGGTTCAAGCAGTCTGCTCACCTCAGCCTCCCAAAGTGTTGGGATTACAGGTGTGAGCCATCACCCAGCCTATTCCCATTTTAGAGCTGAGTCAACTGAGGCTGAGAACTTGTATTTCTCTTCCCACTGGCCCAGGGGTATGGCAGCCAGGCAGAGTTCTGCCATGAGTAGCACCGCTGGCATCCAGAAGCCACCAGTGACAAGCCTGGGGCCTCGGGCAGGGGCAGTCAGGGGCCAACACCTGCCTGCCCAGCACTCCATAAAGCCAGCTTGAGCATGAATTGATGGTCCATTAACAGCCTGGAGCTCAGAGCAGCCGTGTCCTCAGCAGTTTATAAACCCATAAAAACGCCATAGTCACGGCCACACATCCCTGCCTCCTTTAGCCGACAATGAATGGGCTTTCCTGGGGGAAGAGGTACTGGGCTGTTGGGGTGTCCCTGAGCTCAGGCATAACAGGAGTCCTGTGCCCCTCCCCATCTCCTCCTCACTAGGAGTCTGCCCAGGACCAGGCACCCACTTCTCATGGCTGCCTCAGGGCTCTGTACCCCTGTCTCCACTCTTTAAGGAAGCCCCCTGGGGAAAGGGGGTACGGGAAAGGATGAACGAAGTTTATATCTGGCTGGAATGTACCATGTGCCTGACACAGCCTTTGGTCATCATAGCATCCCCACAAGGTCAGTGGCACGGCCCCCATCTTACAGGTGGACAAACTAAAGCCCACGGCACTGGAGGGACTCACTCAAGGTCACCTGACTGGTAAGATCGGAGCCCCGGGGGTCTGGTTCCTGAGTTGATCCCCTAAGCCCCCACCCTCTGAGGCCACGTGAGTGCTCCAGCCCTTGGAGTGTGGTTCCTGGTTTGCACAGATGGATAAATGGCATCA
Organism: Theropithecus gelada; assembly: GCF_003255815.1. NCBI lineage: Eukaryota > Metazoa > Chordata > Mammalia > Primates > Cercopithecidae > Theropithecus > Theropithecus gelada. The sequence goes on from NC_037668.1 coordinate 46,131,221, forward strand.
CGTGGGCACCAATATACATGTGCCAATGTGTGCCATCCGGATGGGATCCTGCCCTGATCCCTGGCATGACTCTGGCACGTGTATCCCGGGGACACACTGCCATCTGGACAGAACCCAGAGGCACTGCCTGTGCTCCCTCCACCGTCTCTCCTTCACCATTCATTCAACAAAATTCACTGCGTATCTTGACGTTAGGGGATGCTCTCTCTGCACCAGGCTCGGTTCCAAGCTCGCATCGATTCACCTGACCCACCCACCGTTTGATGAGATGTGAATTCTTTTTCCTGATGTGCAAATGAGGAGTGTGAGGCACAGAAAAATTAAACAACTTACTGAAGGTCACACCGCTGTTGAATGACAGAACCAGGCTTTGAACTCACGTGTGTCCAACCAGAACCCACTATACCTTCTGGCTTGGTCTAGCTGGCTTTCCCCTGAGGGTCCCCTCACTCCAGGGCAGGGGGTCTCTGTGTCCAGGCTCCATCTCTGAGCCCCCAGTGGAAGAGCCACCAGGCATATTTGCTGTGGCTGGAGAAGAGGATGGGCAGGTGCCCACCCCCACTCCTAAGCTCTGGTAAGGTTTCTGTTCCTGCTCCTGGACCACCTCCAGCGGGGCAGTGTAGCTCCCTCACCTCAGGAGCTCACCCCAAGGTCCCTGGAGGGATGCCCTGAGAGGCGCAGGCATCCAGGGTTCCAGAAGGCGCGATCCCGCCCACACCTGCATCAGGTGGGACGCTGGCGCCACCTCGCGTCCTTCCGCAGCCCTGCAGCCCTCTGCGCAAGAGCTCTTTGGACCAGGCTGGGCCTTGCACCCCAAAAACCTCAGACCCTCCTATGCCACCTTCATTTTGTTGTCACAACAGCACACCACCTGAACTAGTTTTTTTTTTTAGACAAAGTCTCACCCTGTCACCCAGGCTGGAGTGCAGTGACGCAATCTTGTCTCACTGTAAACTCCACCCCCTGGGTTCAAGTGATTGTCTGCCTCACCCTCCTAAGTAGCTGGGATTACAGGCTCACATCACCATGCCTGGCTAATTTTAGTGTTTTTAGTAGAGATGGGGGTTTCGCCATGGTGGTCAGGCTGGTCTCAAACTTCTGACCTCAATTGATCTGCCTGCCTCAGCCTCCCAAATTGCTGGGATTACAGGCACGAGCCACCACACCCAGCCTGAACTATTATTTACCCAGTATGTTTTTCTTTAAATCAGCTCACTGGTTTTAGCCAACCTCATCCTGGGCAATAATGTCCACAAAATCCCAAGTATGATGTGCCAGTAGCATTTTGTCCTAATTCCAATAAATACTAAGTATACACCTTCAAAACTTGTATTCATGTGCCATGTAAACCCGCTTCTCCACTGCACTTTGGACAACAAACTCATTCATGAGTGTGCCCCCTCTTCCTTGGGTGAGTTGACAGAGACTGAGAGCCTTCTTTATGGAAAGAGAGAGGCAGACGCCGCCCCTGTCCTCACCCAACTTGTAGCCCAGTGGTGGTGCCAGATGTTAATCAAAAAATCACAAAAATAAATATAAAATGATGACTCAGCAATGCTATTGAATTATAAAGTCGATTTCCTATGAGGAAGTAAAGACCATTGGATGAGCTCACAATATGGAAGTTTGACCTGGATGGGGAAATCAGGGAGGGCTTCCTGAAGGAGGTGGTGTTTAAGCTGAGAACTGAAGGAAGAACAAAACATTTACTAGGTGAAGAGGGAAGGAAAGTGTTCTGGGCTGAAGGACCAGCATTTCCAAGAACCCCAGGGCAAAAGGGAGCCCTTCCCATGAGTTCATGGCCTTGGAACTTGGCTTCCTGCCTGTGGCCAGGGTGGGCATTCTGCCTGTGTGGCCTCCTTCTTTTGCCTTCCTTGACTCAGCTCCAGCCTAACCCACCCACCCATATCCCCAGCACGACCAGGTTCTTTGGGTCTATTTTCTTTTTACCCTTGTAACTGGGCAGTTTTGCCATCAAGAACCCCATTTTTAAATCAAGAAAATCGAATTTTGGGGATGTCCAGTTATTTTTCCAAAGTCACACAGCTCGGCAAAGCCAGGATTTGCACCCAGGCCCAGTGACTGTGCTCTCCTGCTACATTCGGCCACCTCTCAGCAGTGTCCCAACTCTCATCTCCATGAATTTAGAATCAGGAGATCTGGAAGCAAAGCCTGTCTTAGCACTAGCTTGCTGGGCAACTTTGGGCAGGTCACTGTGCCTCTCTGAATCTTGGTCTCTTCATCTGTAAAATAAGAAGGCTGCACAATAATGGTATTAATAACTAACATGTATCGCTCCTCATATGTATAACTAACATGTATCGCTCCCCTTTAAAGTAGACACTAGAGTTATCCCCACTTTACAGATGTGGAACAAGCTCAGAGAGGTTTAGCAGTTTGTCCAAAGCCACAATGCTGGTAAGTAGCAAAGCAGCCTGGAACCATCTCCAAGGTGCTTTCCAGTAACAATGCTCGCAATCTCACTGTCCCAAGGTTGTCCCTGGAATGCCAATCCACACGTGGCCCCAGTCACAGGATTCCAAGGCTGTCCATTTTAGTCCACTCCCACTGTCTGTAGGTGTGAGACTTTTCTGTCCAAAGAAGCAGGGGCCCAGGATGCTGCCTGCCTGGCACTGCCCAGCCCACAGTGAGCTGAGCTGCGTCCCTGGGGTTCTGGCTAAGCCCACCCCTGCAATCCAGGCCACCCACTCAGCCCCCTTTACAGAAATGCATTGACCCATTTACACACTCTCGAGGGAGCCATTGCTCTTCCAGATTGACATCATTCTTCTGGTCTCCGGTCAATACACAGATTTGTTCCTGGCATTGGAAAACATTGAATGACTGGCTCCATGGCCCTCCGTCAAAGCCGCCTTCACTCCCAGCCATGGCCCGGGCTCCTCTGGGAGCCTTGGGAGCCCCAGGCTGACCCACTCTGGCCAAGAGCTGGCCTGCAGGGAGGGGCGGAGCCAGGGTGTGGGTGAGGCTCTGACCAGGTCTCCCCTGGGGTCCAGGGTGATGGTGCAGCACAAGCTCTGCACATGCTGTCAGGAGCAGGGTTTGCAAGCCTCTGGGCCAACCTTTGATGCGATACACTGGTCTGGCCCGGCCCCTTCCCTTCGAGAGTCTCCAGTCTGATGGGAGAGACCCAGCCTCTGCCTTCAGGGATCCCCAGTCAAATGGGGGAAGCCAAGCTTCTACTCTTGGAGGCCTCAGCCTCAGAAGGAAGGGTAACACCAAGATGAAAACAGCATTAAAACAAAGCCACAAAGAGACAAAAGCAAATCAATGCCCAGAAAACGGAGCCTGGCCCATGTGCAGGAAGGGTTTGACAAAGGTTTGGAGTTTATCATGACTGGCTGCATGGAGGAGGCACACATTGCAGTACATTTAGAGCAAAGCAAACTATGGATGGACTGAAAGTATGAGAGTGAGCAATTTGAGGAAGGAAAGCCCGTGCAAAAGTTCAAAACGGAACAAACTGCAGCTTGTACAAAGGTGAGTAGTGGAGCAGTTGAGGGATAGATCTTAGATTGTCCACGAAGAGCCAAGGTTTTACTGAGAACATACTATGTGCCAGCTCTGTTCTAAGGGCTCCATCTGTATCATTTCATCAGGTCTTCACAGCAACCCTATGTGCCAGGGTGCTACCATGTTATCATCCCCATGTCCACATGAGGGCACTGAAGCACAGAAAGGTTAAGTAACTTGCCCAAGGTCACACAGCTGGTAAGTGGCAAAGCTGGGAAGGTCCTAAGTAGTGGCCCAATCTAATATCTCTGTATTACAAATAGCAGCTAAGGCTTGGAGAGGGATGACACAACTTGCTCAGCATCACACAGTAAGAGGCAGGGTCAGAATGGGAGCTGAGGTTATAGCGCCCTGGAATGGAAGGCTAGGAGGGATCTTCAGAAGGCATTCAGATCAACCTTGTGTAGATCTGACTGACGCACTGGGAGTAGGGGGTGTGGCAAGAGCAATGTGGAAAGGTTGTTGTCAATAGATAGAGAAACGGCAGCATCAACGTGGAAGGAAGTCTTAGATCCTGCAGCACCATCTACCGGAACCTAAAAATAGCCTGACATTCCATCTGTAACAGGCAAAAGGTTTTAACAGATGCTCCGCCAAAGAGAATATGTGGATGGCAAGTAAGCACATAAAAAGATGTTCAACCTCATTAGTCATTAGAGAAATGCCAGTCACAAACACAATGAGATGCCAAGCGTTGGCAAGGAAACAGGACTCGTCTTCTGGGAATGAAAAATGGTACAACCACTTCAGAAGAGTGTGGTGAGGCCAGGCTCGGTAGCTCACGCCTGTAATCCCAGCCCTTTGGGAGGCCGAGGCGGGCAGGTCACCTGAGGCCAGGTTCGAGACAAGCCTGGCCAACGTGGTGAATCCCCATCTCTACTAAAAATACAAAAATTAGCCGGGCATGGTGGTGTGTGCCTGTAATCCCAGCTACTCGGGAGGCTGAGGCAGGAGAATCACTTGGACTCAGGAGGCAGAGGTTGCAGTGAGCCGAGATCATGCCACTGCACTTCAGCCTAGGTGACAGCAAGACTCTGTCTCAAAAAAAAAAAAAAAAAAAAAAAGAAAAAGAAAAAGAAAGGAAAAGTTTGGTGATTTCTGAAAAAGTTAAACTTACACCTACCACATAATCCACCCATTTGGTTCCTAGATGTTTACCCAAGAGAAAAGAAAGCACGTGTCCACACAAACACTTGTGCACGCATGTTCCTCAAAGCTTGATTGGAAGTAACCAAAAACCAGAAACCACCCAAATGTCCATCAGCAGGTGAATGGCCAGATTGTGGTACATCCACACAGCAGAACGCTATTTAGCAACAAAAAGGAATGAACTAGGAATACACATGGCAACATGGATGAATTTCAAGATAATTGTGCTGAAGAAAGAAGCCAGACCAAAATGAATCCATGCGGTATGATTCCATTTATATAAAACTCTAGAAAATGCAAACTAATCTGTAGTGACAGAAAGCAGGTCAGTGGTTGCAGGGAGTGGGGATAGGGGGAAACTGGGAGAAGGCAGGTTTACAAAGGTACACAAGGAAGCTTTTGAGGATGATGAATATGTTCCTTATCTTGATTTTGGCTATGGTTTTGATAATGAATGCATATATCAAAACTATCACATGGGCCAGGCACAGTAGCTCATGCCTGTGATCCCAACACTTTGGGAGGCCAAGGCGAGTGGATCACTTGAGGTCAGGAGTTCAAAACTAGCCTGGCCAACATGGTGAAACCCTATCTCTACTAAAAATACCAAAAAAATAGCCGGACGTGGTGGTGCATGCCTATAGTCCCAGCTACTCGAGAGGCTGAGGCACAAGAATCACTTGAACTCCGGAGGCAGAGGGTGCAGTGAGCCGAGATCGCGCCACTGCACTCCAGCCTGAGTGGCGTAGGGAGACTCTGTCTCAAAAGAAAAAAAGAAAAAAAAAAGAAAGAAAGAAAGAAAATGTCACATGGTAGACTTTAAATATTTGCCATTTATTGTGTGTCAATTAGATCTTGATAAAGCTGTTTCAAGAAATGGCCTTGTATTAAGCAGCCCCCAGGAAGAATTCCCTGAACTAGAGTAGTTCACCTCTCGCTCAGGTGAGGTCAGCCTGAGGTTCTAGTTCGGGTGTCCGAGGGAGGCACCTGGACACCCTCAGAGGCCCTCCAGGCCCTACATAACCCCACCCTCCACCTCAAAGCCCGAGAGTTCAGGAGGTTTAGATGTTGATTAGTCCAACTGCTATGGTATAAAAGGGGAAACTGAGGCCCTACCCACTACACCACTGCTGTACCTGTACTCAGCCTGGTAGAAAGTACACCCCACAGAGCATCCTGCCTGGCCAGACCATAGCCATGGTCATGGATGGCCTAGAGCCGGGCACGGGCCTGGTTCAGCCCCACTCAACACCCTTTACAGCCAACCGATGTGCAGAGCTCAACACACTGAGCAGGGAGGGCTCGTGCAGCAAGAGAAGCCTTCAGAGTCAGACAGATCTGGGTTCAAACTCTGGCTCAGCCTCTTCGTGGGTCCGTAACCTTGCACAAATCACACAGTCGCTCTCTCCTTGAGTCCCTCATCCATGAATGGGGGTGAGAACACCCACCAGTTGCTTTCTCAGGATGCTTTCCATTCCTAGTAACAAACAACCCAACTCGATCGAACTGAAGCCACAAAGAGACTCCACTGACTCACAGAACCGTGAAGCCCAGCTTCAGGTCCAGTCTGGCAAGGATTGGTCCAGTGGCAGCTCAGCAATGCCAGCAAGAAACCACTTTCTTTCTATTTTCGTTTTCTGCCTTCTGATGTGTGGGCATTTCCCTAAAGCTGGCCACCCACCTGATCCCAAGAATGCAGCCAGCAGTTCCCGGGCTATAGGTGTCCTCGTTCATACCCTGCGGGAATGAGAAGAGAGCTTTGTCTTTGTCGCCCCAGAACAAGTGGTTAAAATGTTAGCAACCTCTAATGGGCGCTGCCATTACCCAGACAGGTATGGACATGAGGTGTCTGTATCCCATGGGGACTAAAGGGCGGGTTCTGGGAATGGGGATGAGGGCAGGGAAAGGAGGTGGAGAGGCCCAAGAAATGAAGGAAAGAGAGAGGAGATCAGAAGCTAGATCTCTGGTTAATTCACGAAGCCTCTTTGGAATGGGTGAGGATTTCCAGCTGGTGGGAAGGAGGCTCACTGAGACAGATAGAAACTGCTCTCAAGGCTTAGAGTTTTAAATGTGTCACAGAGGGTGTGTCAGGAACAGAGAAGAGTATATAAGGCATAACGTACATCCTTGGGCAGTTTTATTTTAAATTTCATTTTGTTGCATTTTAATTTTTGAATAGCTAATACATTGACATGCTTCGAAAACCAAAAGACATCAAAATATATGCAGTAAAAATCCTCCTTCCACCTCTGTCCCTCATCTGCCCAGTTCTCAGCATCGACCCCACAGGTGACCGCCGTTCATGCTTTCTTCTGTATCTTTCCAGCATTTTTTTCTGCATCTCCATGCAAATGAGAATATAGAGTCTCGGTTGTCCCTCTTTTGACACAAAATGTAAAATACTAAACACACTGTCTCTCACCTAATTTTTTCTCTTAACCATGGTATTCTGTGGCCTAGACATACCATAATTTAATTAACCAGCTCCTTATTGCAGGGCATGGGCTGTTTTTAGCCGTTTGCTAAACAATGTTGTGATGAACAGCCTTGTATACAGCTGTCATTTCACACCTGCAAGTATCTCTGTAGGATAAATTCCCACAGGGGAATTGCTAGGTCAAAGAGAACATGCATTTGAAACTTTGATGGATAGTGCCAAGGTACCCTTAGACATTGTCCCCGCGGCGATACAGGAGAGAATGTCTATTTCTCCCTCACACTCACCAACAGAAGGTGTCATTTTACATTTGGATGATTGCCAGTTTGATAAGGGAACGTGACACGTGTCTGTAGCTTTAATGGGCATTGATCTTACTACGGGTGAGCTGAACTTCTTTTCCTATGTTCAAGCATTTTTGGATTTTCTTTTCTCTAAATTGTCTCTTTGCAGTTTTTGCCCATTTTTATTTTGGGTCGTTTGACTTTCTCATCCATTTCCGTAGGTTCTTCAGGAGGGAGATTAAGCATTTACCTCTGATATGAGTTACAAACATTTTGTCCCAGTTTGTCATTTGTTTTTTTGACTTTGCTCATGATGGGATTTTTTTTGACAAACAGAAATTTTTTTATTTTATCTATCTATCTATCTATCTATTTTGAGATGAAGTCTTTTTTTATTTTATCTATCTATCTATCTATCTATCTATCTATCTATCTATCTATCTATCTTGAGACGAAATCTTTTTTTATTCTTTCTATCTATCTATCTATCTATCTATCTATCTATCTATCTATCTACCTATCTATTTATTTATTTTGAGACGAAGTCTTGCCCTGTCACCCAGGCTGGAGTGCAGTGGCGCACCTCAGCTCACTGCAACCTCCGCCACCCAGATTCAAGCAATTCTCCTGCTTCAGCCTCCCGAGAAGCTGGGACTACAGGCATGCACCACCACGCCCAGCTAATTTTGTATTTTTAGTAGAAACAGGGTTTCGCCATATTGGCCAGGCTGGACTCGAACTCCTGACCTCAGGTGATCCACCCACCTCGGCCTCCCAAGGTGCTGGGATTACAGGTGTGAGCCACCGCACCCAGCCAATTTTTATAGAAGTAAATTGATCAGCCAACCATGGTGGTGCGTACTTGTTGTCCCAGCTACTTGGGAGACTGAGGTGGGAGGATCGCTTGAGGCCAGGAGTTCAAGACCAGCCTGGGCAAACTAGGACAGCCCCATCTCTACAATAAATAAATAAATGAATAAATAAAAATTAGTCAGGCATGGTGGCACATGCCTGTAATCCCAGCTACAAGGGAGGCTGAGGCTGGAGGATCGCTTGAGGCCAGGAGTTCAAGACCAAACTTGGCAGCATAATGAAGCCCTGTCTTTAAAAAAAAATAAAAAATAAGTAAATTATCCATTTTTAATGGCTTCTAGATTTATGAGTCATAATTAGAAAGTTCCCCCATTTAAAAGTCATAAGGAAACTCTGATGTTTCCTTCTGAAATGTTTAGGTTTCAATTTCACACTTAAATTTTTGATTCCTTCAACATTTATTTTTATTTTATTTTATTTTATTTTATTTATTTTTTATTATTATTATACTTTAAGTTCTAGGGTACACGTGCATAACGTGCAGGTTTGTTACATATGTATACTTGTGCCATGTTGCTGTGCTGCACCCATCAACTCGTCAGCACCCATCAACTCGTCGTTTACATCAGGTATAACTCCCAGTGCAATCCCTCCCCCCTCCCCCTCCCCATGATAGGCCCTGGTGTGTGATGTTCCCCTTCCCGAATCCAAGTGATCTCATTGTTCAGTTCCCACCTATAAGTGAGAACATGCGGTGTTTGGTTTTCTGTTCTTGTGATAGTTTGCTAAGAATGATGGTTTCCAGCTGCATCCATGTCCCTACAAAGGACACAGAGAAATCCAGTTTTTTTTTCCAGGTGTCTATCCAGTTGCCCAACACCATTTATTAAATAATTCAGCTTTTCTTTGCTGGTTTGGTATGGTAACCTTACTAACTGTCCATCTAAACGCAGGCCTATTTCTGAGTTTTCTTTTATTTTATTGTCTGCTTGACTATTCATGGGTCAAAACCACATTGTTTTAATGATTGAGGCTTCATAATATGGGTTGGTCCTTCCCCTGAGCACCCTCTTTTTCCAGAATTTTCCTGGCTATGCCTACTGGTTAATTTTTCATACGAACTTTAGGATAAGCATACTTCATTCAACAAAAACTGTGGGTATTTTTATCAGAATCAAAGTATATTTATCAATTAGCTGAGAGAGAATTAAAATGTAATGGTGTTGAGTCCCCCCTGCAATACAATGTATCTTTCCACTTATTCACATTCTCTTGCCTTTTAGTAATTTTGTTAATTAAAATGCTTATTGAAATAGAACATGTATACAGGAAAGTCACAAATCATAAAGGGAACAGCGCTGTGAATTTTCACAAAGCAAGTGCCCCCAGATTGAGAAATAGCCACCCAGATTAAGAACTGGAACATGACCAGCTCCCCAGAGCCCTCCTCCTTCTCCTCCTGATGATCATACCTCTCCTCCCAAAAGGAAACACCTTTCCCATTTCTATTAGGTTGGCGCAATGTCATTACTTTTAAGGGCAAAAACCGCAATTACTTTTGCCTCAAACTAGTATCATCCTGTGTTGTCTGTTTTTAAACATTATAATGTAAATCAAAACATATGTAAAGACAAATAATGAAAAAATAATTAAAAAGAAAAAAATGTTTAAAAAATATGTGCTCTTTTTTTCCTATTTTTTGTTTTGTTTTGTTTTGTTTTGTTTGGAGACAGTGTCTTGCCCTGTCACCCAGGCTGGAGGGCAGGAGCACCATCACAGCTCATTGCAGCCTCAACCTCCCAGGCTCAGCCTACCGAGTAGCTGGGACTACAGGTGTGCACCACCACCACACCCCGCTAATTCTCTTTTTTTTTTTTTTTTTTTTTTTTTTTTGAGACACTCTCACTCTGTTGCCCAGGCTGGAGTGCAGTGATGAGATCTCGGCTCACTGCAACCTCCACCTCCAGGGTTCAGGTGATTCTCCTGTCTCAGTCTCCTGAGTAGCTGGGATTACAGGTGCATGCCACCATGCCCAGCTAATTTTTTTTGTATTTTTGGTAAAGACAGGGTTTCACTGTGTTAGCCAGGATGGTCTCAATCTCATGACCTCGTGATTCACCCACCTTGGCCTCCCAAAGTGCTGGGATTACAGATGTGAGCCACTGCGCCCAGCCACATCCAGCTAATTTTTCTATTTTTTTCAGAGACAAGGTTTCACCATGTTGCGCAGGCTGGTCTCAAACTTCTGGGCTCAAGCAATCCACCTGCCTCACCCAGCCACCCAAAGTCCTGAGATTACAGGTGTGAGCCACTGTACTGGACCCACATGTGCTCTTTGGTGTCTGACTTCTTTCACTCAACACTGTGTAAGATCCATCCACGCTATGATGCACAGCAGTGCATCATATTCTCCTCACAGCAGTGCATCATATGCTATGATGCACCAGCACCATGACTGGGCCATACAGTGTGTGTATGTGAACTCTGGCAGACACTGACAAGTCATTTTCTAAAGCACATTCATTTCCACTCCACCAGTTGTCTGCTCAAATTCATTCTTCCTTTCTTGTCAGGAACATTGTGAGACTACATTTCCCAGGTTCCCTTGCAGTTAGATAAGGTCACATGATAGTGAGTTCTCACCAACAGATTATGAATGGAAGTCTATGGGTCCCTTTCATACTCCACAGTGGGTGCACTTCCTTCACTCTCCTTTCCCCCTTCCCTCTCTCTGGAGCCCACAGTGACCCAGTATCAACCATGCAAACAATGGCAATGCCCTAGGAGAAGACAGAGAAACATGTTGGAAAGGATCTGGTATCCTGAAGACCCTTTGGAACAGAGCTGCCCCACCAACTAAGCAGCTCACCTCACACTGTGAGGAGTTAGACCTGTTTGTCCTCCAAGCCAATGTATGTTGGAATCTTTTTGTTCCAAGAGTTAGATCTTTCATCCTCAATAATACAGGAATTGGTACCAGAAGTGGGGTGTCAATCTGTGACATTGTCTTAACAGCCAGGCAATGGATGAGAGTTATTTATCACCTTATGAAGATTTTCTTTATCTTTTATTTGTCATGTAACAAGGAAAGTTCACTGAAGTGTGTTTCTCCTTGTATCTCATGTGATTTCTCTTTTAGAAATGCACCTACTATGTTATTTAGAGCACAGATGTTTATAACTCTCATCTTCATTGTGGATACACACTTGTATATTCTGGCTTTCTTTGTCTTATTAAATACTTTTTAATCTAAACTCCACATTGTGTAATATTAATATATTTTTTATCTGCATTTGCCTAGCATACCTTTGCCTAGCTTTTAGGTTCAACCTTGCTGAGTTACTTAGGTTTATGAGTGCCTTGTTTATAGAATACTGAGTTAGATTTGGTTTTGTGACCAAATCTAATTTCCTTTCTTTCACTGGGCAAATTAAGCTCATTTGCATTTATAAGACCTGTGTTCTGTCATATTATTTTATGTAACTTTTTCCTGTTTATGGGTGTTTTAAATGTCTTTTGTTATGTGGTTTGTTCTTTTTCATGTGGTTCTTTTGATGTAGAAGGAGTTTTATACTTTTGTTCATTGTTATAACTTTACATAACATTCTTAGTCCACAATTTCTCAGAAAGTAAGAACACTACAGTGTTTCTTCCTCTTCTTGCCCATCTCCCCGGCTTTCCCCCAATACACCTAATGAGGCACTGATGGGTTCCTTTCTCAGTGATCTCCTCTGTTCTGTTGCATGTTTTCATACTACTTGTCTCGATTTGCCAGCTTTGAAAGATGTTCTTTCTGCTTCCATTGTGTAATGGTTAGCACTCTCGACTCTGAAAGATGTTCTTTGATTCCCACCTACTACAGAAGAAGCACTTTGCAAACACACCCTGTTTCCTGACTTCTTTCGCCCATGCCCTCCCGTTTCTTCTCAGATGCATCATTTCTAACCTCATCACAGACGCCTGCACTCACATCACATCTATTCCTCTACTTCCCACATTTGTGTTAGTCTCAGTTCCACACTTTACCAGTCAATGCACTACCAGCCCTCTGCCAGTCATGGGGCTGAAGTTCATCCTCTAGATGAGAGGACTCCAGAGAGACTCCACAGGGACAATATCCACTGAGTTCTGCCATGCTCAGAATTGCTGGTGGGTGGTGTGTATACCTGAAGGACAGCATGGCTCAATATAAAATCCTGCCTCATACCTTCTTTTCTCAATTAGATCTCATTGGCATTGCTCGGCTGTCTTCTGATATCTTACTATTGCCTTATCATTACAAATAAGGGAAGGAGCTAGGTTTTCCTGGCCTATTGTAGGCAATGCCTTCTGCTCTTTGGTGTTTAAGAGATAGAGACGCTGTCTCTTCTGGATGAGCCTCTTGCTGGCACAAGTGCGCTTTTGCTCATCTTTTCTGGACTCTCCAGTGGTGGAGCAATCTTGCCCTTTATACACTCCCACGTTGTTTCTGCCACCCTTCACCCCAAGTGGCTTGTGTGCCAAGGGTGGCTGCACTTGACAGCCGTTATGCCTTATGTTCCAGGCTGCTCTTTCTGCATTCAAGTTTGGCTGAAGATGGAGCTTGTGAGGGTCATTAGGCACAATATCCAGACGGGGAAGATGAAAACTGCTTTTTCATGCTGACACGTTCACATCAGCATTCTGTGGACCTTATAGCTGCCCTCACCTGCATGCGGCACTTCAGGTGCCACAAACAGAGGCCACAGCTCCTGCCTCTGACAAGCAGCCATCAGTCTCCTGGCAGAATGGAGAACCAGGAAACCTCTGGAATCAGAGGCTGTCTCTCTTGCCGTTGTCCCACATACCATACAAGTTGACTATACAGCCAGCCTTCTGTATCCACACATCCTCATCCACAGATTCAACCCATCAGGGATCTCAAAAGTGTGAAAAATAACTAAAAATAATACAACAATAAATAACGCAAATAATAAATAGAACTACTAAAGAAAATACACATTTTAAAATACAGTATAACAACAACTTATACAGCATTTACACTGTATCAGGTATTATAAGTAACCTAGAGAAGATTTAAAGTACATGAGAGGATAGGCCAGGCACAGTGGCTCATGCCTGCACTTTCAGCATTTTGGGAGGCCTAGGTGTGCAGATTACTTGAGGTCAGGAGTTCAAGACCATCCTGACCAACATGGTGAAACCTGTTGACCTGACAGAAGGAGAATCAGAATTAGTCTCAGATTTTAATGTCGAACATGCTGCAGGCCCACTTGCCCTCTTTTTTATAGCAGAGTACATAAACATCATTATAATAAATGCCCTAACTACTACTATCTTTCTAGGAGCACTATACACTATGCATTTTCCAGAACTCTGTACCACACATTTTATTATCAAAACCCTCCTCTTAACCTCCCTGTCTCTACTTTATATATATATATATATATATATATATATATATATAT
>NC_037668.1:46144944-46161023 GCF_003255815.1 Theropithecus gelada
GTGTTGTGTGTGTGTGTGTATGTGTGTGTGTGTGCATATATATATATATATATATATATATATAGAGAGAGAGAGAGAGAGAGAGAGAGAGAGAAATCAGCCAGGCATGGTGACTCATGCCTGTGATCCCAGCTATTCAGGAGGCCGAGGCATGAGAACTGCTTGAACCTGGGAGGCAGAGGTTGCAGTGAGCCGAGATCACACCACTGCACTCCAACCTGGGTGATGGAGTGAGACCCTGTCTCAAAAAAATAAAAATAAAAATAAAAATAAAGTATATGAGAGGATGTGTGAAGTTTATATACAAATACTACAGCATTTTATAGAAGGGACTTGAGCATCTGCAGATTTTAGTATCACTGCAGATACCAAGAAACAACCGTATATTGTGAGTCCTGTGAAGAAAGTAAAGTAGGCAAAGGGAAGAAAAGTGATGGAGGCTGCTAATTTAGTTAAGGCAGACTTTTCTGAGTAAAGGCTGTTTAAGCAGAGTGATAAATGACACAAGGGCCCACTTGGGCAGCTACCTAGGGGAAGGTCATTCTAAGCAGAGGGAGCCACAGTGAGAGTTTAAGGCATGACAAGGAGGCTGGAGAGGAGCTGATGATGGGCAGGTGCAGTCTGAAAGATAAACAGAGCTGGGAACAGTGGCTCAAGTCTGTAATCCCAGCACTTTGGGAGGCCGAGGTGGGAGGATTACTTGAGTCCCGGAATTCCAGACTAGCCTGCACAACATGGTGAAACCCTGTCTCTACTAAAGATACCAAAAATTAGCCAGGCATGATGGCGCACACCTGTAATCCCGGGTACTCAGGAGGTTGAGGCAGAAGAATCACTTGAATCCGGGAGGCAGAGGTTGCAGTGAGCTGAGATCGCACCATTGCACTCCAGCCTGGGTGATAGGGCGAGACTCTGTCAAAGAAAGAAAGGAAAGAAAGAAAGAGAGAGAGAGAGAAAGAAAGAAAAGAAAGAAAAAGAAAGAAAGAGAGAAAGAAAGAAAGAAAGAAAGGGAGAGGGAGAGGGAAAAGGAGAGGGGGAAGGAGAGAAGGAAGGAAGGAAGGAAAGAAGGAAGGAAGGAAGGAAGGAAGGAAGGAAGGAAGGAAGGAAGGAAGAAAGAAAGAAAGAAAGAAAGAAAGAAAGAAAGAAAGAAAGAAAGAAAGAAAGAAAGAAAGAAAGAAAGAAAGAAAGAAATGCCAATTAGCTGTGCATGGTGGTGCACACCTGTAGTCCCAGCTACTCAGGAGGCTGAGGTGGGAGGATTGCTTGAGCCCATCAGGTCGAGGCTACAGTGAGCCATGACTGCACCACTGCACTCCAGCCTGGGTGACAGAGTGAGACCCTGTCTCAAAAACAAAACAAGGCCAGCTGCAGTGGCTCACGCCTATAATCCCAGCATTTTGAGAGGCCGAGGTGGGTGGATCACCCGAGGTCAGGAGCTGGAGATGAGCACCAGCCTGGCCAACATGGAGAAACTCCGTCTCTACTAAAAACACAAAAAGTATCTGGGCATGGTGACACACACCTGTAATCCCAGCTTCTTGAGAGACTGAGGCAAGAGAATTGCTTGAACCCGGGAGGCAGAGATTGCAGGGAGCTGAGAGTGCACCACCGCACTCCAGCCTGGGCAACTGAGGAAGACTCTGTCTCAAAATAAATAAATAAATAAATAAATAAATAAATAAATACTAAAAACAAAAACTAAAAAGATAAACAAGGGCAGGGAGTTACCCACGGGCCCTGATGCTGTCTTGCTGTCTTTGGTTTTACTCTGAGTGGGAGTTACTGCAGGATTTGAGCAGCAGCAGGGCATCGTCTGACTTGCTTTTAAAGGGATCACTCTAGAAGCCACGTAGAGAATAAACTACAGGAAGACACGAAGTAGAAACAGGGTGAAGCTCACACGAAGGAGCTTCTTGACTTCAACACTGACAGGCACCCCTGCAGATGAGGTCTGCAAGCCCAGGCCTCCTGCCCTCGCCTGCTCTGATGGAATCTCCGCCAAGCCAAGTCCAACGGCAGAAGGTGCTAGGGGGCACAGGGACAAGCTGCCCTTCATAAGGGCAGGGACCCTGCCTCCTCAGCCGCTCTTCTCCACTGCAATATTTGCTCTCTCATGACCAGACACGGAAGCCCTGACCACCGGTAGCTTTGCAGGTGAGGAGGGGCACCTGGGGACAGCTCCCAAGGGCAGGCGCTGCGGGTCAGTCCCTGATGCCAAGGTGCGGGGTGGACACTAGGTGGCAGCATGGCTCCGCTGAGAAGGCGGCCGTGCGCTCCATGGAGCTGGATGTGTTGAAATCCCAGAGAGAGGGAGCTTCTTGGGAAGTGCCAAAACCTCCCTCAGCCCCCTCGCTTTCATGCATGAGGATGGCAGTGAGGAATATGGTGGTGAATTCAGGAGTTTCCAAGACGATAAATACTTTTCACTTCAATCGCTTCCTGTGACCCTAACAGCAAATATTGTGAGTTGGTCCATGGGGACCTGTTACTTCATTTTGCAGTGTATACAGAGGCTCAAAGACAGCACCGTGGCTGCCGAGCCCGGCCTTCTTCCGAGCTGTTCACCCCTTCCAGAACTGGGCCCAGTGGCAGGGCAGACAGTGGAGGTGGGAGGAGTGAGAAGTCCCTTTACCTGTGTCTGGTACACAGGTCGAGAGCAGTGTACATAGTTTGGGACCCTTTTAGGGCCCTCCAGAAGCCCCTCACATGAGTTGATGGAGGGGTATCTAAATTCAACACACATAAAATCAAAAGTGGCAGCAAAGGAGGAATTATATTTGTCACTGCCTGTCTTTATAAACACTCCACTAACGGTGTCATTATTCATTATCATGCAAAAAAGTGAGGGTGGCTTCCTTTGTGCCTCCCTCAACAGACCTAGTCAACCCCCATAGTTTAAAGCATCCTATACCTCTCCTTCAGCACAGAGCTAAAGAAAATCTGTTCAGAAATACCATTTGACCCAGCGATCCCATTACTACGTATATACCCAAAGGATTATAAATCATGCTGCTGTAAAGACACATGCACACATATGTTAATTGTGGCACTATTCACAATAGCAAAGACTTGGACCCAACCCAAATGTCCACCAATGATAGACTGGATTAAGAAAATGTGGCACATATACACCATTGGAATACTATGCAGCCATAAAAAAGGATGAGTTCCTGTCCTTTGTAGGGACATGGATGAAGCTGGAAATCATCATTCTCAGCAAACTATCACAAGGTCAGAAAACCAGACACCGCATGTTCTCACTCATAGGTGGGAACTGAACAATGAGAACACTTGGACACAGGGTGGGGAACATCACACACTGAGGCCTATTGTGGAGTGGAGGGAGAGGGGAGGGATAGCATTAGGAGATATACCTAATGTAAATGATGAGTTAATGGGTACAGCACACCAACATGGCACATGTATACCTATGTAATAAACCTGCACGTTGTGCACATGTACCCTAGAACTTAAAAGTATAATAATTTTTAAAAAGTTAATTGTAGAACAAATTAAAAGACACCGTACAAACAAACAAAAAAAAGAAAATCTATTTAACATTCTTTGTTTTTTTTTTTGTTTTGAGACAGGGTCTTACTGTGTCACCCAGGCTGAGCACAAACAGAGCTCACTGCAACCTCGACCTCCCAGGCTAAATTGATCCTCCCACTTCAGCCTCCTTAGTAGCTGGGACTATAGGCATTTGCCACAATGCCTGGTTAATTTTAGTTTTCTTAGAGATAAGGGTCGCAACTGGTTGCCCAGGCTGGCCTCAAACTCCTGGCCTCAAGAGATCCTCCTGCCTAGTCCTCCCAAAATGCTGGGATTACAGACATGAGCCACCGTGCCCAGCCAGCATTCTCTTAAGTAACTATGAGATCAACGTCTCTCCCTTCCAACAAACTGTTAGCTTCAAAAGAACAGGAACTGGTCTCTGTGCTCAGCACTGCAACCTCAACTCCCAGGACTATGTGTCATACATAGAAGGTGTTCAATAACATGAGTTAATGAATACGTGAAGGTCCTGGCCTAATCTCATGGCCTCCAAGAGGTGTCTCCTGCCGCGGAGTTTTGCAGAGCCCACAGCAAACGGCAATCTGTTGCTGCATCAGGGCCAACTGCCTTCCATGAACCCGAAACTGAAGTTGGTTCCAAGTCAAAAGCTTCCCCGGGTTTGGGCTTGTTCCCCCAGCTGATGGGCAGATAGAGCAGAATTGGAGATGACCCAGCGAGGCCGGCCCCAGCCCCACTCCCGCTCCCCAGCCCATTCACTGGCTGGGAGTCCTGCCCAGGCTGCAGGATGGAGAAGTCGGGAGAGCCTTGCTCGTAAATTACATTTTAGACAGTCTGCTGGGAAGATTAGAATCACACTGGTTTGGAGCCAGGGCTTTCCAGAGTGTCCCTGCAGGAAAAGAGGATCCGGGATAAACAGTGAAAGGGAAAGAGAGAAGGGGAGGGGAAGGGGGAGAAGAAGGTGGCCAGGGATAGGGAAGAGAGGGAGGGAGAGAAGGAGAGGGAAGGGAGAGAAAAAAAAGAGAGAGAGACAAAAGACAGGGAGCAAGGGGTGGGGGCGGCATGCACAGCCAGAGCAGTGAAGACCAGAAGGCACAGAGAAGGGCCAGAGGAGACAGAGCTGGGCAGAAGGAGCCAAGATGCCTGCACAGGCAAGTGGGCTGGCACCACCGCCTCTCCCTTTTGCAGTTTTCCCAATCCTGGGTGCTGAGCGGAGCATGTCCCAGCGTCTTTCTCTCGCAGAGAAGACTGACGGCCTCACTGGTCCTCAATAACAAGGGAGAAGGATTCTTCCCAACCAAGGCCTGGGCTGGGGAAGACGTTTCTCCAAGGTCACGCAGCGAACCTGGTGGCGGATCCGAGGACTTCAGGTCCTAGGCCGCCACTAAATGCTGTTCTTGGAGTCCCCTTATTGGAGCAGGACAGGCCTCGAGGACAGATGTGTGGAGGACGCACGTTCTCATGCTTCCTCGGTTTCCCCTGCAGCAGCATCTACTTGTTTCTCACCGCGAGACTCCTCTTCTCCCCACCACGCTGCAACACGGAATGAACTTTGGCCTCAAAATTTGAAAACAATGAGCTCCAGCCTCCAGAAAGAAACCTTTTTTTAACCAAACTTTAAGCCCTGAGATCACAGAGGGGCACACCTCTTGGAATGGGATTCAGCAAACCTGGCTTCAGATCCTACTCAGCTACAAATTCACTGTGTGGTCTTGGGGTACCCACATGATGTCTCTGGGCCACATTTTCCTAGAGAAGCAGAAAGGTGGAGTAGTGGTCCCCAAAGGGAGCTTTCAATTGTTTAACGATCCTTATCTCCCCCTTGGAAGAAAGCCCAGATAGGGTACACAGAGTGAGCACTGGATTGGGAGTCTGGGGCGCCGTTGGTCCCAAGAGACATAGCTCGTAGCTCACTCCTCACCTTGGCAGGCCCTTTCAGAGCCAGCAGCACTGGTTAAAATGCAAGCATGGCCGGGCGCAGTGACTCAAGCCTGTAATCCCAGCACCTTGGGAGGCTGAGGCGGGTGGATCACTTGAGGTCAGGAGTTCAAGACCAGCCTGGCCAACATGGTGAAACCCCCTCTCTACTAAAAATGCCAAATTAGCCAGTCATGGTGGGTGCGTGCCTGTAATCCCAGCTACTTGGGAGGCTAAGGCAGGAGAATTGCTTGAACCCGGGAGGCAGAGGTTGCAGTGAGCCGAGATTGCGCCACTGTACTCTAACCTGGGCAACAAGAGCGAAACCCAGTCTCAAAAAAAAAAAAAAAAGGCAACCATATCTCTTACCTGCTACTGCATTTGAGCTTTCCTGCAACCCTGTGGGATAGGCCTTTCAATTCTGCCCATACCGATGAGAAAAATGAGACTTGGGCAGAAGTGATTTGCTGTTGGTGACTCAGCTCAGAGGCAGCAGACGAGGCAGGAGTCAGATGGACGGAAGCCCGTCCGAGCCCACAGCCCCAGCACATCCCTGCTCTACCCAATGGCTGAACTGAGATGGGAAGAAATTTGGGGTGGATGAACGGAAGATAACAGCCGCTTCCCTCAAGGAACCTCTGGATCATCTCCCCAGGAAACCTCTTGCCCCAAATCTCTATTGTACAAAAAGATATTTTTGTACTGACAAGAAAAACTGAGACCCAGAGAAGGTTTTGTAGCTCCGGGCATCCTTTCTGCTCCACTCATAGGACAAGAGTTACCAGAAAAAAATTCAGGACAATAATTGAGGTATATACTAAAAATATATTCCTAGTTTATCTGAAATTCACATTTAACAGAGCAATTTTATTTGCTAAATCTGGTGCCTTCGGTGAGACACATCCCACTCCCCAGTTTCCATCACCCTTTCGGACTGGGATAGATGGGGATGATCCGAATCCATAGCCTGTGTCTCTTTCTTCCCAACCTGAGCTATACTCACCTGGAATCCTGGGCCTTGCAATGAAGAAACATTGGAACAGAAACTTGGGATATAATTATTTTGTTCAACAAAGCATTGAAGTCCAGCCATCTCTAATGCACATCCCAAGTCTCTGGGGTGGTCCAAGGAGGCCTCTGTGTTGGGCAGCCAGCGGCCCTTGGAATCCATTGAGCCCTGACTATGTGACCTCAAGCCAGTTCCATCACCCCTCTGGGCCTCAGTTTCCACATCTGTGAAATGGGAGCCCATTCCTCCTTTCCCCGCAGCCCTGGTCTAGGACACCACAGCTCTGGAAGCATCTCCACACCCTGTGCCCATCGCTCTCGGGACCCAGGCTTTGGGCTCGGTGAAGGCTTCATGTCCCTCCTCCTCCTCCAAGGTCAGGGTGGAGGGTAAGGGTTGGGAGGGCAGCCTGGTCCTTCCACTGGAAGATGATACTTCTGCCTTGTGACCAAGTATCACACATGCCCCAGACCTATGTGTCTCCTGCCCCCAGGCCCAGCTAGTCAAAACCCCTGCTGATGCAAATGAAACACTGAGCCTCACACGAGGTGCCCCGTGTGGATGATCCACTGCAATCCCCACCATCATTTCAAACCCCCTGAGACTCCCATCACCCGGCGATGCTACAGTTACTATGTGTGTGGTCTGCCTCCCCCCAGGTCACTGGGCCCCCGTGGGCAGTGATCCTGTCTGTTCCATTTACTGCAGCATGCCCAGGGCCAAGAACAGTGCCTGGCACGTGGTAGGTGCTCAGGATCTTGTGAAATACACAAATGGACAACACAGTAAGGTGACTGCTTTACTATCCCCTTTCACAAATGAAGAAACTGAGAGGTAGAGATGAAGCCAGTTGCCCAAGGCATACAGTGAGTGTATTTGAACCCAAGCAGCCTGACTCCTGAGACTATCCTGTTAACTACCACCCTACACAGAAGCACACGAAAAATGAATGCATGAGTGAACGAATACATAAGTGAATGAATGAATGAATGCATGAGTGAATGAATGAATACATGAATTAATGAATGCATAGTGAATGAATGCATGCATGAGTGAATGAATGAGTGAATGAATGCATGAATGAATGAATGCATAGTGAATGAACGCATGCATGAGTGAATGAATGCATGAGTGAATGAATGAATGCATGCGTGAGTGAATGAATGAATGAATGTGTGAGTGAATGAATGCATGCATGCATGAGCCACCCTCCATCCTTCACCCATCTCCCTCAAGGACCTATATTTCTCCCACAGTGTGGAGCAAAGCAGTGCCTATAAATAGCGGTAAACAGTCAACTTGAGGCTTTAACCATCAGGTGCTCATGGGGACCCACTCAGAGACGGGCAGCACTGGCCCTGAGTCACACAGCATGTTGGTAGGGGGCAGAGCATCCTGTCCCAAGGCCCCTGGCCCTCGAGCCTAGCCCTCCCCCACTCTGAGACCCTCGTGTGTTTGGTAGCACAGTCGTGGCTGGGGGTAAACTCCAGGCTTGTTGTTGACTACCTGGGTGATCTTAGGTGAGTCCTGCACCTCTCTGAGTCTCTCCTGTTATAAAATGGGAACACTGCTACCCAACTCTCAGGGCTGTTCTGAAAATGATGAGGTGACATCGTGGACAACAAGTTGACTTGGAGAACAGACTCCGCTCAGCAGATACCACCAGTCCCCTCCCAGCCTCTACCCCACCAGCACTGACTGGGGCCCGCCAAACCCCAGAGCCAACCTGACAACTCTATGAAGTCTGAATCACTGGGAAATAATTGAGGTTAATTCCTCAGCCTCCCGCACATACCACCCACCTCTCCTCCCAGCAGGCCTGGGAGGATTTATGAGTTAATGGTGGCATTGTCATGTAAAGGGCTTTGAGATCCGGAGAGAGAGCCCTGGGAACGTACAGAGTATGAAATGGGAGGCACAATGGTATTAGCACCCAATTACTCCAGGATGTTCGCTCCACTCCCCCACAGCTAAAACTAAGAGCTCTCTCCCCTCGTGACCCTTCCGCACGCCCCTGAAAGGACCAGGCAGGCAGATGCATTTGGCTCAGGCCTGAATCCTTCCAGCTTGCTGTGTGGCCTTAGGAAACTCACAGACCCTCTCTGGGCATCTTGCCGCATTAGCTCTCCTGAGGGTCCCAGCAAATCAACAATGATACACCCAGCCTGCCCCTCCGCCCCCAAGTGGTGGCCCTACCAGGGATAGTGGGAACCTCGCATGGGTGTCAACTCAGAGAAGAAGCCGGGGATCTCAGCTGCCGGCCCAAGCTCCTTCCCCACCCCTCACTGAGGCCCCGACACGTGGACAAATCGCTCTCTGAATCTTTCATATGAAGAACTCGCATGCAGCAGCTCAGATAACCTTCCAGAGGAATGCACTTAATCCCGGCCACAGCTCTCTAAAGAAGCTGCGATTATGAGTCCCAATCTTTGGGTGAGAAAACTGAGGCCACAGGGCAAGTTCTTGCCCACAGACCCAAAGCTATGAAGCAGGTGACCAGGGTTCAAATCCAGGAAGCCTAACTCCAGAGCTGCCTCATACGTGCTCAGTATGGAGGAAAAGGCCCAACCTCCTTCCAGAGTTCTCACCCTCCGAGCTTAGTGCTGGAGCATCTGCCTGCTCCCCACTTCCCCTTGCTGATAGTAGAGCCAGAGCACAGCTTCAGTTAGCAGTGACCACCCTCCAGGCCCTGTGCTGAGCGCCGCTGACCCAAAGCCCAGGAAATGCATGTCTGCATCCTTGTTCTACAGATGAGGAATTTAAGGCCCAGAGAGGGTACTTGGCCCAAAGTCTCATAGCTAAGATGTGGCCACTCCATCATTTACATCACCTCCCAATTTCATTCTTTTTTTTTTTTTCCTTGAGACAGAGTCTCACTCTGTCACCCAGGCTGGAGTGCAGTGGCATGATCACAGCTCACTGCAGCCTCAACCTCCTGGTCTCGAGGGATCCTACCACCTCAGCCTCCTGAGTAGCTGGGACTGCAGGTGCATGCCACCATGCCTAGCTAATTTATTTTATTTTTTAAAGTAGAAACGGAGTTTTGCTATGTTGCCAAGGCTAGTCAAATGACCTTCCTGCCTCGGCCTCCCGAAGTACTGGGATTGCAGACATGAGCCACCACTGCCGGCCTGAGCCACCATGCCCGGCCTGATTTCATCTTCTTTAGAGCACATCCTGCTCCCTCCATCTCTTTTCTTGCATTTGCGCACAGTGCGGATGTCTGCCCAGGCCTCACCTTTCCCCTTCACTGCTGGGTTTCTAGTGCCTGGGGCAGCGATGGGCACATAGTAGGTGCTCAACCGCCATGTATAAATAATGCTTGGAAGGAAACGTTTTGTAGGCTACGGGCCTGAGGAGTCTTCCTCATGGGGTAAGAATGAGGACCTTCCACTTAAGCAGCCTGAGCAAAGCAAGGGGTTGAGGCTGGAATGGGTATGGAGGCCACCCAGAGAGAGAGAATCAGCAAAGGCATTGACCATGGCTGCATTGCACCCAAAGCCTCTCAATGTCTTGGGTCTGACGTGCAGCCCAGCCCGTCTGGCACAAATGACACCCAAAGGAAACATTCAGATCCTTCGTTCCCTCAGGCAGCTGGGGGTCTCTAGGACCCTCCTGGGTCCCAAAGCTCCCTCTGCCAGCCACAGTGGTTGCGAGCCCACCTGCCCTTCCCAATGGGAGCAATACAGCCTTTCTGGAAGTCTCTAAGGCCTCCGCCTCCTTCCTCGGAGACTGCCAGTGTCCTTGTCTTGGCCCAGGTCCTCACCTTCCTCCTTTGGCTCCCTTACCCCTCCCCACCTGCCCACCCCCATCAGAAGTTAATTCCTCAGAAACTTTCCTTGGGAGCAATTTCCACTTCTTATTATGCCCGCTGCGCCGGCCCGGCTCGGTGCTATCTGGCTCTGTACAGCAGGGAAGACGGTCTGACACTTGCCTGGAATAGCAGAGGTGACGGAGAGGGGGACGGCTCCTGGGATTACGATAAGGGCTCTCAGGCCGCTTGGTATGCCAGCCCAGGCTGCACGCTTTACCTTCCATATTGGGGTGATAAAGATGATTTTCCATGCTGGTCCCTATCTCCTATCAAGACCAAACATTCAAATGCAGCCCTACGTTTTCAACTCTGCAGCACCCTGCAAGACACCGCCTCCTCCAAAGGAAATGGAACCTTACTATTTGAAAGGTAAAAAAAAAAAAAAATTAATTGAAGTAGCCAGGTCAATCCCTCCCTATCGACTCCTGGATTTAATGAAAAAATGGAGACCCATTTTGAAGGCAGGTGTGCCTATGGGGGGCAGAAAGAGGGAGAGGGGGACTGGGAGGTATTTGGCCGGCTTCAAGAAAGCCCCATGCATGCCTTCAGGAGGGTTCCAGACAAGGGCACCCTGTCCCAACCCACTTGCAGGTGCCCTGGCCTCAAAGTTGCAAGATCCCAGCCAAGGAGGAAGACCTTGACCCAAAAGAGAGGTGCCAGGTTGGAAGAAGCGGGAGGGGTGGAGTGGAGGAGGGAGCGTGACTTCCCTTCCCATCTTAATAAAATTTTACCAAAGAAGAAAGAGGCTTCAGGAAGGTTTGGCTTCTGTTTATATTATTATTATTATTTTAGGATTTCAGAATTGTTTCCTGGGTTCGGAGTCTGTCAGCAGAATATTTATTGTACTTTATGGTACATTAGTAACGAGATTGTCTTCCCTTTCCACCGCCAACTTCAAACCCCCTGTCATTCTGGAAGGAGAGGGTATTAAGGAGGAAGATTTCTTTTTTGCCAAAGTCAGCAGCTACGGCAGAGATGCCACAGCTCCCGGAACTCCAGCTGCCGTGGCGTCGCCCACAGGGCCTGGGGAGGAGTGGGGGAAGCCGCTAAGCTTTCAGGCTTTGTGCCCTGGCTGGGCCTGGCACCACCATGATCATTGTTCCTCTTGGTCATCGTGCACCCCGTGCACCCGCACCTGACACCACCTGAACTCTTCAGAGGGCTGCTGGGAGCAGCCTGTGGAACAGGAAGAGGCCCTGCCCCCTGTGTCTCCCCATCCCCAGAGGGGCACCACACCCCAGCACAGCCTCAGCACCAGCCACAAATTACAGCCTGGACAACCGTGGATCACTGGCCTGCAGGAAGGGGCCGGAGTTGGGCGCCGGGGATAAGGAGGCAGCCCCATCCCCCTCCTGTGGGAGCAAAGGGACAAAGGGGCCGGAACAGAGAGGTTGGCTGCCTAGCCAGCTGCCCTGCCCACAGCAGCTTCTCCTACAGGTTTTACAAGTCTGCCCTGGAGGCGGGGAGAAACGTGGCCACAAGCCACTAATTACAAATTGGTTCAGGGAGGGAAAGGCTGGAGAAGGGGTTTCCACATGAGTTCCAACCTCAGTGGGAATTTCTCCTCTTTCTGGGATGGGTCCCGCAGCAAGCTCTGGGCTGGCAGAGGGGTCCCAGCCTCTGCCCCGCTGGGTGTTTGCCTGCCGTGCCTCTCCGGGCCTCATTTTTTTCCCACCTGTCAACCAAGGGATTGGACGAGATCAGCTCCAGGGATATTCCTAATTCTGGTAATAACAACAATGATAAGAGCTGCCACAGGCAGCCGGCCGCAGTGGCTCACGCCTGTAATCCCAACACTTTGGGAGGCCGAGGCGGGCGGATCACAAGGTCAGGAGATCGAGACCATCCTGACTAACTCGGTGAAACCCCGTCTCTACTAAAAATACAAAAAATCAGCCAGGCGTGGTGGTGGGCGCCTGTAGTCCCAGCTACTCGGGAGGCTGAGGCAGGAGAATGGCGTGAACCCGGGAGGTGGAGCTTGCAGTGAGCTGAGATCATACCACTGCACTCCAGCCTGGGCGACAGAGCAAGACTCCGTCTCAAAAAAAAAGAAAAAAAAAGAGCTGCCATAGGTATTACCTCATTGAATCCTCCAACAACACTGTCAGTTGGGTATTGTTACTATCTTCACTGTGCAGGTGAGTGAGCAGGAGGAGCAGCGAGTGCGGCGGCCTCAGAGGAGGCAGAGTCAGGCTTGTCCTTAGGTAGGTAGTGGCAGTTGGTGCCTAGAGTCCTGCCTGACTGCAGAGCCCTCCTCGTGACTCTCAGCGTAATGGCATCTGACAAATCTGCAGGCCTAAGATTATACATTTATCTTCCAACTTTTCCTCATCAACTAAAAAGAAATGTGTCTAGAATCTTAAAAACTTCAGGATGAGTTCCTGGGCAGCAGCAGGACTCTCCGCACCCATGCAGACATCGGCTGCAATGTGAGAAAATCCAGGCCTGGGCCTTTCGTCTAGGTGGTGGAGAGGGTGTGGAGAAGGCAGCCAAGCCCGGTTAGTACCCTGGGGGCACCATCGCCCACCACCTTCCCTCCTCTTCCAGAATCCCGCATGCTGCCAGGCCCAAATCTCCCCTCTCTGGACCACCCTCAAGAAAGGTGGGATGTTACAGGGCAAAATTCCGTGTTGGGGGGCTGTCCTGTGAATTGTAGGGTGTTCAGCGGCAGCCTTAGCCTTACCAACTAGATGCCAGGGGCACCCCCAACCGCAGTTGTGACAACATTCCCAAGTATTCCCAATTGTCCCCTGGGGGGCAGGGGGGCAAAATCCTCACCCAGTTGAAAAACTTGCTCTAGTACTTAAAATTATGGGGCCAGGATACCCCAGTTCAATGCCCCCTTCTGCCACCTAGAGTGTGGCATTTGGTAAGCTGCTCAACCTCTCCAAAGCTCAGTCTCCCCGTCTGTCAAATGGGAATTGTAACGATTACAAGGACACACCCTGAGGACTCGACAAGAGAAAGCCTGTGCGGTGCACACAAGGCCCTTAGCCCAGAGCCTGGAAATGGCCTTAACCAAAGGAAATGGTCATAGGACGGGAGAAGCAATAGTGTCACCCAGAGAAGAGGAGCTTCACTGATGGAAGTCACCAGACTTGGGTCTGGTGTCATCACAGGTTGGGCACAGCACAGGCTGAAAATTTGTATGCAGACTTTGAGACTCTGGCTCTGAAGGCCCTGGTAGTCACCTTGCCTGATCCTTTAACCAAACACCCCACATCAAGGTTTGCCTCATTTCATTAGGTCATCAGTTCTCAACCAGGGGCAGTATTCACTCACAGAGAACATGTGGCAATCTCTGGAGACATTTTTTATCATCACAACCAGAAGTGGGAGTGCTATTGGCACCTAATAGGTAGAGACCAGGGATGCTTCTAAACATCCTACAATTCACAGAACAGCCATGAGAGCAAAGAATTGCCCAGGCCAACATGTCAGTGGTGTCCAGATTGAGATATACTGCATCAGACTGATTTGACTCCCTTTTTGCCTTGGCCACCTGGAAGCTCAAGGCAAAGTTTTATACTCAACTGCCATAGCTGTTTTCATTCTTGGTTTCCAACTCAACTATTTATCTCCCCAGCTCTCATCTTTAATTACTCTATATGTTCTTTTATCCTTCTTTCAAAAGGCCTATAGGATTTTTATTTTGATTTAATCATGCTTTACTCTTTTAGAAAGAAGATGGTATATACACCAAAAGCCCAACTAATCTCTATTGCTTCTTTTTAGGTGATTAAAATTTTTGGTGTATGGTTTGCACTTTCTTTTTTAAGTTATTTTATCCTCTCAAAAGCCAAAAAAAAAAAAAAAAAAAGCATGTATGTAAAGAAACTGAGGCTCAGCCAGGTAATCCTGTGAGTAAATAATGAAGCTAGAACTTACAAAACAAGTGAAATGTCAGAGACTAAATGAACCATATTAACCTGCTTAGATGGGCAATAGTAATCATTCTTAATGTATTCATCCTAATTAACCAATTAATCCCTACAGCAACCTTTTAAAAACATAACACCATTTCCTTTTTAAAGATGAGAAAACCCAACATCCCCAGCCAACATGGATGACTAAATTAGATAGTCTCATCCAAAAGCCACTGGATTAATTCTGTCATCCACACAGACTAAATTATCCAGATGATTGGCACATGTGAGGTGGTCTCCTCAGTTTTCAGCAAGCCGTCATCAGGATGTGCCCTCCACTCGGCTGCCTGGTGGATTGCCAAACTCAAAGTGGCAGAAACAGGTATATCCAGGCAATGGATAAAGGGAAAAAAGCCACGAGAGGAACAAAGTACTCATTCATGCTACAACGTGGAAGGGCCTTGTAAACATTATGCTGGGTGAAAGGAGCCGGCCACTAAAGGATACAGCCGGGCATGGTGGCTCACGCCTGTAATCCCAGCACTTTGGGAGGCCGAGGCAGGAGGATCATTTGAGGTCAGGAGTTCAAGACCAGCCTGGCCAACATGGTGAAACCCCATCTCTACTAAATATACAAAAATTAGCTGGGCGTGGTGGCCGGCATCTCTAGTCCCAGATACTCAGGAAGTTGAAACACGAGAATCACTTGAACTCAGGAGGCAGAGGTTGCAGTGAGCCAAGATCGCGCCACTGCAGTCCAGCCTGAGTGACACAGTGAGACTCCATCTCAAAAAAAAAAAAAAAGAATATATATTGTATGATGCCATTAAATAAAATATGCAGAATAGGCAAATCTAGACAGAAAGGAAGTGATTGCCCAGGGCTGGGGGCAGAATGAAGAAGGATTGCTGTGGGGATAGGGCTTATTTCAGGGTGGATGAAAATGTTCTAGGGCTAGGCAGCAATGATGGCTGTATGACACGGTAAATGTACTCAATGCTGCTGAACTGTGCAGTTTAAAATGGTGTATTTTATGTTATGTGTATTTTACCACAATTAAAAAAAATGTAAAATAAGAAAGAAAGAAAAAAAGAAAAGGGCCAGGTAAGGTGGCTCACACCTGTAATCCCAACACTTTGGGAGGCCAAGGCAGGAGGATTGCTATAGGCCAGGAGTTTGAGACCAGCCTGGGCAACACAGTGAGATCCTGTTTCTACAAAATAAAAAATAGGCCAGGCATGAGGGCTCCCATCTATAATCCCAGCACTTTGGGAGGCCGAGGCAGGTGGATCACTTAAGGTCAGAAGTTCAAGACCAGCCTGGTCAATATGGTGAAACCCTGTCTCTACTAAAAATATAAAAATTGGCTGGGCGTGGTGGCGCACACCTGTAGAGGTTGAAGCCACGAGAATTGCTTGAACCCGGGAGGCGGAGGTTGCAGTGCACTACAATCATGCCACTGCACTCCAGCCTGGGTGACAAAGTGAGACTCTGTCTCAAAAAAATATATAAATAAATAAAATTTTAAAAAACATTAGCCAGGAGTGGTGGTGCACTCCTGTGGTCCTAACTACTGGGGAGGCTGAGGCAGGAGGATCACTTGAGCCCGGGAGTTTGAGGCTGCAGTGAGCTAGGAGCATGCCACTGCATTCCAGCCTGGGTGACAGAGTGAGACCCCATTTCTAAAAATGACAATAAATAAATAAAAATAAAAAATAAACAAAAGAAAGAAAAGGCACAACCAATCTCCCTCTTCTGGGCCAGGAGACAGCACGATCATCTTCTTCTTTCTTTTCTTTCTCTCCTTTAATATTGAAATATTGTTGGCACAACAAACCAACCGAAAGAAGGAAGGAAGGAAGGAAGGAAGGAAGGAAGGAAGGAAGGAAGGAAAGAAGGAAGGGAGGGAGGGAGGGAGGGAGAGAGAGAGGGAGAGAGAGAGAGAGGGAGAGAGAGAGAGAAA
>NC_037668.1:46161031-46211949 GCF_003255815.1 Theropithecus gelada
AGGAAAGAAAGAAAGAAAGAAAGAAAGAAAGAAAGAAAGAAAGAAAGAAAGAAAGAAAGAAAGAAAGAAAAGAAAGAAAGAAAGAGAAAGAAAGAGAGAGAGGAAGAGGGAAAGAAAGAAGAGCCAAGCTGAAACCGCTGGAGCAGCTGAAGTCTCGCAGGCATTGTGGAGCATCAACAGGTCCAAAGGGTGCTCCGATTGGTCCGTCAAAGGGTTATTTTGTCTACACAATACGGTGCAGCTGGTTCAAAGCTGGATTTTTGTTTTCATTTTCCCTCACTTTGGCTGGATGCTTTACCTCGGTGAATAAGCAATTTGAGAATGACTGGGGAAAAAAATAATATTTTTACTCAAGTCCAGGTTTCCAAATTGCCCAATTAATAGAAGAAGGGGAAGTCCTTTCTTTGAAGGATCTGGCCTGAAGCATTTGGAGCCAAAGTGAGTTTTGGTCCCACTGCAAACGATGGGAAAATGACTCAACAGGAGGTCTGCCCTGCTTCACTCCTCCCTGGGGCCAAGAGAGGGAGTTTCTTATTTAGCAGGTGTACTGGGGGTTATTCATCCTACGGGAAGGGAAAAGCAACCTACAGAAATCCCAGTTGAGAACGGCTAATGAAACTGTGTAACTCCATACAAGAGAACATGATGTAGCTATTAAATACGCTGCCTGCAAAAATTTTAAAAAAAACAAAAAACAAAACTAAAGACACAAAGAAGTATTTTCACATAGACTTGAGTGAAATAGCACTTGAAACTATAGTACAGTTGCAAATGTAGGGACAGGGGAAATACTGGAAGCAAACACACGAAAATGCAGGGCTGATTCCCTGGCCAGTCTTTATTTTGTTCTACGTACGTTGCAAAGAGCGAGTGTGTTGCTTTTATAATCCAAAAACCTTTTTTTTTCCAAATATTTTCAGGGAATATCAAGGATCAGCCTTCCCTTTGAAATGGCTTCCAGCTTGCAAATAGCCTAAACTATTCTTCGCTTTCTGCCTGTAGCTGCAGCCGCGGTGGGGGAGATTGCAGATCACAGGCAGAGAAGCGGCTCGGCTGGGTTGCTCCTGGCCACCTCCCAAAGATGCTGCCTCTGCAAAGAGCCGGAGAGAAATCCGACCCTGGAGAGGCTTGGGTTATGGGCTTCTGGGAACACATAGCCTCCCACCAGCACCAGGGCTCCTTTCTCACAGAGAATCCAAGGGTCATTTTAGATCAAAGTTGAGGCCATTCTTCCTGGAATCTTCTTTCTAATGCCCTCCATTTGTGCCTCCGCCCTCTTACTGGTTGTGCATCCTTAGGCAAGTCATTTGTACCACTTGTCAGTAAAAAGAGCCAGTTGTTGGCTGGGCACAGTGGCTCATGCCTATAATCCCAGCACTTTGGGAGGCCAAGGGGGGTGAATCACCTGAGGTCAGGAGTTTGAGACCAGCCTGGTCAACGTGGCAAAACCCCATCTCTACCAAAAATACAAAAATTAGCTCGGTGTGCTGGCAGGTGCCTGTAATCTCAGTTATTCGGGGGGCTGAGGCAGAAGTACAATTTGAACCCAGGAGGTGGAGATCGCACCAGTGCATTCCAGCCTGGGCAACAGAGCAAGACTCCATCTCAAAAAAATAAATAAAATAAGCCAGGAATGCTGGCTCACATCAGTAATCCCAGCACTTTGGGATGACGAGATGGGCAGATCACCTGAGGTCAGGAGTTCGAGACCAGCCTGTCCAACGTGGTGAAACCCTGTCTCTACTAAAAATACAAAAAAATTAGTCAGGTGTGGTGGCAGGCGCTTATAATCCCAGCTACTTGGGAGGCTGAGGCAGGAGAATCACTTGAACCTGGGAGGCGGAGGTTGCAGTGAGATGAGACTGCACAATTGCACTATTTGTAAATAAATTAATTAATTTAATTTTAAAAAAAGAGTGGGTTGTTCCAGTGAGGTTCAAATAAGCAAGTCCTGGGGCTCCAACCCTGCCTGGGGTGTGAACCCTGTATCCTGGCCAGTCTGTTCTGGTTCTTCACCTCTCTGGATAGTCCTGTAAGCCAAATGCTCTCTACCAAAGAGGAAATGGGATGGGCTCAAAGAGGTGAAGCCTCCTGCCCAAAGTCACAGAGCTAGAAAACTGCAGAGCCAGGATTCGAACCCAGATGCCTGGCCGCAGAGCCCAGGCTCTTTTGAATAGTTCCTCATTTTCATGTCCACATTGTCCCTCTGACTACACAGCAGCTTAAGGATTGACACCACATTTGATTCAGTCAACATTTGTGACGAATCTCTAAAAAATGATAATAACACAGAGACACATATCGTAAGTCCAGGCATGGTGGTTTACACCTGTAATCCCAGCACTTTGGGAGGCCAACGTCGGCAGATCACTGGCCAACATGGTGAAACCCCATCTCTACTAAAAATATAAAAATTAGCTGGACATGGTGGCGGGTGCCTGTAGTCCCAGCTACTCAGGAGGCTAAGACAGGAGAATTGCTTGAACCCGGGAGGCGGAGGTTGCAGTGAGCCAAGATAGCACCACTGCACTCCAGACTGGGTGACAAAGGGAGACTCCATCTGCTTTTCATACTTTGCTTCATTTAATCCTTTCATCAGTCCCTGAGAGGTAGCTATTATTATCATGCCCATTTTATAGATGAGCAGATGAAGACACAGAGAAGTAAACTGACTCACCCTATATCACATAGCTGTGGAGTCAGGAGGACATGAATCCGAGGGTATCTGATATGGTTAAGATTATCAGCTTCACAGCTTGGGTATTGCAGTTAGTGTCTACATAGGACAAGGGGTGTTAAATTCTACACTGACTGTTTGCCCTGGGTGCTTTCAGCTAACAGGGTCACCATAAATCTTGATCCCTGCTTACAGCTGGGTGGCCATGCCCTGGGCCAGAGTGGTTGGCATGCTGAGTCTCCCTTACTAGACAGAGACTGTGAGAGCAGTGAGTCTGCCCAACTGTGGCCAGTGGCCAATAGCCAGCTGTGGATTGGTGGACAGCGTGGCCCAGCTGTAGATCAGCGGACATTACCCAGCGACAGGAGACAAGAGAAGATGCTCTTTTCCTTGCAGATCATGGATGTGGCCCACGGAGGAAGTGTAGGTGTTCACTTGCCAGCCTTCCATACATCATGGCGCACCCAGAAACTGATACGCTTAGGGACAGACAAGACCACTTGCAGCTGTAGGCACCTGGCACAGCCACCTGCTCCCACCAACACATTCCCGCCCCAGGTTCAGGGGATCCACATCTTGGCATAAGAAGTGGAAGGCTGTGTTCAGGGGGATCCCTCTCCCTTCCTCACCCTTTAGAATTTACTTTTCACTCTAAGGAAAAATAAATAATTTACCTCAGAAAGGCTTTTAAAGGAACTCCCAGTTCATCCCAAGGAAGTACTGTTTTAATGTAGATTCCCAGCTTCAATGTAAAGACATTGGTGCCAATGAGTACATTTGAATGGCCCATAGTTTGCAATTTGCAGCAATCCAGTATCAGTCAACACTTTTTGTTAATGTATCTTTTAGAGAATAAAGAAAACTGATAAAACTGATAAAAGATAAAACATATCTCCATGAATCTTCTCAATAATGCCCAGCTCCAGAAATTCAGAACAGAATAGAATTTCCAGGTTTCAAATCATGGATGCAAGCTTAGGGACCATCTGACCTCATCATTAAACAGAGGAGCACACCGAGGCCCAGAGGGGAAGTGACTTACCCAAGGTCACAGAGCGAATTTGTGCTGGAGCCCAAGTGGGTACCCAGGCTCCCCGCGGTTCTCAGACCAGCACTGCCCAGAGAGGTACAAGAAATAAAAGTAATTGTCTAAATTGCAAGGAGACAAATACAACTTCTCCATCCCCAAGGAGAGTGAATGGACGGAATCTTTAAAAGCAAAATTGCCACAAAAAAGTTTTCAAAGACTTTCCTAGCCTAATATATGTAAAGAAATCTTTGGAGAGTCATTTCCCATTAATCAGCTGTCAGCAGTGTTCTGAGGGAGGGGAGGGGAGTTGAGGATGGAGAACACTAACTCATTTCCCAGAGCCTGTCTTCAGGATTTCAAAAATGAGTTTAGCAGAGCCAGCCACTTTGGGGGCATCTGAGAAAATGAGAAATACTTCTAACACCCTCAAATGCTCTCAACCCACAATGGTACCTGTGATTTAGTGACTCTCACACTTTAGCATGCATACGGATCTTCTGGAAGGTTTGTTAAAACAGATTGCTGGCAGGGTGCGGTGGTTCATGCCTGTGATCTCAGCAATTTGGGAGGCCTAGGTAGGTGGATCGCTTGAGCCCAGGAGTTGGAGACTAGCCTGGGCAACATTGAGAGACCTTATCTTTACAAAAAATACAAAATTTAGCCGGGTGTGGTGGCTTGCACTTGTAGTCCCAGCTACTTGGGAGGCTGAGGTGGGAGGATCACTTGAGCCTAGGAGGCAGAGGCTGCAGTCAGCGGAGATCGTGCCACTGCACTACAGTCTGTGTGACAGAGGCAGACCCTGTCTCAAAAAAAAAACAAAAACAAAACATAGACTGCTGCCCACACCTTCTCCATCCACACAGAGTTTCTGATTCAGTAGGCATGGTGCAGGGCCTGAGAAGTCGCATTTCTATCAAGTTTCCAAATGAGGCTGATGCTGCTGGTCCATGGCCCACACTTTGAGAATCACTGTTTTGTGCTCTTGATGCTGTTTGGATGGCTCAGACAAAAGGGTGAAAACCAGTTTTATTAACCTGGGAGCAGAATCCCACAGCAGTTGGGCACAGAACTCAAAGTCAAGCAGACGTGGCTGGGACTGGAGGTCTGCTGTAGACTACAGGAGTCCAGCCTGTTGCTGTTCTTCCCTGGTGCTTGGCCCCGGAGCTGACACATTGTGGGTGTGTCCAATAAATGTGTGTTTCTGGGTGCTGTCTTTGCTTTTAGGTGGACATAAATTACACCAGTGCCTCCCACTCCCTAAAAGGAAGGGAACGGAGAGATGGCACAAGAGTCTGTGGAAACATCAAGAGTGGCCATGGCTCTCTTGGTTTTTCACTTTGACATTGGTTTAGGAGCAATTAGGTGCTGAAGCCTGAACATGGATCCAAAGTCCATTTATTTTCATTGTAATAATTTTCACATGGGTGTTCTTATTTTTTAAAGTTGTAACCCTTGGCCGGGCACAGTGGCTCACGCCTATAATCCCAGCACTTTGGGAGGCCGAGGCGGGCGGATCACAAGGTCAGGAGATCGAGACCATCTTGGCTAACTCAGTGAAACCCCGTCTCTACTAAAAATACAAAAAATTAGCCAGGCGCGGTGGCGGGCGCCTGTAGTCCCAGCTACTCGGGAGGCTGAGGTTGGGGGATCACTTGAGCACAGCTAGGTGGAGGCTGCACTGCGCTGTGATTGCACTACTGCACTCCATCCTGGGCAACAGAGTGAGACCCTGTATCAAAAAAACAAAAATAAAAATAAAGAACATGTATGTAGACTCTGAAGCCAAACTACCTGAATTCGCATTGGCATCTGCCACTTACTAAATAAGGGAAGTTGGACAAGTTACGTAACTTCTCAGTGTCTCCGTTTCTTCACCAGTATAATTGGGATGATAGTATTTGTACTTATCACAACAGTTGCTAAGAGAATTCAATGAGCTAATCTATGTAAGGCATTTAGGATGGTTGCTAGAGTGAAGCTGAATTTCTGGTGGAATATGGGTTATAGCCTAAAAACACTACACATTGTTGCCTCTTATTATGTGTTCTTGTAATGGCCTGGAGTATTCCATTATATGGATGCTTCATAATATATCTGTCAATATCCTATTGTTAGGAATGTTTACTTTTTTCCAGCTTTCCCTTTTAGAAAAAAAATACTGTGACGTACTTATATCTTGGCACATGTGCATGTAAATTCCTAGGCATACAAAGTGATGTACTGAGGATGGTTCTAAACATTTCTAGAGCTTTTGAAACACACTTGCTAAATTGCCCTTCAGAAAGCATAGCAATTTACTCTGCCACACAGTATATGAGTCACACTTTCCAGACCTCTCAGTCATCCTGGTAGTACCATTCTCCCCTTCACAACTGCCACTTAGATGGGCTGGGCATGGTATCTCCTTGTTTTAATTTGCTTTTCTTTGAGGTTTCTGGTAAGGCAGATCATTTTTCATATACTACCAGCCCTCGAGTATGTCTTTCATAAAGTGCCTGTCTACGTCCTTTGCCCAGAGATTGTTCATCATCCTTATTGATTTGTAAGTGCTCTTTATATAGCAAAGATATTAACCCTTTGCAGCGGAGGCACTGAAAGCTTTCAATCTAGTTTGCCATTTGCTCTCAATTTTATTTTCAGTGTTTTTTTCTCCCCCTGTGTGTTACTTTGTTTCCCTCAGATCCCAGCCAGGGGAGCCATAGCCTCCTCCCCCTCAGCATCTTCCCTGCCCAGCTCCACCAGCCTGGGGCCCTTTTAAGTCTGCAGCCTGGGGCAGTCTCTTTGATTTACTGCCCCCTACATAATGAAAAACCCCAGATTGGAAAGTGGTCTATCAGGTCTTTCCAGAAGTTTAAGACGACCCCCAAATCCACTGGATTCCTACCCCTGCTGGCTGCCTCATAAGGTCACAGGTCACAGGTCATCACGCCCCAATGACCCCCAAAAAGGGATAACTCAAGCCCCCTGGTGATAACAGTTGATACCAGCCAACAGGTTTGGCTGCTTGCTTCTCTAAAGTTCCCTGATAATTTTTGGTGGAATGTAGGTTATAGCCTAGGATAGCAAGAGGAAAAATAATATTCAATAGAGGATAAAAGATAAGAGATGCCCCTGACTGAGCCCTGCTAAGTGCCAGCTGCTCTACATGCATTATCTCTGCAGCAATCCCCACAAGCTAAGTGTCACTGTGCTCGTTTCTTAAAAGAAGAAATGGAAGTTCAGAGAGGTTAAGTAACTTGCCCCAAGAAACCCAGCTCCTGAGGGTTGAAGCCAAGATTAAAATTTAGCTCGTCAGATTTCAAAACCTGTGTCCTCTTCCTGAGCCTCACTCACCGGGTTTAACCCCTGGCTCTGCCACATGCTTGTTTTATGACACCAGAAAACCCCTTCACCACATTAGTCCCCAGTTTTCCATCATCTGGGGATAATAACAGCTTGCCTCCATACCATGCAGTATCAAGACGGGAGCCAAGTTTTTTAAAAAAACATAGACATGAAGACTCCATAACTGTAAAATGAAAGCTTACCTTTGACAAAGGTACAAATGGCACCTTCGTAGATGAATTCTCAGAAAATAGCCGTTAATTCACTTACAACCTTACAACTTGTATCAGTCATATATAGTCAGATATTTATATTTACAGAATGGATCGCCAACCCCCCTTCCCATTCCCACAAATAGTTTTCATTTATTCAACAGATATTCAGTTTTCCAGGTCCTGTGGGAGAGAGGACTGTCTGTGACCTTAAGGAGTTTGCACTGATACACAGATGAACACACATACACACACATGCATTCTCCATTCTCACCTCCATTTGAGTTTTCCTTTACAGTGTCTTTTTTTTTCCTTTTTCTTTTTTTTTTTTTTTTTTTTGAGACAGAATCTCGCTCTGTGGACCAGGCTGGAATGCAGTGGCACGATCATAGCTCACTACAACCTTTGTCTCCCAGGTTCAAGCAATTCGCCTGTCTCAGCCTCCCAAGTATCTGGGACTACAGGTGAACGCCACCACGCCCAGCTAATTTTTGTATTTTTAGTAGAGACAGGGTTTCACCATACTAGTCAGTTTGGTCTCGAACTCCTGAACTTAGGTGATCTACCTGCTTCAGACTCCCAAAGTGCTGGGATTAGAGGTGTGAGCCACTGTGCCCAGCTAGAGTATCTTTCTCTTCCATGGCTTGAAACCTCTTGACTCTCCAAGGTCTTAGAGACACAGAATCCCTGGGTTCACATGAAACTGGTTCCCTAACGAACCCGGCCTTCCTGACACATGGCAAACCTGTGTTCACCTGAGTCCCCGTACCTGGGGGTGCAGTCAGAGCAGGTGTGGCCCTACCCTTTCAGAATGTGGCAGCCAGCGGCCAAGTGCCAAGGCTCATGCCTGTAATCGTAGCATTTTGGGAGTCCGAGGCGTGCGGATCACCTGAGGTCAGGAGTTCAAGACCAGCCTGGCCAACATGGTGAAATCCCTTCTCAACTAAAAATACAAAAGTTAGCTGGGTGTGGTGGCAGGCACCTGTAATCCCAGCTACTTGGGAGGCTGAGGCAGGAGAATCACTTGAACCCGGGAGGTGGAGGTTGTAATGAGCCAAGATTACACCCTTGCACTCCAGCCTGGGCGACAGAGTGAGACTCCATCTCAAACAAACAAACAAACAAACAAAGAACATGGCAGCCAGAGCC
Organism: Theropithecus gelada; assembly: GCF_003255815.1. Taxonomy (NCBI): domain Eukaryota; kingdom Metazoa; phylum Chordata; class Mammalia; order Primates; family Cercopithecidae; genus Theropithecus; species Theropithecus gelada. Next base: position 46,169,424 of record NC_037668.1, read on the forward strand.
AACCCTGCATTTGCCCTGCAGAGCCCATTCTGCAGACGCAACTCCAATCAATGTCCTTCAGGATCCAACTGTATCTGCCCAGCAAATGAGACTCTTTTTCTCTTTGAAACCAACATTACCTGAGTCTTTAAGGATAATCTCAAAAACATGATGTTGAGCAAGACAAGCTTCAGAATGGTACCTAAAGTATACCGTTACATAAACTATAACAACTGTTTATTTTAATATACATATGTAGTAAAAAATATGGGCCAGGAGCAGTGGCTCTTGCTTGTAATCCCAGCAATCTGAAGGCCAAAGCAGGAGGATTACTTTAGCCCAGGAGTTCAAAGCCAGCCTGGGCAACATAACAAGATCCGTCTCTACAAAAAAAATTTTAAAATTAGCTGAGTATGGTGGTGTGCGCCTGTAGTCCCAGCGATTTGAGAGGCTGAGGAGGGAGGATCGCTTAAGCCTGGGAGATGGTGGCTGCAGTGAGCTGTGTGCGTGCCACTGCACTCCAGCCTGGGTGACAGAGACCCTGTCTCAAAAAAAAAAATTATAAAAGCATGTACATTAGTTTTCTGTGGCTGCTGTAACAAATTCCTACAAACCTGGTGACTAAAAATAACAGAAACTTATGCTCTTAAGGTCTGGAGGTCAGAAGTCCTCAATTACTATCACGGGGCTGAAATCAAGGTGTCAGGTCAGCAGAGGGCGCTCTCTCCGGATGCTGCGAAGAGAATCCCTCTCTTGCTTCTTCCCGCTTCCAGTGGCTGCCCGCATTCCTGGACTCACGGCCACATCACCCAGTCTCTGCCTCCATGGCCACATTACCTTCTCCTCTTCCATCTGTGTCAAAGCTCCCTTTTTTTCCCTCTTATAATGACACTTGTGACTGCATTTAGGGGCCGCCAAGAAAATCCAGGATAATCTCCCCATCTCATGATCTGTAACTTCATCACATCTGCAAAGATCTTTTTTCATTTGAAGGTAACAGTTACACGTTCCAGGGATTAAGACCTGATATTTCTAGGGGCCATTATCCAGGCTACTACAGAATGTAGAAAAACGACAGATGCCACCTTAGTAACTGTGCTTCCTTCCAGAGAGAGAAGAAAGGGACTGAGGCAGGAAAGGGGTACTCGAGGGTGTTGACTGTGGCCCTAAATAGTTAATGGTAAACATGTATTAAAATAAATAAATAACTTAAAATTTAAAATTTTAAGCCCTGCTTTCTCCTAGCTACGCAACCCTGGGCAATTTGTTTCACATCTTGGGACGCTTATCTCATCTGTCATATAAAGATGCCAACTTGTATTAGGATTAAATAATATAATGAATGGAACATGCCTAACACAGTGTCCGGCTCATTGTGAGTACTGAGTTACCATTATGATTATTATTATTTTTTAAAGACAGGGTCTCACTCTTGTTGCCCAGGCTGGAGTGCAGTGGCATGATCATTGCTCACTGCAACCTCTGTCTCCCAGATTCAAGGGATTCTCATGCTTCAGCCTCCCAAGTAGCTGGGATTACAGGTGTGTGGCATCACACCTGGCTCATTTTTGTATTTTTACTAGAGGCAGGGTTTCACCATGTTGGCCAGGCTGGACTAGAACTTCTTTTATTTTATTTATTTATTTTTTGAGACGAAGTCTCACTCTGTCACCTAGGCTGGAGTGCAGTGGCACCATCTCAGCTCGCTGCAACCTCTGCCTCCTGGGTTCAAGAGATTCTCCTGCCTCAGCTTCCTGAGTAGCTGGGACTACAGGCTCGCGCCACCACGCCCAGCTAATTTTTTATTTTTAGTACAGACGGGGTTTCACTATGTTGGCCAGGCTGGTCTTGAACTCATGACCTCAGGTGATCCACTCACCTCAGCCTGTCAAAGTGCTGGGATTACAGGAGTGAGTCACCGCGCCCGGCCAGGCTGGTCTAGAACTTCTGGCCTCAAGTGATCCACCTGCCTTGGCCTCCCAAAGTGCTGGGATTACAGATGTGAGCCACTGCACCTGGCCCATTATTGTTATTATTGTGGTGGTGGTTCTACCTTTCTGAAATTGAAGAGCATTTTCTACAATGCATCTGTGGGTGCCAGCATGTGCATACACACACACACATACACATGCAAGCACACAACCCTTTCTGAGCAAGAGAAATAAGTTTTTCTGCTCCAAGCCCTGGTTTCTGAAACTCAGCATTGGTAAGGGGGTGGGTACTCAGGCAAGCTGGAAACTACAATGGTAGAAGCGGGGGGAGCCCTTTGCAAAGGTACTTTTTGATCTGCTCTAACTGCCACTATAGAGAATTAGATGGAATTCATTTTTATGATGAAGGAATTAATGGCTATGGAGAGAATCAGGTTCAGGTGGAAGACTTGAATCCAAAGGAGGGAATAAAGCCTTGAAATTCAAATGAAAAATTATTATATAAGCATAAAGGAAACCTATTTTACACCTGTAAGACTAAATGTATAAATATGAACCAACTGCTCCCTCTGGGAAATGGGGATTGTGCTTTTAATTCACCTAGACAAATATGCAGTGCATTCTCACTTCCACCTATACATTTCAATGAAGACTGGGCACCCGCCAGGGGCTCCTGAGTACCCCTAGACTGGCCACCTCCTTCCCCAGGCTAAGCACTTTCTGGCCCAGCAAAAGCCTCTCTGGCTTCCGCAGAACGCCCAGAAAGCAGGTGAGGCTCTCTAAGCTGCAAAATCCTTGAGCAAGGTCATCTCAAAGGCTCCCTCTTGGCAGTAACATTCTCTGATCCTACAGTCCCACACCCCCACCAGGACTCCCAAGGCAGTATCTAAAATTTCACAGTCATCAGAATGTTTCAGCTTCATTCATTCATTCATTCAATAACGCCTCTGAGCACCCACCACGCACCAGTCTCTGTGCTCAGTGCTGAAGATCATCTGGTTTACAAAAGAGAAACTGATGCTGCAAGAGAAGAACAGAAGCAAGAAAGAGCTTTGAAATCTAGGAGGCCTAAGTGAAAAATCTCTTCCTGGCCAGGCATGGTGGCTCACACCAGTAATCCCAGCTACTTGGGAGGCTGAGGCAGGAGAATCGCTTGAACCCAGGAGGCAGAGGTTGCAGTGAGCCAAGACTGCACCATTGTACTCTAGCCTGGGCAACAAGAACGTAACTCCATCTAAAAAAAAAAAAAAAAAGAAAGAAAAAGAAAAAGAAAAGGAAAGAAAAATCTCTTCCATACTGTCTGATAACTCTTTGATCTTGGACTCATCTCTGAGCCTCCCTGAGTCTATTTCTTCCTCTGTAAAATAGAGATGCTGTTATCTTCTACTTGGGGTAGCTGTGAGATTAAGCAGACTCACTGTCAATTGTGTGGCACAGAGTGGGCATTCCAAAATTCTAATTGTGAACGTGAGTACCCAAGGTCAAAGAGGAACATAAGCATCCAACTTCAAGATCGTTCAGCTCTTTACTGTGTACCATCTGTGTTCTTTCAGACACTGAGCTCCGTCCCAGAATCGCAGAGATAAATACAAAAAAAAAAAAAAAAAAATCCCAGTGGTCAACTATCAAGGAAGTGGGAAACAAGGAGGCCAGCTTGCGTTGGTGCCAACCAACTGTAGACCAACCATGACGCTAGGCGTTTTTACCCAACTCATCCATGCTCCTTCCGACGGTACAGATGGCCATGTTTTGAGTTCTGTTGGAGCACTGTTCACCATGCATATATGGCCATGCACCCTCGTGGTGCTCCAAGGGACAAGTCTCCAGTTAACCTGTGAGGAAACCTTAGCACACAGAGAGCAAGCCAAGGTTCAATGTACTGGATCATTCATTTGTCCATTCATTCGCCCAATGACGTTTATTGAGCATCCATTATGGCACATAGGATACAGTGATGAACACACAGAACAAGTACCCTTGTCCCTGTGGAGCTTCCATAAGCTTCTACCAAGTCCATCTGTATGCTTCTCCTGCATGTGGGAGAGGAAAGACCCCTCCCCGTGGACTGAACCATGATAGGGGAAGGAGCACCCCAGGGAGAGAAGGAAGTAGGAGTCCTGCAAACCAAGCAGGAGACGTGCAAGCAAGAAAACTCAATTCCATCAGCTTCCTCTTCTCAACAAGCCAATCTAAGGTGGAATACAGGCGGCGTTTGATCTTTTCATCCTCATTCCCATCCTGCCTCAGCCCTGAGAAAGCCTGGGGGCCTGGAGGCAAAGTTCGCCTGGGCTTGTGGGTTTCCTTGGAACTTGTGCACAGCCCGGAGCTCCAGGCCAGCCAGCGCACTGGGCTCACCACCTCCCTTTGATTGTTTGATGAAAGTGCTTTGAAGGTCCTACAGATTCTCTGCTGTGATAAGGTAATTGTCCAAGGGCAACGTCTACAACCCATTAAGGCTGGACTTGGTGCAAATTGAACTTGGAGAATGCACCTCGGCACCGTCTGACACTTGGTCTTTTGTTTTGGCAACTGGGAGTTTGGGAGGAGGCTTTCCTCCCGAGGCTTGCAAAGGGTGCTAAGAAAGAGAAATTCCTGTTACACATGTGCTACCTCACATCTCTGCATGAGCATATGCACTTGTGTGTACACACATGCACGTAAGTACATATGTAGGCACACTCATACTCTCTTGTATACATGCTCTTGTATACTCTTATATAGGTGCACACTTGCTCTCAGCCTCACATATTCATATGAACGTATCCCAGTACACCTTCATCCCAATGCATTCCCCTTAAACCACTGGGACCAGACTGGGGCAGGCTGGCAGGGGAGGAGGGGTGTTCTCTTCTTCCTGGGAAAGTTCTTTCTCCACTTCAGAAATGGAAAGGAAAGACGGATTCCCAGGCACGGGCAGAGAGGAAAAGGCTTTTACAGATATTAGGGACCACTCTGTAAAAATAGCTTTAACCACATCTCTGAAAGCCAGTAGAAAAGCATTAGTAGGAGAGGTAAGTGCAGAGAGAAGAAGGAAGAGGAGTAGGAGAAGCACCTTGGCCCGTCCTGGGTCTCCTTCTAAGCTTCAGCCTCGCTTGTCTTTATTTCCAGAACCTCAAGAGGTAAAAGGCTCCCAGGACCAGCCTGACAAAGAGATGAAGGGAGAAGAGGGAAAAATGGAGGAAAAGAAAGCAGAGAGAAGGAGAAAAGGAGGAAGAAGAAGAAGAAGAAGAGAAGGAGAAAATGAGCAGACATGAGAAACAGGGAGGAGAAGGAAGAATGGAGGAAGGAGAAGCAGGGAGAGGAAGAAGAGGAGGAAGAGGAGGGGAGAAAGGAGAACACCAGGAAAAGAAGGAAAAGAGATGAAGAGGGGCCGGGCACCATGCCCCACGTCTGTAATCTCAGCACTTTGGGAGGCTGAGGGGGGTGGATCACCTGAGGTCAGGAGTTCGAGACCAGCCTGGTCAACATGGTGAAACCCTATCTCTACTAAAAATGCAAAAATTAGCCGGGCCTGGTGGTGAGTCCCTGTAATCCCAGCTACTCAGGAGGCTGAGGTGGGAGAATTGCTTGAACCAGGAAGGTGGAGGCTGCAGTGAGACAAGATTGCACCACTGCACTTCAGCCTGGGGGACAGAGTGAGACCCCCGTCTCAGAAAAAAGAAAATAAAAAGAGGTGAAGAGGAGGAGGAGGCAAAAGAGGTGGAAGAGGAAGAAAAGGGAAGAGAAAGAGAAAATAGAAGAGGAAGGGAAGGAAGAGGAAGAGTAAGGACGAAGAGGAGGAGAAGGAGAGGAAGGAGGAAGACCAGGAAGAAGGAAAGGAGGAGGCTCACCCAAGAGCCCACTTAGCAGTAGGCCTGGGAGAAGCCTGGTTATTATTACTGTTGTTGTATCTTTACTGATGTTGTTCTTGTCCAGTTCTTGAGAACTGGATCCAATGCATACTATTCCATTTTGCTGGGGAAAATGAAAATGTCGAGCAAAATTTCAACTTGGTTTCCTTTTCGTTCCTATTCACGTTTGGGCAGATTGTTTCAAGGTCACCCCTAGAAGAGTCCCACTTCTTAAAAGAAAAGCATAATAATAAAAGGTCGGTGCTTCTTGGAAATGTAGTGCTGAGGAATTCCAGTCTCCGAAACCTGGAAGGAGCCTCCCGAGAGTCCTTTGTTCCTGGATGTTCAGTTTCCCTCCCCACCCCCACGCCCACCCCCTCCTCTGTCATTATCAAACATTTGAAGACTGAATAATTCCATTTGTTGATGTCTTTGGCCTCCTCTAGCAGAGCGGAGCAGGCCGGAGCCTCTGAAAATGCAAAAGGCCCCCAATGAAATCAAAACCCCTGGTTTTCAAGGTGGATTTATCACCCTTTAAAGGAATATTTATTGGGTAATCGCTTTCCAAAAGTGCTCATGACACAGGGGTCTGAAATAAAGAGCGTCCTCTCTCTTGGGCTGAGAGAAGAGGCTGTTGGCCACTTGGGTGCAGGGAGGAGGGAGCCCCTTTGTGGCCTATGTCTTGGGAGGGAGCAGCCAGAAACAGGCCAAGTTTCCCCAGCTGAACTCAAGCTGGGGTCTTGCTTCTGTACCTTGGGCCTACTTATTTCTCTCCCATTTCAGTTGGGTTTGGAAGATGCCACTTGGAAACTTGGGAAGAATTCCTATTAGCATTGTTGTTGCCCTTAAGAAAAAGGAAAAGGAGGAATGCAGAGATTTCAGACCAGACAGGGTGAGCCAGAGATAGGAGACAATCGTCCAAACCAAACCACACTGAGATGGGAATGATTGCTGGGGGATTAGCAGGGTGGACTGGGCCCGGAGATGCATCCCCAGACCAAGCAGAGAAGGAGGATCACTTCCCGAAGGTCTTTAGTCAACCTCATCTGGACCAAAGGATCTTCCCAGGGATTCAGGTCTGAGTTACAGCCCAGAGAGCAATGGAGGCCCATACATACCTCAGGAAACCATGGAGATGGGAGAGGCGGTGACAAGACAGATGGTCCCAGAGAAAAGCCGCTGGGGTGAAGCCAGAAAGGCAAGGAGGAAAAGAGAAAGAGAGACCAAAAGAACAAAACAGATGGAGGAGACCATAAGATAGACTGAGGGACACAGAGAGACAGGGAAAATGTTTGTGTACGAGAGAGACAGAGAAAAAGAGACAGAGAGAAAGAGGGTGAAAGAGGGAGAGGAGAGAGAGGGACAGAAAGAGGGGGTCAAGGGCTAAAGGAGAACTTTCTGGAACAAGTCCTGCCCAGCCCACAGACTCAGAAGCCCCTCACAGCCTCCCTCACAGCAGCAATTGGAGGTCTTAGGAGTTGATTAAGCCTGCATGGGGGTGACTTTTTCTAGACAAGGGGGTAAGCAAAGGGAAACGAGAGGAGGGGACGCTGCTTTCCCCCATTCCCCGCTACAGCTCCCAGGTGAACCCCCCTTTTCCCCTGCTGGATGTGAAATCGCCATTTCACCCTGCCACACTCCTTAATTGTTGCAAAAATCATTTGTGAAATTGGTCTCCAACAGGCAAGAACGGCCACGCTCATTCCAATAGACAACCCTCCCCTCAACCCTTCCCCCTGCAGCGGCCCGTGGAATCCCGGAGCTGCAGAAACGCTGGGGGTCTGTGTCGCTACTGGACCCGCCACTGTTAGGTCTTTTGTGGGGAGGGTGAAGCACCACGCTGTGGGCGAGATGGCCCCAGTGCAGGACTCCTGAGGTTCTGAGGGTCCCTGGCAGCAGAGGTGTCCAGCTGTGCACTTGCCCCACTCGGCTCAAGATGCTACATGAGCACTGGCCAGAAGAGAGGGAGCCTCCCACCCTCGGCACACCCTGGAGGTCTTTTCCCACTCTGAGAATTAACCTAAACACACACTTGCACATTCCTGACGCACACTTGGAGCCATACCAAGGCAACATGGAGGTGACCTCAAAGCAGAAATACAGACGTGGACCCTCACTTAGAAACACACATTTACTCAAACTGACCCCAAACAGACCTACACACAAAACCCACCTACACCTTGACACACAGACCCAGACACAGGGCTATATTCACACACAAGCACACTGGCATATTCCACAAATACAGGGAAGAAGTGCTTTCAAACCTTCCAGGCAAAGAGGACAACTAGTGACGAATGAATGGATGAATATGCAATACACCTAATACATATGTGTGTGTCTTATATGTGTGTATGCATAAGTGTATATGATACAAATATATGTATATATACACATAGAGAATATATGTTCACCTATGGAGGTCAAAGCAGGCCAGGTCCCCAGCAAGGCTGGTGATGTAAGGGGTTGCCATCTTCCCTGGCCTTAAAGCTTGATCTCCCAATCTCTCCTGGGGGAGGGCCCCGTAACTTGGGCCAGGCAAAGTATCCTGGTGTCCACCTTCCAATTCTAAAGTTACTTGGCATTTCCCTTCTCAATTAGAGACAGTGTGAACTTAACAAGTTTTTCAGCAAGGCCCCCATTCCCAGAAGGCCCCACCAAAACCTGATGAGCCCCTTGTGCTGGGAGAGTGGGGAGAGGAGGGAGATCTGTCACATGCTGAGAGGGGCAAAGGTCACAGGTGAGGCAAAGGGGAGGGATGGGGACACCCTGGGGCCAGCCAGCAGTGAACCCCCCAGGCTAAGACAAGGCTGACCCCACTGCCAGGAGAGAGCTGGCAGGGGGCGAGTTTGAGGGCTGGGTTCATTTTATTGTATTTTGCCTCCAGCGTGGGGCCGGAGACGCTCTTTCCCCCGGGAGACAAAAGGCCTGCAGTTGTGGCGTCCTGCCCCGCTGGGAGGGCGTTTCGCCCCCAGGACTCAGTGTCCTGTGGTTGAGGCTGCTGGTCACCCTGGCTTCAGAGAGTGAAGAATTCAGGAACCTCTGATCTCCCCACCCTGACTCCCGATCATTCCATTGGGTCGTCCCCACAAACCCACCAGCAAGGAGCTCAGAGTTGATGAGCTCAGAGCTGTACCAAGTCTTGACAAGCTCCCTCCCTCCCATCTCCCACCTCTTTGGGCCCCCAGATCCTCACACCAGCACCAACTCTCTGTAAACCCAACTACCTGCTGGAAAGGAGCTATGGGCCCGGCCTGGGGGCCTGAGGAGGACGGCGGCGGCTGGAGATGTCTGCACGGGGCGGGGCTGGAAGGGGAGGAAGAGACCTGTCCCTAACACTTGGCAGACCCACTTTTCCAAGCCTCGGAACCAGATACGGTTACTGGGGGCTTCTCAGAGCGGTGGGAAGGTAGAGTAAGAACCGGACACCGGGGTCTGACATTACACAGAAAAAGTCAGAATTCCTCCCTTCAAGTCACCCTAGGCCGGTTCCAGGGGAACCTCACTGGAGGAGTTTCAGAGGATATAAGACGAGGGAGAAGATGAGAAATAGGGCGGACTCTGCTCCTGGGAGGCCAGAGAAAAGACCAGACTCCAGAGAGGCGCCGGACCGGAGGCAGACATTCCCATAGAGCCGGGACTCCGAGAGCGACCGTGGGCGACCTGGGGGCCGGGGACTCGGCGGATCCGGACCATTCATCAAAGGAAGGCACTGGGACAAAGTTGGCCTCCTCCCCCTCTCCCCCAGCCCCCAACTCGCTGGGATCGGCTCCCTCTGTTTTCAGGGCGGTTCAAATTCTCCCCCAAAACGAGGTCGAGCCGGGGATTAGAAAAGAGGGAAAAAAAATATTCGTTGGCTATTTCTTTTCGTTATTGGTCCTCCGCTCCCTTGTGCCCTGGCCCCCTTCCCTCCTCATGAATAAAAGAAAAGTCCGAACCTATCAGATCGCGTTCATTGCCGCCGCCTCCTCCTCCTCCTCCTCCTCCTCCTCCTCCTCCTCCTCCTCGTACTTCAGTGAACACTTTTGCACAACTTACCCATCTGATCACTCGCGCCCCCTCGCTTTTCCATTTCTCTTTCCCCAACCCTGTCACCCCTGTCGCCTCCGTCCAGCCCCGAAACCCGAGGAGGCTCCTTCTTCCGTCTGTCCCCGGGTCTCCTAGGGGACGGGGGGTGTGAAAGCTGGTGTGGAGGGAGAAGCGAGTGTGGTCTGGAGAAAGAAGGCGTGGAGAAGAGGGAGGGAGCGAGAGCGAGAGAATAAATATATAAATAAATACGAGAACGAAATCCACTCCGCAGTCTCCGGGCTCGGAAACTTTGGCCCCGAGCGCGAGAGCGCGAGAGCGCGAGAGCGCGGCGCTCGCCCCTCCGAGGCTGGCGGCCCCGATTCCGGCCGCGTTCCCCAGGCCCCCCTCCGCCGTCGGGCCTCGTCTCCGGGCTCTGCCAGGCGCATCAGCCCGCACAACTTCTGGCTGAGCCCAGCCGGCAGAGGCGGACTTGGGGTTGGAGTGTTTGTTTGTTTGAACTTCCTTGTCGTCGCCACCTTCCCTCCCCCCAACCTCCGCCTCCACCTCACCCCCCTCCCCAGCTTCTGGACGCGTTTGACTGCAGCCAGGGGTGGGGGGTGGGGGTAGGGAGTGTGTGTGGAGGGGAGGGAGAAGAGGTTAAAAAAAAAGAAGACGAAGAAGACGGAAAGAAAGAGATCGCAGCAGGGGTGAAGGCAGCGAACGGGAAGCGATTTTTGCCGACTTTGGATTCGTCCCCGGCGTGCGCAAGAATGGCGGCCCTTCCCGGCACGGTACCGAGAATGATGCGGCCAGCTCCGGGGCAGAACTACCCCCGCACGGGATTCCCTTTGGAAGGTAAGAACGCCCAGGCTGGCCTCGCCGCGACTCCGCCGCCCGGAACTCGGGTTCCTTGGAGAGGCTGCGGTCTCCAGGGGACGGTGGCGGCGCCGGCAGTAGCAGAGGGATCCCGTTCTCTTCTGGGTCTCAGTCCGGGCGCGGAACCCAGGAAGTTTCTGGGACCCATACTTGTCCGCTTCTACGTGGGTTTCACTGACCGGCGGCCTTCGCTTCGCAGGTCGCGAGCTGCCGGCCTTTACCCGCAGGGCTGAACTTCTGGTAGATTTGGACTCCTAGTAAATATCAGGTCCCGGTGAATTTCAGCTCTTTCCACTATTTCCATGCACTTCCCTGACAATTTCTCGGCTTTCCAGACTCTCTGGCTGCCGGCTTTCTACTCTTGTTTTGAATTTTTTTTTCCACCCCGGGATTGGTCTTCCAGTCCTTTTTATTTCGAACCACCTACCATGGGTGATACTTTATATGCCTCAACTACCACGGCTATCCATTTCTTCCGAAGCCACACTCAAACACTCCTGCTTTTCCGCCTGGAAACAAACTAATTGGAAATAATAATTAGTAACGATTTTCCCCCTAAAACTTTTTACTTGGGCTTCCGCACTCTGGAAATCTCCCGGGAGAGAACCTCTAAACGGCGAGGTTTAGAGAACCTCTCAACGGCGAGAGGGGCACGGCAATGTCCACACCAGGGGAAAGAGCTGATTTTGTAAAGCGTCCTTCCTCAACATCCAGTGCCCGCCCGGGGAGAGCTGAGAGGACGGGCGGCCGCGAACCGGTCCCGGCTGGAGAAAAGGCTGGGAGCGCACAGCCGAGAGACCCGCTCCTGTGTTTTTGTTTTCTTTTTAAACTAACGGAAGGCCTCAACCTGTCACTGAGGGATCATTTGGCTTCTGAGGGTAGGTAGCCTAGGGTGTCACAGAGAAGTCGTTAGAAATACGTGCGACTCTTTTTTTTTTTTTTTTTTTTTTTAATTACTCTTCTTGTAATCGTATGAGTCCCTGGCGCGTGAGGAAGGGGAGAGAAGGCAGGGAGGGGGTGGGCGGGCTGGCAGCCTGCGATCCGGTAGGAGCTCCCTTGGGCAGCGAGACGGCGCCGGGTCCCTGAATTAGACAGAGGCGAAGAGAGCGGCTCCGTGATCAAGTGCGCGCCGGCAGCCACGCAGGCGGGAGAGCGCGCAAACCCGGGGATTTGCAGCGGCACTCTCCTGTAGCGAATGCAAGTAAAACAGGCGGCTGAGGATGCGCGGCGGATTAGAACAATATTTGCCCAACATGACGCAGAATACTGAGGAGAGCCGAGTGCCGGTCGCTAAAGAGGCTCTTGAATATAAAGTTGGGCGCTCGAGAGCTCTTGAGCGCTAATGGCATATCCCGCCACGGAGACCGAGTGACTCTGACTTTGCGACGCACGATTTCTGATTAAATCCGAGGGTGGCTTCAGACACCGACTTTTACAAAAAGAGGTGGGGGGACCGGGAGAGCAAGGGAGGGGGCGGTAGGAACGGCCCAGCAGCGGAGCCTCTTCTCACCTCCTCCCTTTCAATTACAGTCAGCTCCCTCCACTCCCGCGGCTGTGAAATCGTTCTAATCTTCCAGATCTCCGCAGCCGCTGAGTCCCCAAATTGGGGGGATCGAGGCCGGATTAGTGCGCTGGGTGTCCCCCCAACCTTCTGTGAGGAAATTGTGTAGACTTCGCATTAAGGCGACCAGGGCGTTCTCCCCTCCCCAGTACACACCAGGGATGCCTGTCTTCCCGGTTCCCAAAGTCACCCCCACCCGGGGACTATGTCCCATCTGCCTACCAGCCTCGCAGAGCCTGCAGGCACCGTTCATGGATTTGTGAGGCCAAGTGAACTATTTAATTTCGGGGCTTTGGGGCAGTGGTGTCCTAAAATTGTCCCAAAACGAAATTAGGACTTCGAGGGTGGTTAGAAGCAAGGGGAGTCACCCAAGGGACAACCAAGTGCTCTTGGAGGCAGCAGCCAACAGCATATGTCACCAGTCCCTCGGCTGTGCCTCAGCTGTTCCCTGGGACAGTTCCACTGCTCTAGCCAGAGCTGTAAATGTAGTAATCAGTCAGCCCTTTCTAGCCCCTGACAAACTGGATCATTCATGACTACCAGGAGTGTAGAACTGACCAGATGAGCCACATCACACCCGTTATTGGCCTCTCCAAGACGCAGGCAGGCCTGCAGCCCAAGCTTCAGCCTGAGGGACAGAGAGTCATTGGTCCCAAGATCTCTAAGGCTTTACCAGCCTGGTGGCTCTGCTGTCTCACCTCCGACTCTCTCCCTCCCCTTCTGAGCAGCATTCGAATCCCCCAGGTGTGTCCTCATCCCTGGTAGTGTGGCAGGAGTTGGGGGTCACAGCATCTGGAGAGATTCTTGCAGCTGTGACTCCTCTATCCATCTCTGCAGGAGATTTCCTAGATTTATGACAGTTGTTTCTCAAACTACCTCCCTACCAAAGCCCCAATGTGAGGACCACCGGGATCGCTGTCTGAGGTCTTGGGGCTCAAACAAACAAAACTGGAGTCAGGGAATGAACTCAGTGTTTGCTCTCCGTCCTCACCCTGCGCCTCTCTTATTCTGTATCTCCCCTCCCTTCTCCAGTGTCCACTCCGCTTGGCCAAGGCCGGGTCAATCAGCTGGGAGGGGTCTTCATCAATGGACGACCCCTGCCTAACCACATCCGCCACAAGATAGTGGAGATGGCCCACCATGGCATCCGGCCCTGTGTCATCTCCCGACAGCTGCGTGTCTCCCACGGCTGCGTCTCCAAGATTCTCTGCCGCTACCAAGAGACCGGGTCCATCCGGCCTGGGGCCATCGGAGGCAGCAAGCCCAGAGTGAGTGTCTTTGCCACAGAGGCTGGCAGCTGGCTTCCCATGGTCCGGGGGTCCTGGTTGTGGCCCCTCTTACTACCTCGTGTCATCCAATGGCACCAGGCTGTAGGAAAGTAGAGCTGGAGAGTGTCTCCTACTCCCAGGTATCCTCCCATTGTTTTCCTATTATTTGAATTTCTCAGAGATGGGGCTAAGTAAGGTCTAGGTTGTCCAAGACCTTGAGGCCAATGAGCCATTCCTGGACTGTCCCCACATTTGCCTCAACCCCTGTCACCTTCCAAGACCAGAAGACATCTTCTCTCAGTCTTTCCTGAGATAATGACGGGGACCCTGGGGGTCCTAAGTAGAGTTTTTTATTGCCTATCCCTGTTTCACCCCCCCCCCACACACACACACACACACACGCCAGCAGACCCCCAGCTGCCTTCCTGGGAGCCAGGAACCAGTTTCTTGAAAGGATAAAGCCAATCTCTTGGGGGATGAGGGGACACATGGTAACCAGAACCACTAGCCTGGTCTAGGGCTCTTAAGAGGAGATATTAAAAGTATTTCCCTCCCCCATCCCATCTTTCCACTCCTACTCTCCCACCTCCACTTCTGAAGCAGGTGGCGACTCCGGATGTGGAGAAAAAGATTGAGGAGTACAAGAGGGAAAACCCGGGCATGTTCAGCTGGGAGATCCGGGACAGGCTGCTGAAGGATGGGCACTGTGACCGAAGCACTGTGCCCTCAGGTGAGAAGGCAGCTGAGCCGGCAGAGCTGGCCCAGAGAGTGGCTGGGGCTCCAATGTGGAGGGCTGGAGGTGGGAGAGAGGGAAGGGGAGATGATGGTTGACTGGGAACTTACTGAGAAATTGGGAGGAAAGGAGTACAGAAAGGCAGAGAGTTAAGGCATAGGAGTAAATCATAACAGAATGGAATAAGATGGAAAGAAGGAATAGGGAAAGAAAAAAAAGTTAAGAAAGAGGAGAGAGAAAGAAGAGAGAAAGGGAGGAAGGAAGCAAGGAAGGAAAGAAGGAAGGAAGGAAGGAAGGAAGGGGCAAAGAGTTAACCTAAAAAGTTGGATGATAAGAGAGTCCCCCTGGAGGCTTTCTCAGAGAAAACGGCTTCAATAGATGGATCTGTCCTAGGAGGGTTGATGCCCATGGGCTTCCCTGGACCACCATCTCGGAGCTATCATTTCTGCTCTGTCGCCCACACCAGCCATTTGAGTTCTAAATGTGGAGGTCCCAAATCATACTGCCTGTGAGAGAGAAAGTGATCTGGGGTGTGTGTGTGTGTGTTTGTACATGTGCATTCAGGCATGCAAGGCCAGGATGCACACCTGAGTGTGGGAGTGACAGCAGGAGCTGGAGAGACTCCAGGGAAGCCCTGGGACCTCTCAGGGGTGTGGGTGAAGTGCACCTAGGCAGATGTTAGTGTAAGGCACAAATGCTTGCAGCATCTGCATAGGAATGCACAGTCTAACTACCCTGTGAGCGCCAGGGGTGTGAGTCAGGCTTCTCCAAGTGGGTGCTTGTTATGGAGTACGTGTCAATGCCTAAATGCCTGTGTGTGGAAGAGGGATGAATGGATATCTGTAAGGAAGCAGGGGGCTTCCTGACTTTCTTCCAGGGGCCCAGGCCACCGCGTGATCCTCTGCTCCAACAACTTATACTTGCTCTTTTGCCTTTGAATTTCTGAGGTTTAGTGAGTTCGATTAGCCGCGTGCTCAGAATCAAGTTCGGGAAGAAAGAGGAGGAGGATGAAGCGGACAAGAAGGAGGACGACGGCGAAAAGAAGGCCAAACACAGCATCGACGGCATCCTGGGCGACAAAGGTAGGGAACTTCCAGGGACTGCGAGGCCCCAGCCCGGGTTTTCCCACGGTCGGGTGTGCGGGCGTGGTTCGCTCCCGCCGCCGGAGCAGGCGACCAGAAATCCAGCGGGGAAACTCTCAGGCTGCGGGGCAGCCGGGAGCTGCTCAGGCTTTGCCGACAGCGCCCCCTCAGTGCGCACCTCGGATGCAGGCTAGATGCGAAGCCCGCGCCTTCTTTGCGCTATGGAGGCCGGGCGCGGACGGCCTGTGAGTCCCGGGAGAGTCCGGTTGCGGGGCCGTGCGCCTGGTCTACCCGAGTACTGCGGAGAGTGCGTCCTCCCGCGCTGGCGTTTTGGCTGCTACTCTCGGAGTCGATCAATTATTTATAGGAAACTTGGGCAAGGGGGCGAGGGGCGGGGGGCGGGAGGGGGGGGGGGAGCGAGGAAGGAGGAGCCGGCCCGCGGCTCCCTAAATGAATTTGTTAACCAGACCCGCACACGCTCTCTAAACGGTCCCTTGAAACCCCGCCTGACAGTTGACTGACCGCTGCAATCAATAAAAATTAGCTGGGGCCCCGTCTGACTCAGCCCGGCGTTGCCAGGGCGGACTGGGGGACAGAGGGTGCCTTCCTCTGTGGCGTGCGCCGGCGGGGCTGGGAGTGGAGGCCAAGTTCCCAGATGCCCAGGGTCGGAGGATCGCAGTGGGGGAGATACTCAGGCTCCACACACCCTCTCCCCATTCTTAGCACGGCTTCCGCGGGCAGGCTGGGGTCTGAGCCCTGCGCCATGCTTTTTCTCAGGACCAGCTAAGGAAGGCGTTTAGTTTTCAAGCGCCCGCAAGCCCGGGAAAGGGGATTGTGCTTTTGTCTCTTGACGGGAGGAAGTTTCGAGAGAAAGAAGGGAAAGTTCTTCCTCATTACCCTCTCCCCTTCCTAATTGCCCTCATAGTTCCCCTAAGTCTCTTTGAGACTTGGTAACTGCGCGTTAAGGGGTGACAGGGAGATGGAACAGAAGCAGAAATGGAAGACCCAGAGTCACAAAGACTGACAGTTAAAAGAAAAGGCCCCAAACACACACTCGGGGAGGCGGCAGGCTGAGGGAATCGGAAAGACGGTGGCCATGGGAAACCGCAGACTGATTGCTTTGGAAAAAGTGGCCAGTGCCCTGGAACCTGAGAGCTTGCAAAGAGCCTGTGTTGTTCCAGTTTCCCTCCAGAGGTTTCTCTTAGCACCCCTCTCCTCACGACCCAAGCACTCCTAGCCCAGGTCTCTCTCCAGTTCTCAGAAGACCCTCCCAACCTTGAAGATGAACTTCACAGACAAAGCGGGCTTGCTAAGACAACTCCCATCTACGCCCAGCCCCACAGGCGTGGTTCGAGGAGGAAGGATAGGGGGCCGGGCAGCCCTGTGCGAGAGCGGCCTAGGGCGAAGGGAAGGGGCGGGCTATTGACACACAGGGCCCCTAGTGATGCCGCAGTTCCGTGGGACAAAAGGGCGAGGGAAGAAAGGGAGTGAGCTGTGCCGGACACCCCGCTGTGCCCGGCCTGCCGAGGGGCCTCGGGTCTGCGGCGGGAGGCAGCCCTGCACTGTCAAGCGGTCCTTGGTTAGGCCAGTCAGCCCAGAGCCCTGGGACACCTGCCAGAGGACCCAGTCCTTATTTCAGTTCCCACTGGAAGGAGAGTAGATGGACTTTTTGTAGGCTGTGGAAGGGAGGCATAGAACTTGAATAATCTTTCCTGGGCAAATAATCTTTCCTGCACAACAGACAACTCTTCTGAGAGTTATCCCAGGGAGAAGCAGAGGAGGTTTGGTTTTCCTTAGAGAGACTTTAAATGTGTTTGCACGCAGGGAGTATACCCAGTTCAATCTGTGAGGAAGCACAAATAGGTAAATTTCCTCTGAGAAAGAAGGGAAGGGAAGGGAAGGAAGAGGATGGAAAGATCGTGCGGTCTGGAGGATTCCTCTGATGTCAGGAAATGCGGGGGCTTTCCGTGCTGGCCTGGGCTCACCACACCAGCTAACAAGCCACTTCGCTGGACAGAGGTTTTCCCTGCAGCAGGAAGCACCACGTCTCCAAGGGTTTAAAGAGGAACCTGTGCCAGACGCGGGAGGCTGAGGACACAGGTGCTGAGTCTAGAGCAGCTGAAGAAATGAACTGATCTGATGCAGTGAGCCTGGTGTCCAGAAAGTCCCGCAGTTTTTGCGTGACGGTGGGCGTGCTGGGTGCGGTGATTGTGCACTGAATGGCTGTGTAAGCGCAAGCATCTCTTGGTGTGACTGTTTACCCACGGGCCTTTGGATCTGAATGCTGTAGGTCATATATCTGTGCAAGTGGAATTCAGCATAGGTGTGCAGGGAGCGTGTAGATGGGTGTGAATGGGCAATATGATGGTGCAGATGAGAGACAGCCATCTATCCATCTGTGAACAAATTGTGTCCGTTTCCTACTTGAGTTCCTGGGCCAGTCAGCAGGCGCCCCTGTGAACACCTCATCTCTCTCCCAGGCCCCAGACATCAGTTTCGTGGCCAAGTTAAAGGTGAAAAGACCTTCCAATCTCCATCCGAGTCATTCAGGTAGGGAGAGGCTGAGATGCCCCATGGCCAGAGCAGGGGGTGTTGTGCACACACACAACTTTGTTTTGGCTTCTTGCTCTTGAAAAATGCTTTCTCTGGGGGAGTTGCCCCTCTCATGGCAGGGAGCCGCCAAAGAAGGGGTTTAAGAGCTCTCCTCTTTAAGCACTAAAGAGAGATCCCTCCCTGAGTCCGTTTTTTCCTATCGTCCGCTTGGCATTTAATAATGTTAAGACTTATTAGAGCTGGTAATGAAAACTGGGACTGCTGAATAGGAAACTGTGTTGGAGAGGGGTGTAATAGCTTCCAGGCATGGTAAGAAACTATTTATCCGCAATCAGTTCTCACTCTCAGAGTTTGAAGCACAAACGTTAAGTTGAAGGGTTTTAAAGCAGATTAAATTGAGCTTTTATTTCTGTGCACTTTCATCTCTGAACAGCTCACTCCTGCTCCCCTTGGGCTGATATTCATGAGGCTGTTCGTATTTTTTTTTTCTCTTATCCTTGTTAAGACTAAGTTATTAGGATTGTTGGTTGTGAGTATTCTCAGACCGCTGCCGATAGGTGCTTGCCCCAGCCAAACTTGGCTCACCTGGAGAGGGAAGTGGACAGTTCCTTGCCCCCATGCACTTAGACTCCCTCCTCTTCACCCCTTTCTCTGAGGATCAGGGGATAGACAGGCCAGGGACCCAACAGGGAGGGGATTTGAGGAGAGAAGAGAAAGGAAAAGATTTTTCACAGAATCTGAGCTCAGAGATTCTTGTGGGGAATTTGATAGGGGTTTGCAATGGGTCAAACCATTCCTCAGTGGGAGCTGAGGTAGTGAGTGTGAAGAAATAAGCAATAATATAAAAAACAATAACAGCAGTGACAAACAGCAAGAACACCAAAACCGCATGCATCTGACAGTGCACCAGTTGAAGCCAAAACTGACTGGATGGGACCGGGGGCTCCACTTTGTTCTCCAGGATGGAAAGGCCAATGAGGTTACAATTAATATGAAATATAGGGAAGAGTTACAATGTGAGAAAAAAGAAGCAGTAGTAGTGGAGGCAGCATTTTTCTGAGGGTGGGGGGGGGAACCCTGGGGGTGTCCAAGTCCAGCTAGAGAATTTGTAGACTTCCTGGGTGTGAAAGACCATCTGAGATGGGGGGAGGGTTGGTGAGGAGGGCGTGTGAGGCAGATTTGTTTCTCTTTGCATTTTTCCTTTATTTATTTTTAAGGCAGCAAACTTACAGGTGTGGAGTGGGAAATGATGGGGAAGGATCGGAAAGGAGGGGAGAGCCCGGAGTGTGGGTTTTAGACACTTGTAAAAGGAGGTGGGAAACAATTTAATTTGGCAGCAGCGATAGCTGCTAATGCGGTTTTCGGTCGTTTGCTACACTGGAGGAAGCTGTTTTGATTGTGTGTACAAGGACCTGCCAAATTTAATTAGGCTCCGGGGGAGCCAGTGAATAGGGGAAGGGGGGCACGGCTCCCCTCAGCCCACACCATTTTTTCGGCTTCACACCTGGAAGGGACATTGTTTAGGGGATCTTCCAGAACCAGGAAGGGGCGGGGGCGGAGAGAGACAGGAGCCTTGGAAGAGGGGGCGAGGGAGGGGACAAGGATAGTCCATTTATCACGAAACAATCTGCATTGATTTAAACCAACAAGTTCCCTCCTCTGTAAATGTGTGTTTAGAGAAAGGTAATTGACACTCCACCAAATCAAAGGATTACCCCGGGTTGGCAATCTAATCAAACAGAGTCCAGGCGGGATTTGAAGCTGTTCAGAGTGGGATCAGCTTCGCATAATGGGGGCTCGGAGGAAGATGGGAGGGTGTCAGGCAATTCCCGGCTTTAGGCAGCGCTCGACGGTGGATATCCAGTGCGACCAGAGGGAGAGAGGGAGGGGGCGCGGGAGGGGCGCGCCAGGCCGGGGGCTGGGGGGGATGGGGCGAGCTGAGAGGGGAGTGCGGAGCTGGGAACGTCCCGGCGGAGGGGGCTCCCGGCGAGGGGCCGAGCCCACACTGGGCTGACAAGGCTCCCCTTTTCTTCCCTCCATCCCCCCAACCGAAGAAGAGAGAGGGGGAGGCGGGAGCAGAGACGAACGAGGAACAACAATGAGGAGATAACTATTACAAAGGCAAACACTGGCGCTCGCGCGCTCGCAGCCCCAGAACCCGCGGTAAATAAACAAAGTCTGCAAACTGTTTGCTAGATAAACTCGTGCCTAAATCGAGTGTGACGGGCAAGGAGAGAAGAGACAGAAGGAGATAAGGTTGGAGGGGGAATGAACGAGCATAATCTAATAGAAGACATTTAGAAAACAAACTTTAAACAAGGGAGAACAGGCGAACGGAGGGCAATTATCCGCCCCAGAGAGCGAGGGAAGCCGTCGGAGGTCTGGGAAGGGGTGGAAGGGAGGGGATTGGGAGCCGCGGAAGAGCTGAGTGTTGGGGGTGCCTTTGGGACTCCGTGGGGAGCCAAGAGGGGCTCCCTAGGGCGCGCAAGAAAAGAGGCTCGGTTCCCGGATTGAGTGAGGTTCCCGCGCTCAGCCGGTCTTGGAACGCAGGCACGTCTAAACCGGGTGGGGTCCCCCGCTGCGAGGGCGTGCGGGTTTTGTGTTTCCCTCGGGGCACGCACCGCCACACATCGGCTGTTTCAAGGCGTTTGTACCTAAAAGGCTAGTGTGCACGGCGCAGCGGTTAAAGGAATTAGATATTTACCAGTTTGAAATAAGCCTGGCTAAGAAGAAGAGAGAAGAGAGAGACATTGAAAAGATGAGGCTGGGGGAAGACTTCAAACGAATTCATCATTTGGAATGGTGGAGGGGAGATTTACCAGACAGTATTGGGAAGTTATTTAGATATTAATAACACATTTTCCTGAGGCGCGACCACGGCAGCCATCTGCGCTGCTCTCGGAGCTATTTGGCTGGGTAAAATATGGGCGTCTCAAATGTTGGGAAGAGATAACGCAATCAGGCTAACCCTGGTCCTAAGACTGCATCGCAGCGTTAAACCCGGATTAACCTCCCCCCCAACTCCCGCGGCCCCCTCCCCTTTCACAGCTTTCCAAATTTTCAGTGGAATTTACATGGAAGGATTTAAAAGCACATATAACAGTAGCCTTAAAGCAGTAAGGTGATTATTTGGGCTTTTTTTTTTTTTTTTTAAGAACGTCTTTCTGAAAATGATAGTTGTCACACATTACATTATATATAAATAATATTATATAAAAACATATTTTTATACAGGAAAAGAGGGCTGAGCAAATGAGATTTCCTACCAGGTTACCTCTTTGGAGTTTCTATTTGCCATCATTCTATCATCATCAACAAAGTTGATGAGGCTTCATTCTGTACTGTTGGGCAAGAGCGCCTAAGGATATAAACATGCAATGTACCAAGTCCTGGCCGTACCCTTGGAAGCTCAGAGTCTAAGACCAGACAGAACTCACAGCCCTGAAAAGACAATGCCTGGTCGAGGGAAGGGTTTCTGCACAGAGGAGAGACCCCCAAAGAAAGCTTCTGCAGAGGCTGTGGGGCCTTGAAGGCTATGACTAAGGAGGGGGGGCACATTCCAGAAATTCCAGAAAAAGTATCTCTTCTCTCCCTTCCATTGCAGACTAAAGGGGTAATTAGGAAACTCAGGATGAGGGTAAGAGGCGCTTGGGAGACTGGGATACCCCCCTCAGTTTTTGCTGTCCGGGGCCTTCCCTCTTTTCCCCTTCCCCCAACTCTGGCTGAAAGAGGAAAAGGTGGAAATGGGGTCAGCGCTTTCTGACCTGCTCTGGAGCGATTGGCCCCGGCTGGGGTCGGACAGGGGGAGGGAGGGAGGGAACTCGCCTTCCCAAATCGAATCAAGGCAGAACGGTGACCTAAGGGGGAAACTTCGCCATTAGTAGATAGATCTCTCCAAAACTTCAAACGAAGTGGGGTGGGGGAGAGGTGAGGCAGGGAAGGAGTCCAGAAGAGCGCAGGGGGAAGTACCAGCATGCGAAGGGGAGGGGCCTGGAGGAGGAAGAGACGGGGTCGAGGGCAAAGGGGAGGCGGGGGCCAAAGGAAGGGGTGTGGGTAAGGGGATGCGAAGAGAGGGGGTCGGCTGCACTTGGAACTTCAACCCCTGGGAGAGGAAAAGCGTCTGCGGGTCCCTGCAGCCTCGGGAGGGGTGAGGGGAAGTTGTGTGCGCCCCAAGTCCAGCTCCGAAGAGGCCCCGAGGGCATTACAGGGCGCCTTAAGCACGCGTGCCAGGCCCCGGTTTGGCAGCCGAGCTGAGCGAGGGTGGATTTTGAGGAGCACTGGGGCCGCCGCGGGGCTCTGCGTGTCGGCTGCCAGGGAATTGGCCGATTTCCCTAGTCTGAGGGTCAGCGAATGGACCTTTCCATGGCTTGGTCGCCCTAGTCCTGGAGGTGCGCTGGGCCTGAGCTCCGGTGGAGACCAAGGGAAGGGTGGGGAGAGGCAGCGGAGACAGAGAGCCACAGAAGAGGAGAGAGCTAGAAAATTCAGAGTGAGAAAGGCTGAGCGCAGCAGAAGAGAATCTTGCGTACAGTTTGAGGACGCTGAAAAATGCGGAGGGGCCGAGGGAGGCGCCGAGCAGCAGGAAGAAAGACAAAGAGATGCAGAGTCACCGAGAGGCTGGCCCTGGGACGGGCGGATCAGGACAGCCAGCGGGACCTAGAGACAGAGCCCGCGGGAGAGCATTGGCGGAGAGGGCGAGCGCGCAAAGCCGGGCAGCGGCGAGGGGAAGGCGGGAGGCGGGCGAGCCGCGGCCGCCCTTTTGATCCTTCGCGGCTTCCCCTTATCAGAAGCGCTTTCGGTGACATCGGTACAAAGGCAGTTCATCATATTACAGCACGTCCCGGCGGCTCGCTGAGATCCTGCCGCTTAATTAGAGGCGAGCGAGCTGGGCTGGCGGGGCGGGAGGCAGGCCGACCCCGAGGCGGGGGCCCGGGTTCCGTGCTCCAACCCGGGGCGCTGGGCAGGGGCCAGCCCGCGTGCCTGGCGGTGTTGGGACGTGGAGTGAGGGGGAGGCCAGGAACTGCATTCAGAGCGTCGCTAAATTAACAGGACGGCCCGGGCTTCACTGCCCGGAGAATGAAGCTCGCCGCCTTCCAATTTAGCCGCCGCCCCTTCTAAGTTGTCGGCTTTGGGAAGGGATGGCGCTCTGGTCACTTTCCCCGCTTCCAGGATGTGAACGCTGCGGACTGGAGGGCGAGTAAGGGGGAGGGAACCCAGGGCGAGCTGAAGGCTCAGTGCAACTCCGGGTCCAGGTCGCACCCACCAGCCCCCCCGAGGTTGTGTTCCATCCCCTCCTCCGACCGCTTTGCTCTCCATCCGAACCCAGGTGTGCGAGGCTGGAGCAATCTGAGAGGGGCAAAGCGCATCGTGGTCGAGGTTCTAGTGTCCATCCCGCCCGCAACTCACTAGCAATATCACCCTAGACAACCCATTCAAACACTTTGGGCCTCAGTTTCCTTCCATGAAAAAAGAGAATTAGCTAAGACAAATGTTATCCTTTTAGGGGATCCTGGATCCCTTTAAGAATAGGCTAAAACCAAAAAATAATTTTAAAACCTTGCCATTTACATACTTACATACTTTCATACAGGCATAATTTTTCATCTGGTATAAAGGGGTCTTTGGGGCTTCTAAAGGCCACACCCCATTCAGAACCTCACATCTGCGTGCTTCCTGATGACTCCCGCATTCTCCAGGGAGCTTCTGATTCCAGGATCAGGAAGCTCAAAATGAGGCGATGGGGAGGAGGGGCACTGAGATTCTGCCCTTGGTCGACCCTTGCTACTTCCTCCCCTCTCCAAAACAGAGAAGAGAGCTTCTCCCCCACCCCACTTGGTTACTGGGAGGGTCCTTTGGGAAGCGTTTATATGCTGGTATAAGCACGTGTGCTATGCTCCCCTTTTACCTATACCACCCAAAAGAGAAATTTTCCTTTGGAGTGTATGTGTGTGAATGTCTTCATTCATTCTGCAAAAATTTTGTTGAGCATCTACTAGGTGCCAGGTATTGTGTTAAGTGACCTCAAGAAGGTCCCTGCCCTCATGGAGTTCTGAGCCAGGCGGTGGAGACAGAAAATAAGCCCACGAATAAACAGATGTGTATCATGGATGTGTTTGTTGTGTGTTTACCTGGATATCTTTGTGGGCTTCCCTCTTTGCAAGGCTGTCTTGTGTCTGGGTGTTTGTGCATGGTTTGTGTGTGTGCGCGCATGCACGACAGCAGAGTGTGTTTGTGGGGCTGGGGCTGAATTTGGCAGGCAGCCCCCAAGCTGACCTCTGAAGTGGCCCGAGTCGGGTTCGAGGGAGAGGCGGAGGGAGGAGCGGCTGGACTAAGGAACCTCTTGCCTTCACTGCACTCTTTGTCTGACACCACGAAAAGACCGAAGATCAAAGAGGCCCCCGGGCCGGACAGAAAAAGGGGTGGGGCGGCGGACGCGATAAGTAGCTCGGAAAACTCCACCCTCAACTTTTCTGGGTCCTTTCCATGGGACCCAGACCCTCCAGAACCTCACCCAAGTGGGCGAGTGGGCGGCCGGCGATGGGTTTTCTACAGTCCTAAGCCTCAGCAGGGCGACAGGTGGAGAGGGACAGCTTCGGCTCCAGGCTCCAATTCAGATCGAGGTCTTTAGGTGACTGGAGAAGGGGGAAAGAGAGCAACATTCAGAAGTTTTGTGAAGTGTGTGTGTGTGTGTTTGTGCTGTGTGTTCTGTATACATTTGCAGGGAGATTGTGGGTCCGGATCAAGCCTCCTGGTTTCTTGAAAACTTGTCTTAAAGTCTGCTCTGGCTTTACCTGGGCTGCAGACTTGGGAGCTGGAAGGAGTCAGGAGGAGTCCTAAGGAAGCTTCTGGAACCTCTTGTTCTCAGTGGAAACCTGCAGAAGCACCTCCCTCTCCCGCACTTTCTTGTAACCACAGACCTAACTCAGGAAGCTGGTCTCTAAGCCACCTGGCAAGGTGCTTTCCAGCCTTCTCGAGTTCCCTCGCCCTGCAGCTCTCCTTCCCCCCTGGACTTCTTGAGTTTGAATTCACCCTTCCGAGGGTCTAAAAATACTGTAGAAAAAGAAAGTCCAATTTGGGGGGATATACCCCATCCTCCATTCTCCTGCTTCCCGCTGCCTGCAAATGCCAAAATTCAAAGTGCCCACCCCTCCTGCCTTTTCGATGGGGGGAGATTCTGAAAGACTGAAGAATCCCATCTCTGGGATTTGTTAGAGGTCCTCGGAGTGAACCCTAAGAAAAGAGGCCTTGGAATTTCCTTTAATAAATGGGGCTGAACCTCCCTCTCTCTTCAAATTTGGTTCTGGTTGGGACTTTTTCTCTGGTGGCTTGGTGGCCCATACAGGGGACACGGAGAGGTTCGCCCAGAGCTGCCTGTTACAGGAGATAACTGCTATAAATGGCCCCCTTTGCGTCGACCCTCCTTCCCAAAGACCAGGTCTTTTCCGTTTCGGCGGTGCCTGAGCCTCAGTTTCCCTCTCTGATTAGTGAGGCTAAGAGCCGCTCCTGGTCTCCCCAGGCAGCAGGAAATTAGGGCCGGGAAAGCGGTTTGGAAACTGGTCAGCGGGTGCAGGCGGGGAAAGGGTGGGAGGCGCCAGGAGTTTGTCCTCCTCCCCGGGGCCGCCCCCACCCCGCCGCCCTCTCGGCGCAGTCCCCGCTCGCGCCTCAATGGCCACTTTAGAAATACAAACAACTTTAGAAATAAAGTAACCAAACCCCCGAAAGGGGCTTTGAAGGGGCGAATGCCTGGTGGCGCTTTACTATGGTGTGGGCCGAGGCCCCGGCCTAATCCTGCTTTCATTTCCACCGACGGCCGCGGGGGAAGCGCTCCCGGCCTCCCGGCCCCTCAGGAGGCTGATTAGGCCACAAAGAGCCCCCATTATCCCGAGAAGAAAACCGGGGGGCGGCGCGGGGCGGCGCGGCGCGGGGGGAGCGGCCCGCCCGCGCCCGGGCTATTGACTTAGTGGATGAAGTCAAGAGCGGGCACGCTGGAAGCCCGGGGGTGGGGGGCGGGGGAGGGCTGGGGCCTTGGGCGGGGGATCCCGGAGGTAGGGTGGGGGGAGGGCTGGAGGGGGAGGGGCGGCCCGCGGGGGAAGGGGCGGGTGACGGAACAAAACAGGACGCACAAAACCCACAACAAAACCGAGCTCCGGGCGAGGGGAGCCGGGCCCTGGTGCGGGTCCTCGTCTGCTGAGCTTGGCTGGGTCGGCTGCCCGCGCCGGTCAGCGGAGGGGAGGGGGGCAAAGGACCTGGGCCCCGCCGCCCCTGCCGCCTGGGCTGGGTTGCTTACTTGGGATGGGGTGGTGGAGGAAAGGAGAAAGTTGCAGCCGTTGGACGGTCTGTCGCTAAGTGCTACATGGCTTGGGCACGCGGCTCTGCGGCTCAGGCTCTCTCTTCCTCCTCTGTGACCCCAGGGAGCTGGGTACAGAGGTCTCCAAAAGTCACCCCCACTGTGGCGGCCTGCGAATCTGTGATCACAGCTATGGAGGATGCTGTAGAGGAGATGCCTGAATTGGGGGTGCAGGGAGAGGGGAAGGAGGCAGGGGATTGAAGGAGAAAGACAAGTACCCTGGATTCTGAAAGATCTGGGTAACTTTGAGTGAAGCATTCTGAGAGCCTTGATGTCCTCTTCTGCAAAATGGGTCCATGAACACAACCTCAAAGTAGGCTAGGAAGTGTAAGTGCTATAATTACATGAAGTACAGCGTAAACTGGGAGGCTGGAGAAATATCACTCCCCCATCCTCTTCTACCTCCTCGTTTCCTCCAAGGCTTCTTTCAATCACTCACCTATGACTTGAGAAATAATAGGGGCCTTGGAAGAAACGGGCTGTGAATCCATAAGTGATCACCAAATGTGGGCACGGGTGGGGTGGGGGCAGATGCTCAGCCAAATGCAAATAAATAGTATCCCTCCTGATCTACAGTTCTATACAGGAGAAATAGGCCTGCTCTGTGGGCAGCTCCTCATTCAGCAGAAGGTCAAGAGAAGAAGGTAGAAACACAGAGCCAGTTCCCGGAGCCCAATAGACACTGTTCTGTGTGTGGAGGGACTTCCCTCCCCTGATGGCTTCTGTCCCCACAGGCAGAGGCTAGGCAGCCTTGACTGACAGGGTAGGGAGGTGGGGGTGAGTGTTCTGGTTTGAGGAGATGGTGAAAACATCCTCCAGGTATAAAGGAAGCAAGTAAGGGTATGTGACACAGGCTTCTACCTGACTGGCCCCCAGTCACCTCCCCTCCTCAACCAGAGCTGTTTTCCCCACCCCCAGCCATCTCCCAGAAACAGGTCCTCACTCCAATGATTTGGAAGTTCTTTGAAGGCAACATCACTCTTCATCCATTCACTCTACTACTTTATTTTTGTCTTTTTTTTTTTTTTTTTTTTTTTTTTTTTTTGAGACTGGGTCTTGCTCTGTCACCCAGGCTGGAATGCAGTGGTATGATCACTGCTCAGTGTAGCCTCAACCTCCCAGGCTCAAGCGATTCTCCCACTTCTGCCTCCCGAGTAGCTGGGACTACAGGTACGCACTACCACGCCTGGCTAGTTTTTGTATCTTTTCGTAGAAACAGGATTTTGCCATGTTGCCCAGGCTGGTCTGGAACTCTTGAACTCAAGTGATCCTCCCACCTTGGCCTCCCAAAGTGCTGGGATTATGGTGATGAGCCACCATGCCCAACCATTCCACTACTATTTATCAAGCCCTAGATAGTGTGGGATGTGCTGAGGAGGATACCCCCCCACTGGGGTAAATTAAGGAGTTAAGACTTATTCCAAGGGCAGCGGGGAGCCATGAAGGATATTTCAGTAGAGGAGTGATGGACTCACCGAGCCGAGAATGTACCAGAAGGTGTGGAGATACCAGCTAGGAGGTCAAAGCTGTGGGAAAGGAGCAGAGAGGTACAGAGGGGCTGGAGAACAGAGGATGCAAGGAGACATGGTTAGGAGAGGGCTGCCCCAGCTGGAGATGGAAGAGGAGGGAAGCAGCCCATTCCCAGACTCCCCTGACTGATGCCCAGGGGTACTGAGCCCGTTACTGGCTGCTAGGTTAGTTCAAGGGAACTTGGAATTCCTCTGCGGGCTGAGATTACAAAGGGTGGAGTCAGACTCAAACAGGCCTTAGAGGTCATCTGGGCATTTTACAGATGGAAAAGCTGAGGTCCAGAGGGAGGGATGTGAGGGAGGCCAAAGGAGGAAAAGGCCACTCTGGTCTGCTGGCAGTTACGCGCAGATACAGGAGCAAAACAAACTGGCAGAAGCTTTGCTCCCAGGAATTAGGAAGGCATGGAATAAGGACAACCACAGGAAATGTGGCCTTTCCCCATCCCACAGTTCATCACCCTTTGTGTTTAATGTGACACATGCCTTAAAGTTCTAATTCACAGAGGGGGAGACTGAGGCACAGAGGGTTGATTAGCCCAAGGAAGTAAGGGGAGGAGGGTTCCCTTCTAACAGGCTCTGCAGGACTCTGACACCTTTGCCCTAAGAAGCCTGAAGGGTAGCAAGAAGCTCCTCTTCTTACCCCATCTGGACATTTGCAGCCCCCAGCCCCCTCCCCTGTTCTTCATAAACCCCAGATTCTCAGGTCTAAGGGAGACTGTGGTTCAAGCCATTGCCACTCCCACCCCACCCCGCTACCACCCACACTCCCAGCACCCTTAAGCACCTACTGGGATCTTGAGCCCTGCTAGATGCCACAAACTTGGCCTGCTGAAGGGCTGGTCTGTCTACCATGCTGGGAACAGTCCTTTTCAACAGCAAGGGAAAATGAAGCTGAGAGGGAAAAGAATCACAGAATGTGGTTAGGGTTGGAATTCAGATCCTCATGTAAATGGCCCCATGCAGAGGCCCTAGCCTGAGCACTAACTGCTGTGTCATTCTGGAAGAGTCCTTTCGTGTCTCTGACCCCTGGTCCTTTTGTCTGAACAATGGGCAAGGCAGGATCTGCCTAGTGGTTTTCAAACTGTGTTCCATGGAGACAGGATTCTCAGCCTCGGGCCAGCCTTTGAGCTGTAATACTCTGGGCATGTGTTCAGTGGAGGGGGAGCAGTGAGAAAACAGCCTGGCTGCCTATGGATAGAGGAAACTCCAGGGAGCCAGGGCTTTGTCCTGGGAAGAGCAAGGACCACTTCCCATCCAAGGCTGCTCTGGAGGAAGGTGAGGGGAAGAAGCTCTGTATACTCCTGGAATCAGAGCCCTCGGGCTGCGGTTATTGGTCTTCAGAGATAAGGCTTATCTGGTGACAAATGATTATCCTCCTCTTCGATTCCTCTGATTAGAGAACTTTCTCTCCTGGCTGGGAGGTCTCTTTGGAAGAAGGGCAGAGCTGATCAAGAGACACTGACATCTGCCTCTTCAGTCCCTGCCCGGCTTGCTGTGTGATCAGAAAGCAGTTACACACTCTGTGCTTCATTTTGGGGCCTGCTGGAGCAGCTGGGTTGCAATGCCATCCTAGGATGGTGCTGGAAGGAGGATTCAGTGCAGCCTGCGGGGGATGGAAGGAGCAGGAGGGCAGAGGGCAGAGGGCTGTGCCCCAGAGTCATGCAGGTACTTTTGCAAGGCATGCACATCTGGGTACTTTCTTGATTTGGGACATCCAAGCACAGTGGCTTTGGAGCAATCTGTCCTAGTCATTCTGACGGCCTCCCCAGCAAGAGCCACTGGTCTCATGAAACTCCTTTTTTTACAGATGGAGAAACTGAAACCCAGAGAGGGGAAGGGATTTGTTACCTGTTGCATAGCAAACAGAGAGGAGTCAGAAGAGAGACCCAGTCCCCAAACTATTAAACCAGGCACCATAAAGGGAACATTCTTCCAAAGTTGCTGGGTCCCTCACGTTTTGTTATGGTCACCTGCCCCCAGAGGATCCCATCTGCCAGGATACCATGCTGAGAACAATGGGGCTGGCAGGGCAAGACCTCTGCTCTGTCCCCAACTCCTGCTTGTGTCATAGATGGTCTCCCAGACACTCACTGTCATCTCAGCTCTGGGCTCTGAGCCCTTGTATCCACAGGCAACTTCCCTGCATGGAAGACCCCCTGGACTTGGAATCAGCAAGACCCAGGTTCCTCCCCATTGCTGCCCCCACCATGTGCCCTGAGCTGTGGCTTCCCCTCTCTCAACCTTAGTTTTCTCATCCAGGCAATGGGAGCAAATGCATTAAAACACAGAAAGGCTATGTGATGCATAGGAAGTACATGCTTAAAATGAGATAAAAGACCTGAAAGTGATTTGTGTGAAATAGACGATCCCTAAAGATCTATACACTGAGAATTTCCTAAGTCAAGAGCACATTGTTTCATCGGTGGTTCTAAAATGTATATGCATATATTTTTATAGGTTTTTGAAAGATGTATTGCAAAAGTAATAGGTACTTGTAAAATTTCACATTGTAAAAAAGTATATAAAATAAAAATTAAGGATCCTTCTCTATCCCTAGCAACAGCTTTGTTGAGTTGGGATATAACTGTCTAGATTTATACAGTGATATATAGATCTATCTTTCTATCTAGATCTACCTATCCATCTATCTGTTTAGATGCAGATATATATTTGGAGGAAAGTGGTGTCACATCAGCTTAACTTGGGGGCAATAGAGGCTTCAAGGGGTGACTGTGAATCCTCAGAATTAATTTATCAGTGGTGGGTATGTGTCTGGAGAGAGATTCCAAGTGTTCCAGAGCTCAGGGTCCCCCAAAGGTTAAGCATCCTGACTTGGAAGATTTGCAGGTGTTTGTTCTTTCAAAGATCCCTCCCTCCCCCGCACCCTCCCTCCAGGCCTCACAGTGCCTCCCCACTGCCCCGCTCTCTCTCTACCTCCCCACCTCCCCCCCACCCCCGCCCACCGCCTCCTCATGCACCTGCTGAGGCTTCCGGCCTCCACTGCTTCAAAGAAGCAGGCTGGGCTTTACCTGCCTGCCTCGGAGAAAAACAGCCTGGTTTGAAAGGGGAAGTGGCATTTCAGGCACTTAATTAGACCCGGGACAAGAATGGAAGTTGGCTCTCAGGTCAGGCCAGGGGGAATTGTTGGGGGATTAACACCCAGGTAAACCCATCAAGGCTCACCGGCCCCCTGGCAGGAGGCAGCAAGAGAATCCTGGGCAGCAGCGGAAAGGCTGGGCTGGCTGGGCCCACAGCCTGGGAATCACATTCCAAAGTGGGGTAGGGGGGTGTGCATAGCTGGTAGAAGGTGGGAGGGAAAGGGAGGGCCACTGGCTGCCTCCACCCTTAACCTCAACCAGCCCTCTTCTCCTCCCACCCCTCACCCCCATTGCCCCAGGAAGGTAGAGTTAGAACTACTGTTTTATTCCTACAGCAAAATGTATTGAGAACCCACTATGTGCCAGGCGCTATTCCTAGGAGCACAGCCGGCAATAGCGCAAGGTCCCGGCTGCACAGAGCTCACACACTGGGGGTAGATAGGCGAGGAGCAGGTTCACCAATAAGGAAAGGTTTTCAGAAGGTAGATAAAGGCTTGAAGAATATAAAGCAGAATTGTGATAGAAAGGGACTGACGGTGGAGTGATGTTTATTAATACTCAGGCTATCAGGGAGGCCTGCCACCAGAAGAGGTAATACTTGACCTGAAACCTGGATGGCGGGAAAGAGGTAGCCATTTATTGAAAATATCTACTACTTAGGACAATGGCCAGTTGAGAGCTGACTGCATGCGTTAGGTGCTTTGCATTAATGAATTCATCGGATCCTCCCAAGAATACCTTGAAGGAGAGATTATTAATTAAGAAACCCATTTGTAGATATAGAAATTGAGGCACACAGAGAGATGCCTCAGCTCTTTGGGTCCACATGGGCAGGGCCATCTTGCTGGACGCCTGTGCTCTCCACCTGCCCACCTCTTGCTATGTGCCAGGAACTGCGCCAGGTGCTCTATACACCTCCCTTAACTCCCCAGCCATGCCCCGTGGGTATCTATTTTCCCAATTTTATAGATGAAAGCACAGCTCAGAGAGGTTTACTCAGTTGCTTGGAGTCACACAGCCAACAAGTGTAGAGCCAGTAATTGAAGCCAGTACAACAAACTCTTCCTGCTGCAACACCTGCGCTTTTGCAGGCATTGACTTTGGAATACCCTCAGCTAACTCACAGGGTCCTTTGTCCCTGGGGAATGGCCTTCCCTGTCTCCTTCAGGGAAAGGGTTTCATCCTTCAGGGAATATTCATCGAATCAGGATTTGCTGTTTGTTTTTTTTTTTTTTTTTTCAAAATGAATGGACTTCGTGGCCCGCATTTTGTTTTGCACTTGTGTTTATGAATTGAGGAATCAGTCAGCCTTGGAAATTAGTTGCAAGATAAACATTGCAGTCCTGGTTAAGGACTTAAGAATTGTCACTTGTGTGTGTATATTGTTGCTGTTGTTATTGTCATTGTTGTTGTTGCAACGGTGCTGTGTACACATGGTTAGTGTGGATCAAATTTGGGGAGTTAAGAAGGAAGTGGAGTTGGTTTGTGGTTAGACTTGGGGGAGGTGTTGCTTTCGGTTGTTGGTGTGCTGATGGCTGTGTCTCTGTGATATGGAGTGTACCGTCTGAGTGAGAATGTGTTCAGGGGTCTGTGATTGTATGGATATGGGTGTGTAGCTGCTGATGACATGGATGGAAGGATGTGTCTGGGTGTGTTTCTGCAGAACAAGTGATACCTGAACCATGTGACTTTGTCAATTCCACCATGTCCAGGCGCAGGTTAGGGGGTTTGTTCATCGCTCTGAATGTTATCTGCCCCCATTTTACAGATAGGAAACCAAGACTTAGAGAGGTCATCTAGCTGAGAAGTGGCTAGGCCTGGAAGGGAAACCAGGGCTGCCTTCAGAGTCCAGCCTCTTTTCCCTGCTCCCCAGGAAAGGTTTAAGTGACAACAAAAGGTTTAAATGCCAGCATGCAGCGACGCCAGCGTCGGTCACGGGGCCTGGCAGACGTGTGTGCGGTCACATGCATGTCCCCTTTCTCATTCTGGTGTCTCAGCTCCTGCCCATTCCATGGGCCCCCAGCCCAGCCCTGTCGCAGGAGGACCTTTCTTTCTCGGGATTGCAAATACACGAAAGATGAACGCTGCCCACAGCTGGCTGCAGTCCTGAACAATGGCAAGACCTAGGAAGTGAAGAAATTGCCCCAGGAGCACAGCAGCCCAGTCCAGAGAGGCAGTTCACAGAGTCTGCCTGCTGGCTCTGGCTCGAGTGGAGTGAGCCCTCCCCACACCCGCCAGCTCCACACTCCCCGCTGGAAGGATAAACAGTCTGTAAAGAAATTCTCCCTAGAAAGAACACTTCATTAAGTGCAAGTCCACCGCCTTAGACCAGTGATTAGGGGAAAGTTAAAGAAGGGGGGATGTCCCCTCCCGGGGGAAATATGCGATAAATAATCACAGGTGGGAGAGTGTGAGGGCGGGGGCTGGAATCCCAGCTCCAACACTGTTCTCCAGAATGGATGACAAAATGCAACACAGTAAAACAAACCTGGTGCTCATGTGCAATGCCTTCCTCCTTCCTAAATCTCCACTCACCTACTTCTTCCCAGCGAGTGGCAAGGTGGCAGATGCCATCTGAGAACTACCCAGGGTAGCAGAGGAAAAAACCACAACATCGGGTGGGCTGCAAGGTAGCTTGTTCAAATTTGCCAGGCTGTGATAATTAGAGATGAACAGAGCATGCTCACGTCCAGCTGGGAGGGAGCTCTGGAAAGCAAACTTGGAATTCTGGAGGATTTACCATGAGCCAGACCCAGCTCCTTTAATTAGCAGATCCCTATGAACGTCACAGGTTTTACTAATCCCATTTTACAGATGAGGGAACCGAGACTCAGTGAGGTAAAGTCACTTGCCTGAGATCACAGGGCTAAGGAAAGAGGCAAGAGGAGGCATTTGAATCCAGGCCTCTCAGGCTTTGGGCCTGGGGCCTCCTATCACCCCTGGGGTGGCAAGGGAGGAGCCGATCAAAGGAAGAACTAATCTTGCTTGGCACGTGCCTACAATGCCACCCTGATATTAGTTCTTGGGCCAGAACCATATATGCATTCCTTTAATTTGGGCATCATTGTTATCGTTTAATTTTAATTCTGCTTACTTTTGTCTGGAGCTAGTCAGGTTTGCACAAACTCCTTCCCAATTCATCTCATTACTGCAAAAAATAAAGACTGTTATTTTCAATGAAGACAATGTGACTCCTTCCTAGTGGCCAGAAGCTGGTCTCCCTGGATTCCAGTTTCCACGGTCAGAAACAAGGGCTGCGGCCGGTCCCAGCCCATGACTACAGAGCTTAGAAATGCAGGTGGCACGTCCCCTCCATAGATGAAGCCACTTAATTACCACGCAATCAATATGCAAACAAGTGCCAAACTGGGTTTGAATCAAATTTCTCATTGGGGACTCAGTGGGGGAGGAACGTCCAGCCGAAGGGGGGCCAACCAGGATGAGCTGGCAGGGAGGGGGCTGCAGGATGAAGAGATGGGCTTCGGCTGGGACCCAGGCACCTGAGGGCTGCTCCAGAGTCCCCAGTGTCTGGCATGGGGCCCGTCTCCCATTGAGGGGAGCCGGGGCCTGTGGCTCAGGGCTGCAGTCGGCGGGAGGGTTTCCAGGCCTGTCAGCTGAAGTCTGGCGGCCTCCGCTAATTCATTTGACTCGGAAATCTCGACTTGACCAGGTTCCCCCTCCCTTCTTTAAAACAAACTCATTAAACTTGTCAACACTCATTAGGCCTGTAAAACATTGAACTAGAGCCACTGGGGACACTTGGAGAGGGTGTGTGTGTGTGTGTGTGTGTGTGTGTGTGTGTGTATCTGGGAGTGTGCGCTCCAAAGCTGAACCAGGCCCTGGGAGACCCATCTCCAAGGCTTGGCAGGGGCAGAAGCCACCTTGGTTTGTTCATCTACTTCCTTCCTTCCTGCATCTGTGTTTTATCAAAGGCAGAACAGCGTGGGGATTTGCAGCATCAGACTTGAGCTGGAATCGGCCTTTACCCTCTTGGCACTCCAATGCAGCCCTCTCCTTAGCCTTGCCAGTGTGTCAGTTTACCCAATCTGTGATATGGGTATTATCATAACGAACCCATCTCACTGGGCTGTTGGGAAAATAATGTGTCTAAAGCACTTATAACAATGCCTGCTGCATTTGACTGGTAGCTAGCGCAATGACTGGTAGCTATTATTCTTCTTGTTGTGATTGATGATCAAAAATGTAAGAGGCAAGTCCAGGCGCAGTGGCTCACGCCTGTAATCCCAGCACTTGGGGAGGCCAAGGCAGGTGGATCACTTGAGGTCAGGAGTTCAAGACCAGCCTGGACAATATGGTGAAACCCTTTCTCTACTAAAAATACAAAAAAATTAACCAGGTGAGGTGGTGCACACCTGTAATCCCAGCTATTCGGGAGACTGCAGCACGAGAATTGCTTGAACCTGGGAGGGCAGAGGTTGCAGTGAGTTGAAACACTGCCACTTCTCTGCAGCCTGGGTGACAGAGTGACACTGTCTCCAACAAATAAATAAATAAAATGTAAGAGGCGGCTTCATTTAGCACTTTGAAATTTGGATTTGGAAAGATTCAAGTTTGAATTTCAGGGTCCTGGTGTGAGGCTCTAGATCAGGGACCATTTCCCTGAGTTTCAGTTTCCCAAAGTAAAATGAGTAAAATAAAATGCATGCAAAAAAAAAAAAAAAAGGATAATGAGGCAAGATATGGTGGCTCATGCCTGTCATGCCAGCACTTTGGGAGGCTGAGGCAGGAGGATTGTGTGAGCCCAGGAGTTAGAGAGCAGCCTGGGTGACACGAACCCTCTCTCCACAAAAAAATCAAAAAATTAGCCAGGCATGGTGGGGCACGCCTGTGGTCACAGCTACTCAGGAGGCTGAGGAGGGAAGATTGCCTGAGCCTGGGAGGTCGAGATTGCAGTGAGCCGTGATCACACCACTGCACTGCAGTCTTGACAACAGAGAAAACCCTGTCTCAAAAAATAAAACAAAAATAGAATCATGGCAAGAAGTGAGTTAACACATACGGAATCAAAACTAGTGTGATGTCTGTTGCTGTAGGAGTATTAGGAATGTCCTTTTCTCTTTGTTTCCCTCCCTATTCAACCCACACCCCCCACCTTACCAGGCAGCACAGAATCAGGGGGACAGGTTGAGATCCCATTGCTTTGGCACAGAGCATGGGGGAGATCAGAGGCTATACCTTCCTATGACCTAATCCAAAAGTGAGGCAGATATGGGCTCCCAGGAGAGGGGTTGCGGATTGAAACTCCACCCCTAGCCTAAGGGTGGAGGTCCCTATGATCTGAGAAGCAGAAGCCTCATGTGGAGAAGAAAAAGTGCTTAGAGGAGACAAAACTGGCCCCATCTCCTCCACCTTCCGCGAAAAAGCACCTGCAGTTTTTAAAAACTGCCTGATGGCAAAGAGACCAAATGACCCCAGATCTAGAAAGAGAAGCCAGAGGAAGGGTTCCTGGCTGCTCTTGCTTTCTGTCACACTTTCCTCCCAAGAAGCTCCTCTTCTCAGCCCGCACTCTCTGAGCTAGAGACCTGGTCTCTGCCTCCTCCAGGCTGCCAGCAGGACCCAGCTCCACTAGGCCAGGGACACTTAAAGGGAGGCAGAATTCAGGGGCCCGATGAATAGCGGTTTTGTCTGGTCTGCCTTTTAGGGTCTGCAACTGTAGTGGTGGTGTGTTCTTTTTCCCTTGAAAGCGGGGTGTCTGCAGACTCACACTCTCTCTCTCCCCTTCGCCTTCTTATTGACAATGCCCCCTAAAAAAAAAAAAAGACGCCAGCCTTCTGCTATTTTTCTTCTCTCTCTGAAAATGAGAACATCAGCTATTGAAGCGGATTGATGAACTCTTCCCAAAAGTTTATTAAGGGAAGGTTAGACAAAGGCCCCAGGGCCCGCAGGCGACTGAGCAGTCAGTATATATACTGGGCCCTTTTGTCCCCCCAGGGCCGACGCATGAATACCTCTCAATGGCCCTCTTTAGAGTGACAAGATCAAGCCAGACAACGGCTTGTTAAAAGGAACTGCGAGCTGTTTCTCTTTTTCCAGCCCAAAGCTCCGTCCCCCACTTCTCCTGCATTAATGTACATCTGCAGCGGGAGGAATAATCGGCTGGAATTCTGTCGGTTTTGTGTGGGTTTTTCTTTTTTCTTAAACACACCCTTCCTCCTCCTCTTCCCTGCCCCCACCTGCCCCTCCCCGCTCCTGCCCTCCCCCTCCCCCGACAAAGGTCCTGGAACCATATGTTACTGCACACATCCTGGCTGTGTCTTCGAGGGACTCCAGGGTGGGTATTTCCGGAAGACAGCGAGAGAAGGGGGTTCTGAAGCTTCTGTTCCTTCCAGTCCATGCTTATAATAATCACCCCGTTTCCGAACACTTACTGCGTAGCGGGAGCTGGACTAGGGACCCAGGTGTGCTATCACCTCTGCAGACTTTTACATCAAGATAGACGTTATTGGCCCCCACGTGATGGAAGGGAAAATGAGGCAGGAGAGAAGTTAACTTTCTCAGGGAATCACCTCGGATGCAACTCCAGGCCTGTCCCACTCTTGGGGGGCTCACCCTGATTTTCAGCTGCTGCATTTGGGACAGGGGTTAAAGCCAAAAGCAAATCTTAGCCCCAGTTCTACAGCAGGCTTCTGCCCTGGCTGACTATGGCTCAGGCAGCTCAGAGAAAATGTGTTCTGCAAGGAGGTTTGTTGGTAGAAGTCTGACCCCAAGGACACGTGGCTGGGCAGGGCTGTAGGAGAGCTGGTTGGAGTTGACAGTTCATAAACATGAAGTTGCTTTGGGAGAAACCTTTCCTCATTATCAGTGTTAAGAGAACTATTGCTCAAACAAGCCAGGGTTATGCAGACATCCAGAATTTCCTTCATTTGGGCTGGAGAGTGTGTGTGCATATGTGTGTGTGCATGCACGTATATGTGTGTATACACATATGTGTGTGTGTTGTGTGTGTGCATGCATGTGTAATGAATGTGTGCATGCCTGAATGTATATGTGTGTGCATATGTATTTGTATGCCTGCATGTGGCTGTGTGCACATGGGCACATGTGTGACGTGTGTGTGTCTGTGTGTGTACTGCAGATTCACTGTCCTAGTGAGTTTTGTTCTGTGTTTCCAGCTCCTGCGCCAGATTAGGACCTTCTTTGAGAGCAAGGACCAGTCAACTACATTTTATTCTGCTTTGAGCTCACCAATTTAGTGCCAGTGCAATGCCATATGCAGAACAGGTGCTCAATAAATGTTCCCTAACTCGATAATTTCTCTGAGACACCTGAGCAGGAAAGGGGAGGGGACAGCCAGGCCTCCACTGAGGATTGAGGGCAAACCTTCCCCTCCCCCTCCTTTCCACTTCTCTTCCTCCCTCTCTCCCAATCCCACATCTGTCTTAATTTGGGTGCTACTGAGGGGGCCTGAGAAGGGAGTGTCCCTAATGATCATGGTTTAGAGAATTCCACCCATGTCATTCACCTTCACCTTCTAAGGAGCTTCCCTGCTAGCAGGGCCAGGGAGGGCATTTGAACTCACCTTCCCTGGTGGTTTTTTCCCCTGGGGAAACAGAGAGTGGAAAGGAAAGGACCTTAGGCAAGCAGCCAGGTGGAGGGAAAACTGCTCTTGCCTGAGAGGTGGGAACCCTGCCTCTGAGTCCTGGTAGGCAGGCAACTGTCCCATTTGGCCTCAGACTTTCCTGGTTTTCTCACTGAGGGTCCCACATTCCAGAAAAGCCCTCAGTCCCACACAGACTGGGATGGGTGCTCACCCTACCCCCTGGGGTGTAAGGAGCAGTCTCGTAGGTCCATGGGGGCTCAGGTACCTGTCACATGGAATGGCCTCAACCTCCTCCCACCTTTGTTAAGGAATGGGTGGGAAGGGAAGAGTGATTGGAAAAGAATTGGGAAAAGCCCAGCGGGCCATGTACTCGAGGGCCTTACCCTTCGGCATCTGCCCCTTGTGTCGGGTGGTTGAGGGGAAGCATGGATGTGGGAGGTAGGAATTCATCCATGCTCGTGGGTGGAATTGGAGCCCGGGGTGTCCTCCTTATCAACGCTCCCAAATTGGAGCCTCCGTCAGAGGAGGGGTCACTAGGGTAGGGCCAAATGGACCTCCCATTTGGAACTTGGCTCTCTGACTTAGACCAACTCAAGTTCGAATCCTGGCTCTGCCACTTGCTGGCTGGGAGGTTTTGGCCAAGTCATCCCCTGACCTGTGGAAGAGAGGTGATACCACTTCAACCCAACTCTGCCCAGGACAGAGCAGGCCTCTAACACATGCCACATTCTTCTCTTCCTTTCTGTTCTGCTCTTCCCCCAGACACCTTGTATTTTCTGGCTTAAGGACAGAAATAGGAGGGAGGAAAACAGAAAATCCAGATGCCAAGTCCTTCCAGGGAGACCAAAGCGGGGGCTGAGTGAGGCCTGGGAGGTGGAGGGAGGGTTGTGGTGGAGTCATCATAATTTAAGAAATCTGCCTCCCTTCCACGCCCCAAGTTGAGCATTACTATTTCATGGATGATTCAAGTCTAACTTCCCCCAAGGAAGGGCTGTGACCCCTGACCCCTGTAACCTGTGTTTACCACGTTCAAAAGCCCCTACTAGCCCCAGAGAGCTGACCTGAGCTGGGACCAAGGCACCAGGGCCAGCAGGGCTATAAACAAGCCTGGCTCCTTGGGCTCAGGAATCCTGAGCGAAAAAACAGAAGGGGGCTCAGAGGTGGGGCCCAGTCCTGGCCTGTGAGCCAGTGGCTAAAGGGAAGGGGGAGAGGATTCACGGGGGTGGGGGACCTGGAGGATGAGTTAGGGGAGAAATGGGCAAATAAGGAGCTATTTCCTCTCCTTGACCCTCGGTTTTCTTGGCTGTAAAATGGAGCAAAAGCTACTTTGCTCGTAGGAGTTTTGTAAGGCTGAAGTATATAGTGAGTGTGAGGGCTTCAGAGTGCTAGAGGGGAAAGTGAAAAAGCAAACGTGTGCTAGAGCAGGGGGCACAGAATGGGGAGGGGGCCAGAGGATGGAGGCTTAGACAGTTGACACGTGGTTGTTAGATGATCGGCAAATCTCTGTTGAGAAATAAATACCCAGAGCTTGGCTGAAACAGAACAACGTGGGTCCGTCCCTGCCCTCAGAGGCCCCCTTGCTTGTGGTAGACAGGCAAACAGATATCCCTCCCTTCAGCGTAAGGGTTGCCATGGGGAGTAGGGGGCACAGGGGCTGTGGGAGAGTCCGGCTTTGGGGTCCATGAGGTGGAAACGAATTGGTCTTTATTTTTTCAGACTCACATTTCCTGTGCATCTTTGCAGAGACTTTCTGATCTCTCCTCCCACCCCAAACCTGCCTTTGGTGTGTCCACATCTCTTGGATTAGACTTTAATCCTCCTCCAGCTCCTTGATGGGCATGCAGAGGCTGAGAGGATAGAAATGGCCTTTCCCAGAGCTTGCTCCAGGACTGTCTGGAAGCCTGCACCCTAACTCAGCCCTTTGCCCTGCCCTGTAACTGCAGACAAGAAATGACCTCCATGAACCTCAGTCTTCTCATCTGTAAAATAGGGCTAATGACACCCACCTCACAGCGTCAGACAAAGCCACACGCGGTGCCTGGCACACAGTAGGTGCTCAGAGTGTGGGCCTGGAGCCCACGCTGACTTTCTGGCTGTAGCACACAAGAGCTGGGGCTCCCTCAGCCAACTGGGCCTGGCCTTTGAAGCTTAGTGCAGCTCCTTATTATGCAATTAATTACCCAAGGACAATGGAGCACAGTCCTGCCCTCTGCCCACGCCTTCCAGTGGCAGGGGGTGGGCGGAGGGCGCCGGGAGGGGGAGGTTAACCGGCTGCCTGTTTGTTTATGGGCACAGGAAGCTTTATTGGTTTCACACTCCAGCCTGTTCTGAAATCAAAGACCATTTCCAGGGAGGGGGTGGGAGTCAGCCACTTGGACCTCAGTGAGTGGCTTTGTTTATTTTGGGGGCCCTGACTGAGCACAACCTGGTCTCTGCCTGCACCAGTGTCCTAGAGACCTGCTCTGGGGTTGTTGCTTCGCTGGGGGTAGGGTGGGTGCCGGGGTGTTGCGGGGGCTGGGAGGGAGTGGGGTGGAGGGCAAGAAGGCAGCTCCTCCTGCAGGCCTGGGAGGAAAGGGAGCTTTGGTTTCCCAAAGCCTGGGGTGAGTGCTGCTGAAGTTATGTGACCCGGCCTTGGCCAAAGCCACTCCTGCTCTCTGAGCTTTGGTGATCTTGCCTTCAAAACGGGCCTAAAGATGACGACCCCTGCCCCAGCAGTCTTGGAGGATGCTCCGGGTAATGCTCATTGGTGTGGTTCCATGAGGCGACCTTTCTGCAGTCCAGGAGTTTGCGCTGCTCCTTTGTTCCTTCTTTAGTTCATTCATTCCTTCAGTCACTCATTCTCTCACCCTGTAAGAGAGCCTGTAGCTCCACACCACACTTCTGCTTGGAATTAGAGAAAAGAAAGCTGGTTTCTCAAATTCAAAAACACCGTATTAGTTTTAGTTTTTTGTTTGTTTTTTTGTTTGTTTTGTTTTTGTTTTGAGACAGAGTCTCACTGTCACCCAGGCTGAAGTGCAGTGGCACAATCTCGGCTCACTGTAGCCTCTGCCTCCCAAGTTCAAGCAATTCTCCCACCTCAGCCTCCTGAGTAGCTGGGACTATAGGCACACGCCATCATGCCCAGCTAATTTTTTTTTTTTGTATTTTTAGTACAGACGGAGTTTCACCATGTTGGCCAAGGTGGTCTCGAATTTCTGACCTCAGGTGATCTACCTGCCTCAGACTCCCAAAGTGCTGGGATTATAGGCATGAGCCACCATACCTGGCCTGTTAGTTTTTTATATTGAAGGAATCACATATTATTGTGAAAAAACAAAAAAACAAAAAACCTCGAACACTTAAAGAATATAGAAAGTAAAAGAGTTTGTCAGCCTCTGTTTCCTACTCTCCAGAGTTAAATATGATGAATAACTTGGAAGTCTGATCTTCTAGATGTTTCTCCACAGAGAAACGGGCACATCTATACATATGTTTATTTTGACAAAGTGGGATTGTGCAACAGACACTGTTCTGGACTTAATCAGTTAATAATGTGTCCAGGACATCATTTTCCGGAGGCTGGTTCCTTCTCGACACCTCTCCAGTGATAGGTTTTATCGATTGTTTTAGTCACCTTCAACCTGATGATAGCTGAGAATGGATGTGTCTAGCCTTGGGCTCATCACTTTCACCTGTTAACTGAAGAGCCATAGCTGTGCCCATTGTACAGATGATAAGACCAAGGGCCAGAGAAGCTGGATGATTTCTTCAGGTCTCCTGCTAGAAAGCAGCTGAACTGGAATTTGTGGGGTTTGTTTTGTTTTGTTCCGTGTTTTTTTGTTTGTTTGTTTGTTTGTTTTTTGAGACTGAGTCTCGCTCTGTCGCCCAGGGGTTTCACCGTGTTAACCAGGATGGTCTCGATCTCCTGACCTCGTGATCCACCCGCCTCAGCCTCCCAAAGTGCTGGGATTACAGGCGCCCGTGTTCCGTTTTGTTTTTGAGACACAGTCTTGCTTTGTTGCCCAGGCTGGAGTGCAGTGGCATGATCTCAGCTCACTGCAACCTCTGCCTCCCATGTTCAAATGATTCTTGTGCCTCAGCCTCTCAAGTAGCTGGAATTACAGCCATGTGCCACCACGTCCAGCTAATTTTTGTATTTTCTTTTTTTTTTTTTTTTTTTTTTTTTTTTTTTTT